>NC_065542.1:36894738-37198536 GCF_932294415.1 Quercus robur | reverse complement strand
GAAGCCTGGATGATGTTTTTTAATTTTTAGAATTTTTTTGCATTTTATTTTTGAATTTTCTATCTCGGGTCGGGTTCGAACGGATAGGATGGAAATTTTTTTTCTTCTCTATTTTTCGGCCTGTCCATACCCGTTTAGTCTTGAAATGAAGCCTGGATGATGTTTTTTAATTTTTAGAAACTTTTTTCATTTTATTTTTGAATTTTCTATCTCGGGTCGGGTTCGAACGGATAGGACGGAAATTTTTTTTCTTCTCTATTTTTCGGCCTGTCCATACCCGTTTAGTCTTGAAATCAAGCCTGGATGATGTTTTTTAATTTTTAGAATTTTTTTGCATTTTATTTTTGAATTTTCTATCTCAGGTCGGGTTCGAACGGATAGGAAGGAAATTTTTTTTCTTCTCTATTTTTCGGCCTGTCCATACCCGTTTAGTCTTGAAATGAAGCCTGGATGATGTTTTTTAATTTTTAGAATTTTTTTGCATTTTATTTTTGAATTTTCTATCTCGGGTCGGGTTCGAACGGATAGGAAGGAAATTTTTTTTCTTCTCTATTTTTCGGCCTGTCCATACCCGTTTAGTCTTGAAATGAAGCCTGGATGATGTTTTTTAATTTTTAGAATTTTTTTGCATTTTATTTTTGAATTTTCTATCTCGGGTCGGGTTCGAACGGATAGGAAGGAAATTTTTTTTCTTCTCTATCTTTCGGCCTGTCCTGACCCGTTTCATCTTGAAATGCCGCCTGGATGATGTTTTTTAATTTTTAGAATTTATTTTTGAATTTTCTAAGTCGGGTCGGGTTAGAACGGAGAGGAAGGAAATTTTTTTTCTTCTCTATTTTTCGGACTGTCCTGACATGTTTCATCTTGAAATGAAGCATGGATGATATTTTTTAATTTTAAGAATTTTTTTGCATTTATTTTTGAATTTTTTATATCGGGTCGGGTTCGAACGGATAGGAAGGAAATTTTTTTTCTTCTCTATTTTTCGGCCTGTCCATACCCGTTTAGTCTTGAAATGAAGCCTGGATGACGTTTTTTAATTTTTAGAATTTTTTTTGCATTTTATTTTTGAATTTTCTATCTCGGGTTGGGTTCGAACGGATAGGAAGGAAATTTTTTTTCTTCTCTATCTTTCGGCCTGTCCTGACCCGTTTCATCTTGAAATGCAGCCTGGATGATGTTTTTTAATTTTTAGAATTTATTTTTGAATTTTCTAAGTCGGGTCGGGTTAGAACGGAGAGGAAGGAAATTTTTTTTCTTCTCTATTTTTCGGCTTGTCCATACCCGTATCTTCTTGAAATGAAGCCTGGATGATGTTTTTTAATTTTTAGAATTTTTTTGCAATTTATTTTTGAATTTTCTATCTCGGGTCGGGTTCGAACGGATAGGAAGGAAATTTTTTTTCTTCTCTATTTTTCGGCCTGTCCATACCCGTTTAGTCTTGAAATGATGCCTGGATGATGTTTTTTTAATTTTTAGAATTTTTTTGCATTTACTTTAGAATTTTCTATCTCGGGTCGGGTTCGAACGGATAGTAGGAAATTTTTTTTCTTCTCTATTTTTCGGCTTCTCCATACCCGTTTACTCTTAAAATGAAGCCTGGATGATGTTTTTTAATTTTTAGAATTTTTTTGCATTTTATTTTTGAATTTTCTATCTCGGGTCGGGTTCGAACGGATAGGAAGGAAATTTTTTTTCTTCTCTATTTTTCCGCCTGTCCATACCCGTTTAGTCTTCAAATGATGCCTGGATGATGTTTTTTTAATTTTTAGAATTTTTTTGCATTTATTTTAGAATTTTCTATCTCGGGTCGGTTTCGAACGGATAGGAGGAAAATTTTCTTCTTCTCTTTTTTTCGGCTTGTCCATACCCGTTTACTCTTGAAATGAAGCCTGGATGATGTTTTTATTTTTTAGAATTTTTTTACATTTTATTTTTGAATTTTCTATCTCGGGTCGGGTTCGAACGGATAGGATGGAAATTTTTTTTCTTCTCTATTTTTCGGCCTGTCCATACCCGTTTAGTCTTGAAATGAAGCCTGGATGATGTTTTTTGATTTTTAGAATTTTCTTGCATTTTGTTTTTGAATTTTCTAACTCGGGTCGGGTTCGAACGGATAGAAAGGAAATTTTTTTTCTTCTCTATTTTTCGGCCTGTCCATACCCGTTTAGTCTTGAAATGAAGCCTGGATGATTTTTTTTAATTTTTAGAATTTTTATGCATTTTGTTTTGAATTTTCTAACTCGGGTCGGGTTTAAACGGATAGGAAGGAAATTTTTTTTTCTTCTCTATTTTTCGGCCTGTCCATACCCGTTTAGTCTTGAAATGATGCCTGGATGATTTTTTTTTTAATTTTTAGAATTTTTTTGCATTTATTTTAGAATTTTCTATCTCGGGTCGGGTTCGAACGGATAGGAGGAAATTTCTTTTCTTCTCTATTTTTCGGCATGTCCATACCCGTTTAGTCTTGAAATGAAGCCTGGATGATTTTTTTTAATTTTTAGAATTTTTTTGCATTTAGTTTTGAATTTTCTAACTCGGGTCAGGTTTAAACGGATAGGAAGGAAATTTTTTTTCTTCTCTATTTTTCGGCCTGTCCATACCCGTTTAGTCTTGAAATGATGCCTGGATGATGTTTTTTTAATTTTTAGAATTTTTTTGCATTTTATTTTTGAATTTTCTATCTCGGGTCGGGTTCGAACGGATAGTAGGAAATTTTTTTTCTTCTCTATTTTTCGGCTTCTCCATACCCGTTTACTCTTGAAATGAAGCCTGGATGATGTTTTTTAATTTTTAGAATTTTTTTGCATTTTATTTTTGAATTTTCTATCTCGGGTCGGGTTCGAACGGATAGGAAGGAAATTTTTTTTCTTCTCTATTTTTCGGCCTGTCCATACCCGTTTAGTCTTGAAATGAAGCCTGGATGATGTTTTTTAATTTTTAGAATTTTTTTGCATTTTATTTTTGAATTTTCTATCTCGGGTCGGGTTCGAACGGATAGGAAGGAAATTTTTTTTCTTCTCTATCTTTCGGCCTGTCCTGACCCGTTTCATCTTGAAATGCAGCCTGGATGATGTTTTTTAATTTTTAGAATTTATTTTTGAATTTTCTAAGTCGGGTCGGGTTAGAACGGAGAGGAAGGAAATTTTTTTTCTTCTCTATTTTTCGGACTGTCCTGACATGTTTCATCTTGAAATGAAGCATGGATGATATTTTTTAATTTTAAGAATTTTTTTGCATTTATTTTTGAATTTTTTATATCGGGTCGGGTTCGAACGGATAGGAAGGAAATTTTTTTTCTTCTCTATTTTTCGGCCTGTCCATACCCGTTTAGTCTTGAAATGAAGCCTGGATGATTTTTTTTAATTTTTAGAATTTTTTTGCATTTAGTTTTGAATTTTCTAACTCGGGTCAGGTTTAAACGGATAGGAAGGAAATTTTTTTTCTTCTCTATTTTTCGGCCTGTCCATACCCGTTTAGTCTTGAAATGATGCCTGGATGATGTTTTTTTAATTTTTAGAATTTTTTTGCATTTACTTTAGAATTTTCTATCTCGGGTCGGGTTCGAACGGATAGTAGGAAATTTTTTTTCTTCTCTATTTTTCGGCTTCTCCATACCCGTTTACTCTTGAAATGAAGCCTGGATGATGTTTTTTAATTTTTAGAATTTTTTTGCATTTTATTTTTGAATTTTCTATCTCGGGTCGGGTTCGAACGGATAGGAAGGAAATTTTTTTTCTTCTCTATTTTTCGGCCTGTCCATACCCGTTTAGTCTTGAAATGAAGCCTGGATGATGTTTTTTAATTTTTAGAATTTTTTTGCATTTTATTTTTGAATTTTCTATCTCGGGTCGGGTTCGAACGGATAGGAAGGAAATTTTTTTTCTTCTCTATCTTTCGGCCTGTCCTGACCCGTTTCATCTTGAAATGCAGCCTGGATGATGTTTTTTAATTTTTAGAATTTATTTTTGAATTTTCTAAGTCGGGTCGGGTTAGAACGGAGAGGAAGGAAATTTTTTTTCTTCTCTATTTTTCGGACTGTCCTGACATGTTTCATCTTGAAATGAAGCATGGATGATATTTTTTAATTTTAAGAATTTTTTTGCATTTATTTTTGAATTTTTTATATCGGGTCGGGTTCGAACGGATAGGAAGGAAATTTTTTTTCTTCTCTATTTTTCGGCCTGTCCATACCCGTTTAGTCTTGAAATGAAGCCTGGATGACGTTTTTTAATTTTTAGAATTTTTTTGCATTTTATTTTTTAATTTTCTATCTCGGGTTGGGTTCGAACGGATAGGAAGGAAATTTTTTTTCTTCTCTATCTTTCGGCCTGTCCTGACCCGTTTCATCTTGAAATGCAGCCTGGATGATGTTTTTTAATTTTTAGAATTTATTTTTGAATTTTCTAAGTCGGGTCGGGTTAGAACGGAGAGGAAGGAAATTTTTTTTCTTCTCTATTTTTCGGCTTGTCCATACCCGTATCTTCTTGAAATGAAGCCTGGATGATGTTTTTTAATTTTTAGAATTTTTTTGCAATTTATTTTTGAATTTTCTATCTCGGGTCGGGTTCGAACGGATAGGAAGGAAATTTTTTTTCTTCTCTATTTTTCGGCCTGTCCATACCCGTTTAGTCTTGAAATGAAGCCTGGATGATGTTTTTTAATTTTTAGAATTTTTTTGCATTTTATTTTTGAATTTTCTATCTCGGGTCGGGTTCGAAAGGATAGGAAGGAAATTTTTTTCCTTCTCTATCTTTCGGCCTGTCCTGACCCGTTTCATCTTGAAATGTAGCCTGGATGATGTTTTTTAATTTTTAGAATTTATTTTTGAATTTTCTAAGTCGGGTCGGGTTAGAACGGAGAGGAAGGAAATTTTTTTTCTTCTCTATTTTTCGGCTTGTCCATACCCGTATCTTCTTGAAATGAAGCCTGGAAGATGTTTTTCAATTTTTAAAATTTTTTTGCATTTTTTTTTTAATTTTCTAACTCGGGTCGGGTTCGAACGGATAGGAGGAAATTTTTTTTCTTCTCTATTTTTCGGCCTGTCCATACCCGTTTAGTCTTGAAATGAAGCCTGGATGATTTTTTTTAATTTTTTGAATTTTTTTGCATTTAGTTTTGAATTTTCTAACTCGGGTCGGGTTTAAACGGATAGGAAGGAAATTTTTTTTCTTCTCTATTTTTCGGCCTGTCCATACCCGTTTAGTCTTGAAATGAAGCCTGGATGATGTTTTTTTAATTTTTAGAATTTTTTTGCATTTATTTTAGAATTTTCTATCTCGGGTCGGTTTCGAACGGATAGGAGGAAAATTTTTTTCTTCTCTATTTTTCGGCTTGTCCATACCCGTTTACTCTTGAAATGAAGCCTGGATGATGTTTTTTATTTTTTAGAATTTTTTTACATTTTATTTTTGAATTTTCTATCTCGGGTCGGGTTCGAACGGATAGGATGGAAATTTTTTTTCTTCTCTATTTTTCGGCCTGTCCATACCCGTTTAGTCTTGAAATGAAGCCTGGATGATGTTTTTTGATTTTTAGAATTTTCTTGCATTTTGTTTTTGAATTTTCTAACTCGGGTCGGGTTCGAACGGATAGAAAGGAAATTTTTTTTCTTCTCTATTTTTCGGCCTGTCCATACCCGTTTAGTCTTGAAATGAAGCCTGGATGATTTTTTTTAATTTTTAGAATTTTTATGCATTTTGTTTTGAATTTTCTAACTCGGGTCGGGTTTAAACGGATAGGAAGGAATTTTTTTTTTCTTCTCTATTTTTCGGCCTGTCCATACCCGTTTAGTCTTGAAATGATGCCTGGATGATGTTTTTTTTAATTTTTAGAATTTTTTTGCATTTATTTTAGAATTTTCTATCTCGGGTCGGGTTCGAACGGATAGGAGGAAATTTCTTTTCTTCTCTATTTTTCGGCATGTCCATACCCGTTTAGTCTTGAAATGAAGCCTGGATGATTTTTTTTAATTTTTAGAATTTTTTTGCATTTAGTTTTGAATTTTCTAACTCGGGTCAGGTTTAAACGGATAGGAAGGAAATTTTTTTTCTTCTCTATTTTTCGGCCTGTCCATACCCGTTTAGTCTTGAAATGATGCCTGGATGATGTTTTTTTAATTTTTAGAATTTTTTTGCATTTACTTTAGAATTTTCTATCTCGGGTCGGGTTCGAACGGATAGTAGGAAATTTTTTTTCTTCTCTATTTTTCGGCTTCTCCATACCCGTTTACTCTTGAAATGAAGCCTGGATGATGTTTTTTAATTTTTAGAATTTTTTTGCATTTTATTTTTGAATTTTCTATCTCGGGTCGGGTTCGAACGGATAGGAAGGAAATTTTTTTTCTTCTCTATTTTTCGGCCTGTCCATACCCGTTTAGTATTGAAATGAAGCCTGGATGATGTTTTTTAATTTTTAGAATTTTTTTGCATTTTATTTTTGAATTTTCTATCTCGGGTCGGGTTCGAACGGATAGGAAGGAAATTTTTTTTCTTCTCTATCTTTCGGCCTGTCCTGACCCGTTTCATCTTGAAATGCAGCCTGGATGATGTTTTTTAATTTTTAGAATTTATTTTTGAATTTTCTAAGTCGGGTCGGGTTAGAACGGAGAGGAAGGAAATTTTTTTTCTTCTCTATTTTTCGGACTGTCCTGACATGTTTCATCTTGAAATGAAGCATGGATGATATTTTTTAATTTTAAGAATTTTTTTGCATTTATTTTTGAATTTTTTATATCGGGTCGGGTTCGAACGGATAGGAAGGAAATTTTTTTTCTTCTCTATTTTTCGGCCTGTCCATACCCGTTTAGTCTTGAAATGAAGCCTGGATGATTTTTTTTAATTTTTAGAATTTTTTTGCATTTAGTTTTGAATTTTCTAACTCGGGTCAGGTTTAAACGGATAGGAAGGAAATTTTTTTTCTTCTCTATTTTTCGGCCTGTCCATACCCGTTTAGTCTTGAAATGATGCCTGGATGATGTTTTTTTAATTTTTAGAATTTTTTTGCATTTACTTTAGAATTTTCTATCTCGGGTCGGGTTCGAACGGATAGTAGGAAATTTTTTTTCTTCTCTATTTTTCGGCTTCTCCATACCCGTTTACTCTTGAAATGAAGCCTGGATGATGTTTTTTAATTTTTAGAATTTTTTTGCATTTTATTTTTGAATTTTCTATCTCGGGTCGGGTTCGAACGGATAGGAAGGAAATTTTTTTTCTTCTCTATTTTTCGGCCTGTCCATACCCGTTTAGTCTTGAAATGAAGCCTGGATGATGTTTTTTAATTTTTAGAATTTTTTTGCATTTTATTTTTGAATTTTCTATCTCGGGTCGGGTTCGAACGGATAGGAAGGAAATTTTTTTTCTTCTCTATCTTTCGGCCTGTCCTGACCCGTTTCATCTTGAAATGCAGCCTGGATGATGTTTTTTAATTTTTAGAATTTATTTTTGAATTTTCTAAGTCGGGTCGGGTTAGAACGGAGAGGAAGGAAATTTTTTTTCTTCTCTATTTTTCGGACTGTCCTGACATGTTTCATCTTGAAATGAAGCATGGATGATATTTTTTAATTTTAAGAATTTTTTTGCATTTATTTTTGAATTTTTTATATCGGGTCGGGTTCGAACGGATAGGAAGGAAATTTTTTTTCTTCTCTATTTTTCGGCCTGTCCATACCCGTTTAGTCTTGAAATGAAGCCTGGATGACGTTTTTTAATTTTTAGAATTTTTTTGCATTTTATTTTTGAATTTTCTATCTCGGGTTGGGTTCGAACGGATAGGAAGGAAATTTTTTTTCTTCTCTATCTTTCGGCCTGTCCTGACCCGTTTCATCTTGAAATGCAGCCTGGATGATGTTTTTTAATTTTTAGAATTTATTTTTGAATTTTCTAAGTCGGGTCGGGTTAGAACGGAGAGGAAGGAAATTTTTTTTCTTCTCTATTTTTCGGCTTGTCCATACCCGTATCTTCTTGAAATGAAGCCTGGATGATGTTTTTTAATTTTTAGAATTTTTTTGCAATTTATTTTTGAATTTTCTGTCTCGGGTCGGGTTCGAACGGATAGGAAGGAAATTTTTTTTCTTCTCTATTTTTCGGCCTGTCCATACCCGTTTAGTCTTGAAATGAAGCCTGGATGATGTTTTTTAATTTTTAGAATTTTTTTGCATTTTATTTTTGAATTTTCTATCTCGGGTCGGGTTCGAAAGGATAGGAAGGAAATTTTTTTCCTTCTCTATCTTTCGGCCTGTCCTGACCCGTTTCATCTTGAAATGTAGCCTGGATGATGTTTTTTAATTTTTAGAATTTATTTTTGAATTTTCTAAGTCGGGTCGGGTTAGAACGGAGAGGAAGGAAATTTTTTTTCTTCTCTATTTTTCGGCTTGTCCATACCCGTATCTTCTTGAAATGAAGCCTGGAAGATGTTTTTCAATTTTTAAAATTTTTTTGCATTTTTTTTTTAATTTTCTAACTCGGGTCGGGTTCGAACGGATAGGAGGAAATTTTTTTTCTTCTCTATTTTTCGGCCTGTCCATACCCGTTTAGTCTTGAAATGAAGCCTGGATGATTTTTTTTAATTTTTTGAATTTTTTTGCATTTAGTTTTGAATTTTCTAACTCGGGTCGGGTTTAAACGGATAGGAAGGAAATTTTTTTTCTTCTCTTCTTTTCGGCCTGTCCATACCCGTTTAGTCTTGAAATGATGCCTGGATGATGTTTTTTTAATTTTTAAAATTTTTTTGCATTTATTTTAGAATTTTCTATCTCGGGTCGGGTTCGAACGGATAGGAGGAAATTTTTTTTCTTCTCTATTTTTTTGCTTGTCCATACCCGTTTTCTCTTGAAATGAAGCCTGGATGATGTTTTTTAATTTTTAGAATTTTTTTGCATTTTATTTTTGAATTTTCTATCTCGGGTCGGGTTCGAACGGATAGGAAGGAAATTTTTTTTCTTCTCTATTTTTCGGCCTGTCCATACCCGTTTAGTCTTGAAATGAAGCCTGGATGATGTTTTTTAATTTTTAGAATTTTTTTGCATTTATTTTTGAATTTTCTAACTCGGGTCGGGTTCGAACGGATAGGAAGGAAATTTTTTTTCTTCTCTATCTTTCGGCCTGTCCTGACCCGTTTCATCTTGAAATGCAGCCTGGATGATTTTTTTTAATTTTTAGAATTTTTCTGCATTTATTTTTGAATTTTCTAACTCGGGTCGGGTTCGAACGGATAGGAATGAAATTTTTTTTCTTCTCTATTTTTCGGCCTGTCCATACCCGTTTAGTCTTGAAATGATGCCCGGATGATGTTTTTTAATTTTTAGAATTTTTTTGCATTTATTTTTGAATTTTCTAACTCAGGTCGGGTTCGAACGTATAGGAAGGAAATTTTTTTTCCTCTCTATTTTTCAGCCTGTCCTGACTTGTTTCATCTTGAAACGAAGCCAGGATGATGTTTTTTAATTTTTAGAATTTTTCTGCATTTATTTTTGAATTTTCTAACTCGGGTCGGGTTCGAAGGGATAGGAAGGAAATTTTTTTTCTTCTCTATTTTTCGGCCTGTCCATACCCGTTTAGTTTTGAAATGAATCCTGGATGATGTTTTTTAATTTTTAGAATTTTTTTGCATTTTATTTTTGAATTTTCTATCTCGGGTCGGGTTCGAACGGATAGGATGGAAATTTTTTTTCTTCTCTATTTTTCGGCCTGTCCATACCCGTTTAGTCTTGAAATGAAGCCTGGATGATGTTTTTTAATTTTTAGAAACTTTTTTCATTTTATTTTTGAATTTTCTATCTCGGGTCGGGTTCGAACGGATAGGATGGAAATTTTTTTTCTTCTCTATTTTTCGGCCTGTCCAAACCCGTTTAGTCTTGAAATGAAGCCTGGATGATGTTTTTTAATTTTTAGAAACTTTTTTCATTTTATTTTTGAATTTTCTATCTCAGGTTGGGTTCGAACGGATAGGAAGGAAATTTTTTTTCTTCTCTATTTTTCGGCCTGTCCATACCCGTTTAGTCTTGAAATGAAGCCCGGATGATGTTTTTTAATTTTTAGAATTTTTTTGCATTTATTTTTGAATTTTCTAACTCGGGTCGGGTTCGAACGTATAGGAAGGAAATTTTTTTTCCTCTCTATTTTTCGGTCTGTCCTGACCCGTTTCGTCTTGAAATGAAGCCAGGATGATGTTTTTTAATTTTTAGAATTTATTACTTTTATTTTTGAATTTTCTAACCCGGGTCTGGATCGAACGGATAGGAAGGTAATTTTTTTTTTCTCTATTTTTCGGCCTGTCCATACCCGTTTAGTCTTGAAATGAAGCCTGGATGATGTTTTTTAATTTTTAGAATTTTTTTTCATTTTATTTTTGAATTTTCTATCTCGGGTCGGGTTCGAACGGATAGGAAGGAAATTTTTTTTCTTCTCTATTTTTCGGCCTGTCCTGACATGTTTCATCTTGAAATGAAGCCTGAATGATGTTTTTTAATTTTTAGATTTTTTTTGCATTTATTTTTGAATTTTCTAACTCGGGTCGGGTTCGAACGGATTGGAGGAAATTTTTTTTCTTCTCTATTTTTCGGCCTGTCCATACCCGTTTATTCTTGAAATGAAGCCTGGATGATGTTTTTTAATTTTTAGAATTTTTTTGCATTTTATTTTTGAATTTTCTATCTCGGGTCGGGTTCGAAAGGATAAGATGGAAATTTTTTTTCGTCTCTATTTTTCGGCCTGTCCATACCCGTTTAGTTTTGAAATGAAGCCTGGATGATGTTTTTTAATTTTTAGAATTTTTTTGCATTTTATTTTTGAATTTTCTATCTCGGGTCGGGTTCGAACGGATAGGATGGAAATTTTTTTTCTTCTCTATTTTTCGGCCTGTCCATACCCGTTTAGTCTTGAAATGAAGCCTGGATGATGTTTTTTAATTTTTAGAAACTTTTTTCATTTTATTTTTGAATTTTCTATCTCGGGTCGGGTTCGAACGGATAGGATGGAAATTTTTTTTCTTCTCTATTTTTCGGCCTGTCCATACCCGTTTAGTCTTGAAATGAAGCCTGGATGATGTTTTTTAATTTTTAGAATTTTTTTTCATTTTATTTTTGAATTTTCTATCTCGGGTCGGGTTCGAACGGATAGGAAGGAAATTTTTTTTCTTCTCTATTTTTCGGACTGTCCTGACATGTTTCATCTTGAAATGAAGCCTGGATGATATTTTTTTTGCATTTATTTTTGAATTTTTTATATCGGGTCAGGTTCGAACGGATAGGAAGGAAATTTTTTTTCTTCTCTATTTTTCGGCCTGTCCATACCCGTTTAGTCTTGAAATGAAGCCTGGATGATGTTTTTTAATTTTTAGTATTTTTTTTGCATTTTATTTGTGAATTTTCTATCTCGGGTCGGGTTCGAACGGATAGGAAGGAAATTTTTTTTCTTCTCTATCTTTCGGCATGTCCTGACCCATTTCGTCTTGAAATGCAGCCAGGATGATGTTTTTTAATTTTTAGAATTTTCTTGCATTTTGTTTTTGAATTTTCTAACTCGGGTCGGGTTCGAACGGATAGAAAGGAAATTTTTTTTCTTCTCTATTTTTCGGCCTTTCATACCCGTTTAGTCTTGAAATAAAGCCTGGATGATTTTTTTTAATTTTTAGAATTTTTTTGCATTTAGTTTTGAATTTTCTAACTCGGGTCGGGTTTAAACGGATAGGAAGGAAATTTTTTTTCTTCTCTATTTTTCGGCCTGTCCATACCCGTTTAGTCTTGAAATGATGCCTGGATGATGTTTTTTTAATTTTTAGAATTTTTTTGCATTTACTTTAGAATTTTCTATCTCGGGTCGGGTTCGAACGGATAGTTGGAAATTTTTTTTCTTCTCTATTTTTCGGCTTCTCCATACCCGTTTACTCTTGAAATGAAGCCTGGATGATGTTTTTTAATTTTTAGAATTTTTTTGCATTTTATTTTTGAATTTTCTATCTCGGGTCGGGTTCGAACGGATAGGAAGGAAATTTTTTTTCTTCTCTATTTTTCCGCCTGTCCATACCCGTTTAGTCTTCAAATGATGCCTGGATGATGTTTTTTTAATTTTTAGAATTTTTTTGCATTTATTTTAGAATTTTCTATCTCGGGTCGGGTTCGAACGGATAGGAGGAAAATTTTTTTCTTCTCTATTTTTCGGCTTGTCCATACCCGTTTACTCTTGAAATGAAGCCTGGATGATGTTTTTTATTTTTTAGAATTTTTTTACATTTATTTTTGAATTTTCTATCTCGGGTCGGGTTCGAACGGATAGGATGGAAATTTTTTTTCTTCTCTATTTTTCGGCCTGTCCATACCCGTTTAGTCTTGAAATGAAGCCTGGATGATGTTTTTTGATTTTTAGAATTTTCTTGCATTTTGTTTTTGAATTTTCTAACTCGGGTCGGGTTCGAACGGATAGAAAGGAAATTTTTTTTCTTCTCTATTTTTCGGCTTGTCCATACCCGTTTAGTCTTGAAATGAAGCCTGGATGATTTTTTTTAATTTTTAGAATTTTTATGCATTTTGTTTTGAATTTTCTAACTCGGGTCGGGTTTAAACGGATAGGAAGGAAATTTTTTTTTCTTCTCTATTTTTCGGCCTGTCCATACCCGTTTAGTCTTGAAATGATGCCTGGATGATGTTTTTTTTAATTTTTAGAATTTTTTTGCATTTATTTTAGAATTTTCTATCTCGGGTCGGGTTCGAACGGATAGGAGGAAATTTCTTTTCTTCTCTATTTTTCGGCATGTCCATACCCGTTTAGTCTTGAAATGAAGCCTGGATGATTTTTTTTAATTTTTAGAATTTTTTTGCATTTAGTTTTGAATTTTCTAACTCGGGTCAGGTTTAAACGGATAGGAAGGAAATTTTTTTTCTTCTCTATTTTTCGGCCTGTCCATACCCGTTTAGTCTTGAAATGATGCCTGGATGATGTTTTTTTAATTTTTAGAATTTTTTTGCATTTACTTTAGAATTTTCTATCTCGGGTCGGGTTCGAACGGATAGTAGGAAATTTTTTTTCTTCTCTATTTTTCGGCCTGTCCATACCCGTTTAGTCTTGAAATGAAGCCTGGATGATTTTTTTTAATTTTTAGAATTTTTATGCATTTTTTTTTTAATTTTCTAACTCGGGTCGGGTTTAAACGGATAGGAAGGAAATTTTTTTTTCTTCTCTATTTTTCGGCCTGTCCATACCCGTTTAGTCTTGAAATGATGCCTGGATGATGTTTTTTTTAATTTTTTAGAATTTTTTTGCATTTATTTTAGAATTTTCTATCTCGGGTCGGGTTCGAACGGATAGGAGGAAATTTCTTTTCTTCTCTATTTTTCGGCATGTCCATACCCGTTTAGTCTTGAAATGAAGCCTGGATGATTTTTTTTAATTTTTAGAATTTTTTTGCATTTAGTTTTGAATTTTCTAACTCGGGTCAGGTTTAAACGGATAGGAAGGAAATTTTTTTTCTTCTCTATTTTTCGGCCTGTCCATACCCGTTTAGTCTTGAAATGATGCCTGGATGATGTTTTTTTAATTTTTAGAATTTTTTTGCATTTACTTTAGAATTTTCTATCTCGGGTCGGGTTCGAACGGATAGTAGGAAATTTTTTTTCTTCTCTATTTTTCGGCTTCTCCATACCCGTTTACTCTTGAAATGAAGCCTGGATGATGTTTTTTAATTTTTAGAATTTTTTTGCATTTTATTTTTGAATTTTCTATCTCGGGTCGGGTTCGAACGGATAGGAAGGAAATTTTTTTTCTTCTCTATTTTTCGGCCTGTCCATACCCGTTTAGTCTTGAAATGAAGCCTGGATGATGTTTTTTAATTTTTAGAATTTTTTTGCATTTTATTTTTGAATTTTCTATCTCGGGTCGGGTTCGAACGGATAGGAAGGAAATTTTTTTTCTTCTCTATCTTTCGGCCTGTCCTGACCCGTTTCATCTTGAAATGCAGCCTGGATGATGTTTTTTAATTTTTAGAATTTATTTTTGAATTTTCTAAGTCGGGTCGGGTTAGAACGGAGAGGAAGGAAATTTTTTTTCTTCTCTATTTTTCGGACTGTCCTGACATGTTTCATCTTGAAATGAAGCATGGATGATATTTTTTAATTTTAAGAATTTTTTTGCATTTATTTTTGAATTTTTTATATCGGGTCGGGTTCGAACGGATAGGAAGGAAATTTTTTTTCTTCTCTATTTTTCGGCCTGTCCATACCCGTTTAGTCTTGAAATGAAGCCTGGATGACGTTTTTTAATTTTTAGAATTTTTTTGCATTTTATTTTTGAATTTTCTATCTCGGGTTGGGTTCGAACGGATAGGAAGGAAATTTTTTTTCTTCTCTATCTTTCGGCCTGTCCTGACCCGTTTCATCTTGAAATGCAGCCTGGATGATGTTTTTTAATTTTTAGAATTTATTTTTGAATTTTCTAAGTCGGGTCGGGTTAGAACGGAGAGGAAGGAAATTTTTTTTCTTCTCTATTTTTCGGACTGTCCTGACATGTTTCATCTTGAAATGAAGCATGGATGATATTTTTTAATTTTAAGAATTTTTTTGCATTTATTTTTGAATTTTTTATATCGGGTCGGGTTCGAACGGATAGGAAGGAAATTTTTTTTCTTCTCTATTTTTCGGCCTGTCCATACCCGTTTAGTCTTGAAATGAAGCCTGGATGACGTTTTTTAATTTTTAGAATTTTTTTGCATTTTATTTTTGAATTTTCTATCTCGGGTTGGGTTCGAACGGATAGGAAGGAAATTTTTTTTCTTCTCTATCTTTCGGCCTGTCCTGACCCGTTTCATCTTGAAATGCAGCCTGGATGATGTTTTTTAATTTTTAGAATTTATTTTTGAATTTTCTAAGTCGGGTCGGGTTAGAACGGAGAGGAAGGAAATTTTTTTTCTTCTCTATTTTTCGGCTTGTCCATACCCGTATCTTCTTGAAATGAAGCCTGGATGATGTTTTTTAATTTTTAGAATTTTTTTGCAATTTATTTTTGAATTTTCTATCTCGGGTCGGGTTCGAACGGATAGGAAGGAAATTTTTTTTCTTCTCTATTTTTCGGCCTGTCCATACCCGTTTAGTCTTGAAATGAAGCCTGGATGATGTTTTTTAATTTTTAGATTTTTTTTGCATTTTATTTTTGAATTTTCTATCTCGGGTCGGGTTCGAAAGGATAGGAAGGAAATTTTTTTTCTTCTCTATCTTTCGGCCCGTCCTGACCCGTTTCATCTTGAAATGTAGCCTGGATGATGTTTTTTAATTTTTAGAATTTATTTTTGAATGTTCTAAGTCGGGTCGGGTTAGAACGGAGAGGAAGGAAATTTTTTTTCTTCTCTATTTTTCGGCTTGTCCATACCCGTATCTTCTTGAAATGAAGCCTGGTTGATGTTTTTCAATTTTTAAAATTTTTTTGCATTTTTTTTTTAATTTTCTAACTCGGGTCGGGTTTAAACGGATAGGAAGGAAATTTTTTTTCTTCTCTACTTTTTGGCCTGTCCATACCCGTTTAGTCTTGAAATGATGCCTGGATGATGTTTTTTTAATTTTTAAAATTTTTTTGCATTTATTTTAGAATTTTCTATCTCGGGTCGGGTTCGAACGGATAGGAGGAAATTTTTTTTCTTCTCTATTTTTTGGCTTGTCCATACCCGTTTTCTCTTGAAATGAAGCCTGGATGATGTTTTTTAATTTTTAGAATTTTTTTGCATTTTATTTTTGAATTTTCTATCTCGGGTCGGGTTCGAACGGATAGGAAGGAAATTTTTTTTCTTCTCTATTTTTCGGCCTGTCCATACCCGTTTAGTCTTGAAATGAAGCCTGGATGATGTTTTTTAATTTTTAGAATTTTTTTGCATTTTATTTTTGAATTTTCTATCTCGGGTCGGGTTCGAACGGATAGGAAGGAAATTTTTTTTCTTCTCTATCTTTCGGCCTGTCCTGACCCGTTTCATCTTGAAATGCAGCCTGGATGATTTTTTTTAATCTTTAGAATTTTTCTGCATTTATTTTTGAATTTTCTAACTCGGGTCGGGTTCGAACGGATAGGAAGGAAATTTTTTTTCTTCTCTATTTTTCGGCCTGTCCATACCCGTTTAGTCTTGAAATGAAGCCCGGATGATGTTTTTTAATTTTTAGAATTTTTTTGCATTTATTTTTGAATTTTCTAACTCGGGTCGGGTTCGAACGTATAGGAAGGAAATTTTTTTTCCTCTCTATTTTTCAGCCTGTCCTGACTTGTTTCATCTTGAAACGAAGCCAGGATGATGTTTTTTAATTTTTAGAATTTTTCTGCATTTATTTTTGAATTTTCTAACTCGGGTCGGGTTCGAAGGGATAGGAAGGAAATTTTTTTTCTTCTCTATTTTTCGGCCTGTCCATACCCGTTTAGTTTTGAAATGAAGCCTGGATGATGTTTTTTAATTTTTAGAATTTTTTGCATTTTATTTTTGAATTTTCTATCTCGGGTCGGGTTCGAACGGATAGGATGGAAATTTTTTTTCTTCTCTATTTTTCGGCCTGTCCATACCCGTTTAGTCTTGAAATGAAGCCTGGATGATGTTTTTCAATTTTTAAAATTTTTTTGCATTTTTTTTTTAATTTTCTAACTCGGGTCGGGTTTAAACGGATAGGAAGGAAATTTTTTTTCTTCTCTACTTTTTGGCCTGTCCATACCCGTTTAGTCTTGAAATGATGCCTGGATGATGTTTTTTTAATTTTTAAAATTTTTTTGCATTTATTTTAGAATTTTCTATCTCGGGTCGGGTTCGAACGGATAGGAGGAAATTTTTTTTCTTCTCTATTTTTTGGCTTGTCCATACCCGTTTTCTCTTGAAATGAAGCCTGGATGATGTTTTTTAATTTTTAGAATTTTTTTGCATTTTATTTTTGAATTTTCTATCTCGGGTCGGGTTCGAACGGATAGGAAGGAAATTTTTTTTCTTCTCTATTTTTCGGACTGTCCTGACATGTTTCATCTTGAAATGAAGCCTGGATGATATTTTTTTTGCATTTATTTTTGAATTTTTTATATCGGGTCAGGTTCGAACGGATAGGAAGGAAATTTTTTTTCTTCTCTATTTTTCGGCCTGTCCATACCCGTTTAGTCTTGAAATGAAGCCTGGATGATGTTTTTTAATTTTTAGTATTTTTTTTGCATTTTATTTGTGAATTTTCTATCTCGGGTCGGGTTCGAACGGATAGGAAGGAAATTTTTTTTCTTCTCTATCTTTCGGCATGTCCTGACCCATTTCGTCTTGAAATGCAGCCAGGATGATGTTTTTTAATTTTTAGAATTTTCTTGCATTTTGTTTTTGAATTTTCTAACTCGGGTCGGGTTCGAACGGATAGAAAGGAAATTTTTTTTCTTCTCTATTTTTCGGCCTTTCATACCCGTTTAGTCTTGAAATAAAGCCTGGATGATTTTTTTTAATTTTTAGAATTTTTTTGCATTTAGTTTTGAATTTTCTAACTCGGGTCGGGTTTAAACGGATAGGAAGGAAATTTTTTTTCTTCTCTATTTTTCGGCCTGTCCATACCCGTTTAGTCTTGAAATGATGCCTGGATGATGTTTTTTTAATTTTTAGAATTTTTTTGCATTTACTTTAGAATTTTCTATCTCGGGTCGGGTTCGAACGGATAGTTGGAAATTTTTTTTCTTCTCTATTTTTCGGCTTCTCCATACCCGTTTACTCTTGAAATGAAGCCTGGATGATGTTTTTTAATTTTTAGAATTTTTTTGCATTTTATTTTTGAATTTTCTATCTCGGGTCGGGTTCGAACGGATAGGAAGGAAATTTTTTTTCTTCTCTATTTTTCCGCCTGTCCATACCCGTTTAGTCTTCAAATGATGCCTGGATGATGTTTTTTTAATTTTTAGAATTTTTTTGCATTTATTTTAGAATTTTCTATCTCGGGTCGGGTTCGAACGGATAGGAGGAAAATTTTTTTCTTCTCTATTTTTCGGCTTGTCCATACCCGTTTACTCTTGAAATGAAGCCTGGATGATGTTTTTTATTTTTTAGAATTTTTTTACATTTATTTTTGAATTTTCTATCTCGGGTCGGGTTCGAACGGATAGGATGGAAATTTTTTTTCTTCTCTATTTTTCGGCCTGTCCATACCCGTTTAGTCTTGAAATGAAGCCTGGATGATGTTTTTTGATTTTTAGAATTTTCTTGCATTTTGTTTTTGAATTTTCTAACTCGGGTCGGGTTCGAACGGATAGAAAGGAAATTTTTTTTCTTCTCTATTTTTCGGCTTGTCCATACCCGTTTAGTCTTGAAATGAAGCCTGGATGATTTTTTTTAATTTTTAGAATTTTTATGCATTTTGTTTTGAATTTTCTAACTCGGGTCGGGTTTAAACGGATAGGAAGGAAATTTTTTTTTCTTCTCTATTTTTCGGCCTGTCCATACCCGTTTAGTCTTGAAATGATGCCTGGATGATGTTTTTTTTAATTTTTAGAATTTTTTTGCATTTATTTTAGAATTTTCTATCTCGGGTCGGGTTCGAACGGATAGGAGGAAATTTCTTTTCTTCTCTATTTTTCGGCATGTCCATACCCGTTTAGTCTTGAAATGAAGCCTGGATGATTTTTTTTAATTTTTAGAATTTTTTTGCATTTAGTTTTGAATTTTCTAACTCGGGTCAGGTTTAAACGGATAGGAAGGAAATTTTTTTTCTTCTCTATTTTTCGGCCTGTCCATACCCGTTTAGTCTTGAAATGATGCCTGGATGATGTTTTTTTAATTTTTAGAATTTTTTTGCATTTACTTTAGAATTTTCTATCTCGGGTCGGGTTCGAACGGATAGTAGGAAATTTTTTTTCTTCTCTATTTTTCGGCCTGTCCATACCCGTTTAGTCTTGAAATGAAGCCTGGATGATTTTTTTTAATTTTTAGAATTTTTATGCATTTTTTTTTTAATTTTCTAACTCGGGTCGGGTTTAAACGGATAGGAAGGAAATTTTTTTTTCTTCTCTATTTTTCGGCCTGTCCATACCCGTTTAGTCTTGAAATGATGCCTGGATGATGTTTTTTTTAATTTTTTAGAATTTTTTTGCATTTATTTTAGAATTTTCTATCTCGGGTCGGGTTCGAACGGATAGGAGGAAATTTCTTTTCTTCTCTATTTTTCGGCATGTCCATACCCGTTTAGTCTTGAAATGAAGCCTGGATGATTTTTTTTAATTTTTAGAATTTTTTTGCATTTAGTTTTGAATTTTCTAACTCGGGTCAGGTTTAAACGGATAGGAAGGAAATTTTTTTTCTTCTCTATTTTTCGGCCTGTCCATACCCGTTTAGTCTTGAAATGATGCCTGGATGATGTTTTTTTAATTTTTAGAATTTTTTTGCATTTACTTTAGAATTTTCTATCTCGGGTCGGGTTCGAACGGATAGTAGGAAATTTTTTTTCTTCTCTATTTTTCGGCTTCTCCATACCCGTTTACTCTTGAAATGAAGCCTGGATGATGTTTTTTAATTTTTAGAATTTTTTTGCATTTTATTTTTGAATTTTCTATCTCGGGTCGGGTTCGAACGGATAGGAAGGAAATTTTTTTTCTTCTCTATTTTTCGGCCTGTCCATACCCGTTTAGTCTTGAAATGAAGCCTGGATGATGTTTTTTAATTTTTAGAATTTTTTTGCATTTTATTTTTGAATTTTCTATCTCGGGTCGGGTTCGAACGGATAGGAAGGAAATTTTTTTTCTTCTCTATCTTTCGGCCTGTCCTGACCCGTTTCATCTTGAAATGCAGCCTGGATGATGTTTTTTAATTTTTAGAATTTATTTTTGAATTTTCTAAGTCGGGTCGGGTTAGAACGGAGAGGAAGGAAATTTTTTTTCTTCTCTATTTTTCGGACTGTCCTGACATGTTTCATCTTGAAATGAAGCATGGATGATATTTTTTAATTTTAAGAATTTTTTTGCATTTATTTTTGAATTTTTTATATCGGGTCGGGTTCGAACGGATAGGAAGGAAATTTTTTTTCTTCTCTATTTTTCGGCCTGTCCATACCCGTTTAGTCTTGAAATGAAGCCTGGATGACGTTTTTTAATTTTTAGAATTTTTTTGCATTTTATTTTTGAATTTTCTATCTCGGGTTGGGTTCGAACGGATAGGAAGGAAATTTTTTTTCTTCTCTATCTTTCGGCCTGTCCTGACCCGTTTCATCTTGAAATGCAGCCTGGATGATGTTTTTTAATTTTTAGAATTTATTTTTGAATTTTCTAAGTCGGGTCGGGTTAGAACGGAGAGGAAGGAAATTTTTTTTCTTCTCTATTTTTCGGACTGTCCTGACATGTTTCATCTTGAAATGAAGCATGGATGATATTTTTTAATTTTAAGAATTTTTTTGCATTTATTTTTGAATTTTTTATATCGGGTCGGGTTCGAACGGATAGGAAGGAAATTTTTTTTCTTCTCTATTTTTCGGCCTGTCCATACCCGTTTAGTCTTGAAATGAAGCCTGGATGACGTTTTTTAATTTTTAGAATTTTTTTGCATTTTATTTTTGAATTTTCTATCTCGGGTTGGGTTCGAACGGATAGGAAGGAAATTTTTTTTCTTCTCTATCTTTCGGCCTGTCCTGACCCGTTTCATCTTGAAATGCAGCCTGGATGATGTTTTTTAATTTTTAGAATTTATTTTTGAATTTTCTAAGTCGGGTCGGGTTAGAACGGAGAGGAAGGAAATTTTTTTTCTTCTCTATTTTTCGGCTTGTCCATACCCGTATCTTCTTGAAATGAAGCCTGGATGATGTTTTTTAATTTTTAGAATTTTTTTGCAATTTATTTTTGAATTTTCTATCTCGGGTCGGGTTCGAACGGATAGGAAGGAAATTTTTTTTCTTCTCTATTTTTCGGCCTGTCCATACCCGTTTAGTCTTGAAATGAAGCCTGGATGATGTTTTTTAATTTTTAGATTTTTTTTGCATTTTATTTTTGAATTTTCTATCTCGGGTCGGGTTCGAAAGGATAGGAAGGAAATTTTTTTTCTTCTCTATCTTTCGGCCCGTCCTGACCCGTTTCATCTTGAAATGTAGCCTGGATGATGTTTTTTAATTTTTAGAATTTATTTTTGAATGTTCTAAGTCGGGTCGGGTTAGAACGGAGAGGAAGGAAATTTTTTTTCTTCTCTATTTTTCGGCTTGTCCATACCCGTATCTTCTTGAAATGAAGCCTGGTTGATGTTTTTCAATTTTTAAAATTTTTTTGCATTTTTTTTTTAATTTTCTAACTCGGGTCGGGTTTAAACGGATAGGAAGGAAATTTTTTTTCTTCTCTACTTTTTGGCCTGTCCATACCCGTTTAGTCTTGAAATGATGCCTGGATGATGTTTTTTTAATTTTTAAAATTTTTTTGCATTTATTTTAGAATTTTCTATCTCGGGTCGGGTTCGAACGGATAGGAGGAAATTTTTTTTCTTCTCTATTTTTTGGCTTGTCCATACCCGTTTTCTCTTGAAATGAAGCCTGGATGATGTTTTTTAATTTTTAGAATTTTTTTGCATTTTATTTTTGAATTTTCTATCTCGGGTCGGGTTCGAACGGATAGGAAGGAAATTTTTTTTCTTCTCTATTTTTCGGCCTGTCCATACCCGTTTAGTCTTGAAATGAAGCCTGGATGATGTTTTTTAATTTTTAGAATTTTTTTGCATTTTATTTTTGAATTTTCTATCTCGGGTCGGGTTCGAACGGATAGGAAGGAAATTTTTTTTCTTCTCTATCTTTCGGCCTGTCCTGACCCGTTTCATCTTGAAATGCAGCCTGGATGATTTTTTTTAATCTTTAGAATTTTTCTGCATTTATTTTTGAATTTTCTAACTCGGGTCGGGTTCGAACGGATAGGAAGGAAATTTTTTTTCTTCTCTATTTTTCGGCCTGTCCATACCCGTTTAGTCTTGAAATGAAGCCCGGATGATGTTTTTTAATTTTTAGAATTTTTTTGCATTTATTTTTGAATTTTCTAACTCGGGTCGGGTTCGAACGTATAGGAAGGAAATTTTTTTTCCTCTCTATTTTTCAGCCTGTCCTGACTTGTTTCATCTTGAAACGAAGCCAGGATGATGTTTTTTAATTTTTAGAATTTTTCTGCATTTATTTTTGAATTTTCTAACTCGGGTCGGGTTCGAAGGGATAGGAAGGAAATTTTTTTTCTTCTCTATTTTTCGGCCTGTCCATACCCGTTTAGTTTTGAAATGAAGCCTGGATGATGTTTTTTAATTTTTAGAATTTTTTGCATTTTATTTTTGAATTTTCTATCTCGGGTCGGGTTCGAACGGATAGGATGGAAATTTTTTTTCTTCTCTATTTTTCGGCCTGTCCATACCCGTTTAGTCTTGAAATGAAGCCTGGATGATGTTTTTCAATTTTTAAAATTTTTTTGCATTTTTTTTTTAATTTTCTAACTCGGGTCGGGTTTAAACGGATAGGAAGGAAATTTTTTTTCTTCTCTACTTTTTGGCCTGTCCATACCCGTTTAGTCTTGAAATGATGCCTGGATGATGTTTTTTTAATTTTTAAAATTTTTTTGCATTTATTTTAGAATTTTCTATCTCGGGTCGGGTTCGAACGGATAGGAGGAAATTTTTTTTCTTCTCTATTTTTTGGCTTGTCCATACCCGTTTTCTCTTGAAATGAAGCCTGGATGATGTTTTTTAATTTTTAGAATTTTTTTGCATTTTATTTTTGAATTTTCTATCTCGGGTCGGGTTCGAACGGATAGGAAGGAAATTTTTTTTCTTCTCTATTTTTCGGCCTGTCCATACCCGTTTAGTCTTGAAATGAAGCCTGGATGATGTTTTTTAATTTTTAGAATTTTTTTGCATTTTATTTTTGAATTTTCTATCTCGGGTCGGGTTCGAACGGATAGGAAGGAAATTTTTTTTCTTCTCTATCTTTCGGCCTGTCCTGACCCGTCTCATCTTGAAATGCAGCCTGGATGATTTTTTTTAATCTTTAGAATTTTTCTGCATTTATTTTTGAATTTTCTAACTCGGGTCGGGTTCGAACGGATAGGAAGGAAATTTTTTTTCTTCTCTATTTTTCGGCCTGTCCATACCCGTTTAGTCTTGAAATGAAGCCCGGATGATGTTTTTTAATTTTTAGAATTTTTTTGCATTTATTTTTGAATTTTCTAACTCGGGTCGGGTTCGAACGTATAGGAAGGAAATTTTTTTTCCTCTCTATTTTTCAGCCTGTCCTGACTTGTTTCATCTTGAAACGAAGCCAGGATGATGTTTTTTAATTTTTAGAATTTTTCTGCATTTATTTTTGAATTTTCTAACTCGGGTCGGGTTCGAAGGGATAGGAAGGAAATTTTTTTTCTTCTCTATTTTTCGGCCTGTCCATACCCGTTTAGTTTTGAAATGAAGCCTGGATGATGTTTTTTAATTTTTAGAATTTTTTGCATTTTATTTTTGAATTTTCTATCTCGGGTCGGGTTCGAACGGATAGGAT
The DNA here is from genome assembly GCF_932294415.1 of Quercus robur. Lineage (NCBI taxonomy): Eukaryota > Viridiplantae > Streptophyta > Magnoliopsida > Fagales > Fagaceae > Quercus > Quercus robur. The sequence goes on along the minus strand of NC_065542.1, from coordinate 37,175,081 downwards.
GGAAATTTTTTTTCTTCTCTATTTTTCGGCCTGTCCATACCCGTTTAGTCTTGAAATGAAGCCTGGATGATGTTTTTTAATTTTTAGAAACTTTTTTCATTTTATTTTTGAATTTTCTATCTCGGGTCGGGTTCGAACGGATAGGATGGAAATTTTTTTTCTTCTCTATTTTTCGGCCTGTCCATACCCGTTTAGTCTTGAAATGAAGCCTGGATGATGTTTTTTAATTTTTAGAAACTTTTTTCATTTTATTTTTGAATTTTCTATCTCAGGTTGGGTTCGAACGGATAGGAAGGAAATTTTTTTTCTTCTCTATTTTTCGGCCTGTCCATACCCGTTTAGTCTTGAAATGAAGCCCGGATGATGTTTTTTAATTTTTAGAATTTTTTTGCATTTATTTTTGAATTTTCTAACTCGGGTCGGGTTCGAACGTATAGGAAGGAAATTTTTTTTCCTCTCTATTTTTCAGCCTGTCCTGACTTGTTTCATCTTGAAACGAAGCCAGGATGATGTTTTTTAATTTTTAGAATTTTTATGCATTTATTTTTGAATTTTCTAACTCGGGTCGGGTTCGAAGGGATAGGAAGGAAATTTTTTTTCTTCTCTATTTTTCGGCCTGTCCATACCCGTTTAGTTTTGAAATGAAGCCTGGATGATGTTTTTTAATTTTTAGAATTTTTTTGCATTTTATTTTTGAATTTTCTATCTCGGGTCGGGTTCGAACGGATAGGATGGAAATTTTTTTTCTTCTCTATTTTTCGGCGTGTCCATACCCGTTTAGTCTTGAAATGAAGCCTGGATGATGTTTTTTAATTTTTAGAAACTTTTTTCATTTTATTTTTGAATTTTCTATCTCGGGTCGGGTTCGAACGGATAGGATGGAAATTTTTTTTCTTCTCTATTTTTCGGCTTGTCCATACCCGTTTAGTCTTGAAATGAAGCCTGGATGATGTTTTTTAATTTTTAGAATTTTTTTGCATTTTATTTTTGAATTTTCTATCTCGGGTCGGGTTCGAACGGATAGGAAGGAAATTTTTTTTCTTCTCTATTTTTCGGCCTGTCCATACCCGTTTAGTCTTGAAATGAAGCCTGGATGATGTTTTTTAATTTTTAGAATTTTTTTGCATTTTATTTTTGAATTTTCTATCTCGGGTCGGGTTCGAACGGATAGGAAGGAAATTTTTTTTCTTCTCTATTTTTCGGCCTGTCCATACCCGTTTAGTCTTGAAATGAAGCCTGGATGATGTTTTTTAATTTTTAGAATTTTTTTGCATTTTATTTTTGAATTTTCTATCTCGGGTCGGGTTCGAACGGATAGGAAGGAAATTTTTTTTCTTCTCTATCTTTCGGCCTGTCCTGACCCGTTTCATCTTGAAATGCAGCCTGGATGATGTTTTTTAATTTTTAGAATTTATTTTTGAATTTTCTAAGTCGGGTCGGGTTAGAACGGAGAGGAAGGAAATTTTTTTTCTTCTCTATTTTTCGGACTGTCCTGACATGTTTCATCTTGAAATGAAGCATGGATGATATTTTTTAATTTTAAGAATTTTTTTGCATTTTATTTTTGAATTTTCTATCTCGGGTCGGGTTCGAACGGATAGGAAGGAAATTTTTTTTCTTCTCTATTTTTCGGCCTGTCCATACCCGTTTAGTCTTGAAATGAAGCCTGGATGATGTTTTTTAATTTTTAGAATTTTTTTGCATTTTATTTTTGAATTTTCTATCTCGGGTCGGGTTCGAACGGATAGGAAGGAAATTTTTTTTCTTCTCTACTTTTCGGCCTGTCCATACCCGTTTAGTCTTGAAATGATGCCTGGATGATGTTTTTTTAATTTTTAAAATTTTTTTGCATTTATTTTAGAATTTTCTATCTCGGGTCGGGTTCGAACGGATAGGAGGAAATTTTTTTTCTTCTCTATTTTTTGGCTTGTCCATACCCGTTTTCTCTTGAAATGAAGCCTGGATGATGTTTTTTAATTTTTAGAATTTTTTTGCATTTTATTTTTGAATTTTCTATCTCGGGTCGGGTTCGAACGGATAGGAAGGAAATTTTTTTTCTTCTCTATTTTTCCGCCTGTCCATACCCGTTTAGTCTTCAAATGATGCCTGGATGATGTTTTTTTAATTTTTAGAATTTTTTTGCATTTATTTTAGAATTTTCTATCTCGGGTCGGGTTCGAACGGATAGGAGGAAAATTTTTTTCTTCTCTATTTTTCGGCTTGTCCATACCCGTTTACTCTTGAAATGAAGCCTGGATGATGTTTTTTATTTTTTAGAATTTTTTTACATTTTATTTTTGAATTTTCTATCTCGGGTCGGGTTCGAACGGATAGGATGGAAATTTTTTTTCTTCTCTATTTTTCGGCCTGTCCATACCCGTTTAGTCTTGAAATGAAGCCTGGATGATTTTTTTTAATTTTTAGAATTTTTATGCATTTTGTTTTGAATTTTCTAACTCGGGTCGGGTTTAAACGGATAGGAAGGAAATTTTTTTTTCTTCTCTATTTTTCGGCCTGTCCATACCCGTTTAGTCTTGAAATGATGCCTGGATGATGTTTTTTTTAATTTTTAGAATTTTTTTGCATTTATTTTAGAATTTTCTATCTCGGGTCGGGTTCGAACGGATAGGAGGAAATTTCTTTTCTTCTCTATTTTTCGGCATGTCCATACCCGTTTAGTCTTGAAATGAAGCCTGGATGATTTTTTTTAATTTTTAGAATTTTTTTGCATTTTGTTTTGAATTTTCTAACTCGGGTCGGGTTTAAACGGATAGGAGGAAAATTTTTTTCTTCTCTATTTTTCGGCTTGTCCATACCCGTTTACTCTTGAAATGATGCCTGGATGATGTTTTTTGATTTTTAGAATTTTCTTGCATTTTGTTTTTGAATTTTCTAACTCGGGTCGGGTTCGAACGGATAGAAAGGAAATTTTTTTTCTTCTCTATTTTTCGGCCTGTCCATACCCGTTTAGTCTTGAAATGAAGCCTGGATGATTTTTTTTAATTTTTAGAATTTTTATGCATTTTGTTTTGAATTTTCTAACTCGGGTCGGGTTTAAACGGATAGGAAGGAAATTTTTTTTTCTTCTCTATTTTTCGGCCTGTCCATACCCGTTTAGTCTTGAAATGATGCCTGGATGATGTTTTTTTTAATTTTTAGAATTTTTTTGCATTTATTTTAGAATTTTCTATCTCGGGTCGGGTTCGAACGGATAGGAGGAAATTTCTTTTCTTCTCTATTTTTCGGCATGTCCATACCCGTTTAGTCTTGAAATGAAGCCTGGATGATTTTTTTTAATTTTTAGAATTTTTTTGCATTTAGTTTTGAATTTTCTAACTCGGGTCAGGTTTAAACGGATAGGAAGGAAATTTTTTTTCTTCTCTATTTTTCGGCCTGTCCATACCCGTTTAGTCTTGAAATGATGCCTGGATGATGTTTTTTTAATTTTTAGAATTTTTTTGCATTTACTTTAGAATTTTCTATCTCGGGTCGGGTTCGAACGGATAGTAGGAAATTTTTTTTCTTCTCTATTTTTCGGCTTCTCCATACCCGTTTACTCTTGAAATGAAGCCTGGATGATGTTTTTTAATTTTTAGAATTTTTTTGCATTTTATTTTTGAATTTTCTATCTCGGGTCGGGTTCGAACGGATAGGAAGGAAATTTTTTTTCTTCTCTATTTTTCGGCCTGTCCATACCCGTTTAGTCTTGAAATGAAGCCTGGATGATGTTTTTTAATTTTTAGAATTTTTTTGCATTTTATTTTTGAATTTTCTATCTCGGGTCGGGTTCGAACGGATAGGAAGGAAATTTTTTTTCTTCTCTATCTTTCGGCCTGTCCTGACCCGTTTCATCTTGAAATGCAGCCTGGATGATGTTTTTTAATTTTTAGAATTTATTTTTGAATTTTCTAAGTCGGGTCGGGTTAGAACGGAGAGGAAGGAAATTTTTTTTCTTCTCTATTTTTCGGACTGTCCTGACATGTTTCATCTTGAAATGAAGCATGGATGATATTTTTTAATTTTAAGAATTTTTTTGCATTTATTTTTGAATTTTTTATATCGGGTCGGGTTCGAACGGATAGGAAGGAAATTTTTTTTCTTCTCTATTTTTCGGCCTGTCCATACCCGTTTAGTCTTGAAATGAAGCCTGGATGACGTTTTTTAATTTTTAGAATTTTTTTGCATTTTATTTTTGAATTTTCTATCTCGGGTTGGGTTCGAACGGATAGGAAGGAAATTTTTTTTCTTCTCTATCTTTCGGCCTGTCCTGACCCGTTTCATCTTGAAATGCAGCCTGGATGATGTTTTTTAATTTTTAGAATTTATTTTTGAATTTTCTAAGTCGGGTCGGGTTAGAACGGAGAGGAAGGAAATTTTTTTTCTTCTCTATTTTTCGGCTTGTCCATACCCGTATCTTCTTGAAATGAAGCCTGGATGATGTTTTTTAATTTTTAGAATTTTTTTGCAATTTATTTTTGAATTTTCTATCTCGGGTCGGGTTCGAACGGATAGGAAGGAAATTTTTTTTCTTCTCTATTTTTCGGCCTGTCCATACCCGTTTAGTCTTGAAATGAAGCCTGGATGATGTTTTTTAATTTTTAGAATTTTTTTGCATTTTATTTTTGAATTTTCTATCTCGGGTCGGGTTCGAAAGGATAGGAAGGAAATTTTTTTTCTTCTCTATCTTTCGGCCCGTCCTGACCCGTTTCATCTTGAAATGTAGCCTGGATGATGTTTTTTAATTTTTAGAATTTATTTTTGAATTTTCTAAGTCGGGTCGGGTTAGAACGGAGAGGAAGGAAATTTTTTTTCTTCTCTATTTTTCGGCTTGTCCATACCCGTATCTTCTTGAAATGAAGCCTGGATGATGTTTTTCAATTTTTAAAATTTTTTTGCATTTTTTTTTTAATTTTCTAACTCGGGTCGGGTTCGAACGGATAGGAGGAAATTTTTTTTCTTCTCTATTTTTCGGCCTGTCCATACCCGTTTAGTCTTGAAATGAAGCCTGGATGATTTTTTTTAATTTTTTGAATTTTTTTGCATTTAGTTTTGAATTTTCTAACTCGGGTCGGGTTTAAACGGATAGGAAGGAAATTTTTTTTCTTCTCTACTTTTCGGCCTGTCCATACCCGTTTAGTCTTGAAATGATGCCTGGATGATGTTTTTTTAATTTTTAAAATTTTTTTGCATTTATTTTAGAATTTTCTATCTCGGGTCGGGTTCGAACGGATAGGAGGAAATTTTTTTTCTTCTCTATTTTTTGGCTTGTCCATACCCGTTTTCTCTTGAAATGAAGCCTGGATGATGTTTTTTAATTTTTAGAATTTTTTTGCATTTTATTTTTGAATTTTCTATCTCGGGTCGGGTTCGAACGGATAGGAAGGAAATTTTTTTTCTTCTCTATTTTTCGGCCTGTCCATACCCGTTTAGTCTTGAAATGAAGCCTGGATGATGTTTTTTAATTTTTAGAATTTTTTTGCATTTTATTTTTGAATTTTCTATCTCGGGTCGGGTTCGAACGGATAGGAAGGAAATTTTTTTTCTTCTCTATCTTTCGGCCTGTCCTGACCCGTTTCATCTTGAAATGCAGCCTGGATGATTTTTTTTAATCTTTAGAATTTTTCTGCATTTATTTTTGAATTTTCTAACTCGGGTCGGGTTCGAACGGATAGGAAGGAAATTTTTTTTCTTCTCTATTTTTCGGCCTGTCCATACCCGTTTAGTCTTGAAATGAAGCCCGGATGATGTTTTTTAATTTTTAGAATTTTTTTGCATTTATTTTTGAATTTTCTAACTCGGGTCGGGTTCGAACGTATAGGAAGGAAATTTTTTTTCCTCTCTATTTTTCAGCCTGTCCTGACTTGTTTCATCTTGAAACGAAGCCAGGATGATGTTTTTTAATTTTTAGAATTTTTCTGCATTTATTTTTGAATTTTCTAACTCGGGTCGGGTTCGAAGGGATAGGAAGGAAATTTTTTTTCTTCTCTATTTTTCGGCCTGTCCATACCCGTTTAGTTTTGAAATGAAGCCTGGATGATGTTTTTTAATTTTTAGAATTTTTTTGCATTTTATTTTTGAATTTTCTATCTCGGGTCGGGTTCGAACGGATAGGATGGAAATTTTTTTTCTTCTCTATTTTTCGGCCTGTCCATACCCGTTTAGTCTTGAAATGAAGCCTGGATGATGTTTTTTAATTTTTAGAAACTTTTTTCATTTTATTTTTGAATTTTCTATCTCAGGTTGGGTTCGAACGGATACGAAGGAAATTTTTTTTCTTCTCTATTTTTCGGCCTGTCCATACCCGTTTAGTCTTGAAATGAAGCCCGGATGATGTTTTTTAATTTTTAGAATTTTTTTGCATTTATTTTTGAATTTTCTAACTCGGGTCGGGTTCGAACGTATAGGAAGGAAATTTTTTTTCCTCTCTATTTTTCAGCCTGTCCTGACTTGTTTCATCTTGAAACGAAGCCAGGATGATGTTTTTTAATTTTTAGAATTTTTATGCATTTATTTTTGAATTTTCTAACTCGGGTCGGGTTCGAAGGGATAGGAAGGAAATTTTTTTTCTTCTCTATTTTTCGGCCTGTCCATACCCGTTTAGTTTTGAAATGAAGCCTGGATGATGTTTTTTAATTTTTAGAATTTTTTTGCATTTTATTTTTGAATTTTCTATCTCGGGTCGGGTTCGAACGGATAGGATGGAAATTTTTTTTCTTCTCTATTTTTCGGCCTGTCCATACCCGTTTAGTCTTGAAATGAAGCCTGGATGATGTTTTTTAATTTTTAGAAACTTTTTTCATTTTATTTTTGAATTTTCTATCTCGGGTCGGGTTCGAACGGATAGGATGGAAATTTTTTTTCTTCTCTATTTTTCGGCTTGTCCATACCCGTTTAGTCTTGAAATGAAGCCTGGATGATGTTTTTTAATTTTTAGAATTTTTTTGCATTTTATTTTTGAATTTTCTATCTCGGGTCGGGTTCGAACGGATAGGAAGGAAATTTTTTTTCTTCTCTATTTTTCGGCCTGTCCATACCCGTTTAGTCTTGAAATGAAGCCTGGATGATGTTTTTTAATTTTTAGAATTTTTTTGCATTTTATTTTTGAATTTTCTATCTCGGGTCGGGTTCGAACGGATAGGAAGGAAATTTTTTTTCTTCTCTATTTTTCGGCCTGTCCATACCCGTTTAGTCTTGAAATGAAGCCTGGATGATGTTTTTTAATTTTTAGAATTTTTTTGCATTTTATTTTTGAATTTTCTATCTCGGGTCGGGTTCGAACGGATAGGAAGGAAATTTTTTTTCTTCTCTATCTTTCGGCCTGTCCTGACCCGTTTCATCTTGAAATGCAGCCTGGATGATGTTTTTTAATTTTTAGAATTTATTTTTGAATTTTCTAAGTCGGGTCGGGTTAGAACGGAGAGGAAGGAAATTTTTTTTCTTCTCTATTTTTCGGACTGTCCTGACATGTTTCATCTTGAAATGAAGCATGGATGATATTTTTTAATTTTAAGAATTTTTTTGCATTTATTTTTGAATATTTTATATCGGGTCGGGTTCGAACGGATAGGAAGGAAATTTTTTTTATTCTCTATTTTTCGGCCTGTCCATACCCGTTTAGTCTTGAAATGAAGCCTGGATGACGTTTTTTAATTTTTAGAATTTTTTTACATTTTATTTTTGAATTTTCTATCTCGGGTTGGGTTCGAACGGATAGGAAGGAAATTTTTTTTCTTCTCTATCTTTCGGCCTGTCCTGACCCGTTTCATCTTGAAATGCAGCCTGGATGATGTTTTTTAATTTTTAGAATTTATTTTTGAATTTTCTAAGTCGGGTCGGGTTAGAACGGAGAGGAAGGAAATTTTTTTTCTTCTCTATTTTTCGGCTTGTCCATACCCGTATCTTCTTGAAATGAAGCCTGGATGATGTTTTTTAATTTTTAGAATTTTTTTGCAATTTATTTTTGAATTTTCTATCTCGGGTCGGGTTCGAACGGATAGAAAGGAAATTTTTTTCTTCTCTATTTTTCGGCTTGTCCATACCCGTATCTTCTTGAAATGAAGCCTGGATGATGTTTTTTAATTTTTAGAATTTTTTTGCAATTTATTTTTGAATTTTCTATCTCGGGTCGGGTTCGAACGGATAGGAAGGAAATTTTTTTTCTTCTCTATTTTTCGGCCTGTCCATACCCGTTTAGTCTTGAAATGAAGCCTGGATGATGTTTTTTAATTTTTAGAATTTTTTTGCATTTTATTTTTGAATTTTCTATCTCGGGTCGGGTTCGAAAGGATAGGAAGGAAATTTTTTTTCTTCTCTATCTTTCGGCCTGTCCTGACCCATTTCATCTTGAAATGCAGCCTGGATGATGTTTTTTAATTTTTAGAATTTATTTTTGAATTTTCTAAGTCGGGTCGGGTTAGAACGGAGAGGAAGGAAATTTTTTTTCTTCTCTATTTTTCGGCTTGTCCATACCCGTATCTTCTTGAAATGAAGCCTGGATGATGTTTTTCAATTTTTAAAATTTTTTTGCATTTTTTTTTTAATTTTCTAACTCGGGTCGGGTTCGAACGTATAGGAAGGAAATTTTTTTTCCTCTCTATTTTTCGGCCTGTCCTGACCCGTTTCGTCTTGAAATGAAGCCAGGATGATGTTTTTTAATTTTTAGAATTTTTCTACTTTTATTTTTGAATTTTCTAACTCGGGTCGGGTTCGAACGGATAGGAAGGAAAATTTTTTTTTCTCTATTTTTCGGCCTGTCCATACCCGTTTAGTCTTGAAATGAAGCCTGGATGATGTTTTTTGATTTTTAGAATTTTCTTGCATTTTGTTTTTGAATTTTCTATCTCGGGTGGGGTTCGAACGGATAGGAAGGAAATTTTTTTTCTTCTCTATCTTTCGGCCTGTCCTGACCCGTTTCATCTTGAAATGCAGCCTGGATGATGTTTTTTAATTTTTAGAATTTATTTTTGAATTTTCTAAGTCGGGTCGGGTTAGAACGGAGAGGAAGGAAATTTTTTTTCTTCTCTATTTTTCGACTTGTCCATACCCGTATCTTCTTGAAATGAAGCCTGGATGATGTTTTTCAATTTTTAAAATTTTTTTGCATTTTTTTTTTAATTTTCTAACTCGGGTCGGGTTCGAACGTATAGGAAGGAAATTTTTTTTCCTCTCTATTTTTCGGTCTGTCCTGACCCGTTTCGTCTTGAAATGAAGCCAGGATGATGTTTTTTAATTTTTAGAATTTATTACTTTTATTTTTGAATTTTCTAACCCGGGTCGGGATCGAACGGATAGGAAGGTAATTTTTTTTTTCTCTATTTTTCGGCCTGTCCATACCCGTTTAGTCTTGAAATGAAGCCTGGATGATGTTTTTTAATTTTTAGAATTTTTTTTCATTTTATTTTTGAATTTTCTATCTCGGGTCGGGTTCGAACGGATAGGAAGGAAATTTTTTTTCTTCTCTATTTTTCGGCCTGTCCTAACATGTTTCATCTTGAAATGAAGCCTGAATGATGTTTTTTAATTTTTAGATTTTTTTTGCATTTATTTTTGAATTTTCTAACTCGGGTCGGGTTCGAACGGATTGGAGGAAATTTTTTTTCTTCTCTATTTTTCTTCCTGTCCATACCCGTTTATTCTTGAAATGAAGCCTGGATGATGTTTTTTAATTTTTAGAATTTTTTTGCATTTTATTTTTGAATTTTCTATCTCGGGTCGGGTTCGAAAGGATAAGATGGAAATTTTTTTTCGTCTCTATTTTTCGGCCTGTCCATACCCGTTTAGTTTTGAAATGAAGCCTGGATGATGTTTTTTAATTTTTAGAATTTTTTTGCATTTTATTTTTGAATTTTCTATCTCGGGTCGGGTTCGAACGGATAGGATGGAAATTTTTTTTCTTCTCTATTTTTCGGCCTGTCCATACCCGTTTAGTCTTGAAATGAAGCCTGGATGATGTTTTTTAATTTTTAGAAACTTTTTTCACTTTATTTTTGAATTTTCTATCTCGGGTCGGGTTCGAACGGATAGGATGGAAATTTTTTTTCTTCTCTATTTTTCGGCCTGTCCATACCCGTTTAGTCTTGAAATGAAGCCTGGATGATGTTTTTTAATTTTTAGAATTTTTTTTCATTTTATTTTTGAATTTTCTATCTCGGGTCGGGTTCGAACGGATAGGAAGGAAATTTTTTTTCTTCTCTATTTTTCGGACTGTCCTGACATGTTTCATCTTGAAATGAAGCCTGGATGATATTTTTTTTGCATTTATTTTTGAATTTTTTATATCGGGTCAGGTTCGAACGGATAGGAAGGAAATTTTTTTTCTTCTCTATTTTTCGGCCTGTCCATACCCGTTTAGTCTTGAAATGAAGCCTGGATGATGTTTTTTAATTTTTAGTATTTTTTTTACATTTTATTTTTGAATTTTCTATCTCGGGTCGGGTTCGAACGGATAGGAAGGAAATTTTTTTTCTTCTCTATCTTTCGGCCTGTCCTGACCCGTTTCGTCTTGAAATGCAGCCAGGATGATGTTTTTTAATTTTTAGAATTTTCTTGCATTTTGTTTTTGAATTTTCTAACTCGGGTCGGGTTCGAACGGATAGAAAGGAAATTTTTTTTCTTCTCTATTTTTCGGCCTGTCCATACCCGTTTAGTCTTGAAATGAAGCCTGGATGATTTTTTTTAATTTTTAGAATTTTTTTGCATTTAGTTTTGAATTTTCTAACTCGGGTCGGGTTTAAACGGATAGGAAGGAAATTTTTTTTCTTCTCTATTTTTCGGCCTGTCCATACCCGTTTAGTCTTGAAATGATGCCTGGATGATGTTTTTTTAATTTTTAGAATTTTTTTGCATTTACTTTAGAATTTTCTATCTCGGGTCGGGTTCGAACGGATAGTAGGAAATTTTTTTTCTTCTCTATTTTTCGGCTTCTCCATACCCGTTTACTCTTGAAATGAAGCCTGGATGATGTTTTTTAATTTTTAGAATTTTTTTGCATTTTATTTTTGAATTTTCTATCTCGGGTCGGGTTCGAATGGATAGGAAGGAAATTTTTTTTCTTCTCTATTTTTCGGCCTGTCCATACCCGTTTAGTCTTCAAATGATGCCTGGATTATGTTTTTTTAATTTTTAGAATTTTTTTGCATTTATTTTAGAATTTTCTATCTCGGGTCGGGTTCGAACGGATAGGAGGAAAATTTTTTTCTTCTCTATTTTTCGGCTTGTCCATACCCGTTTACTCTTGAAATGAAGCCTGGATGATGTTTTTTATTTTTTAGAATTTTCTTACATTTTATTTTTGAATTTTCTATCTCGGGTCGGGTTCGAACGGATAGGATGGAAATTTTTTTTCTTCTCTATTTTTCGGCCTGTCCATACCCGTTTAGTCTTGAAATGAAGCCTGGATGATGTTTTTTGATTTTTAGAATTTTCTTGCATTTTGTTTTTGAATTTTCTAACTCGGGTCGGGTTCGAACGGATAGAAAGGAAATTTTTTTTCTTCTCTATTTTTCGGCCTGTCCATACCCGTTTAGTCTTGAAATGAAGCCTGGATGATTTTTTTTAATTTTTAGAATTTTTTTGCATTTAGTTTTGAATTTTCTAACTCGGGTCGGGTTTAAACGGATAGGAAGGAAATTTTTTTTCTTCTCTATTTTTCGGCCTGTCCATACCCGTTTAGTCTTGAAATGATGCCTGGATGATGTTTTTTTTAATTTTTAGAATTTTTTTGCATTTATTTTAGAATTTTCTATCTCGGGTCGTGTTCGAACGGATAGGAGGAAATTTCTTTTCTTCTCTATTTTTCGGCCTGTCCATACCCGTTTAGTCTTGAAATGAAGCCTGGATGATTTTTTTTAATTTTTAGAATTTTTTTGCATTTAGTTTTGAATTTTCTAACTCGGGTCGGGTTTAAAAGGATAGGAAGGAAATTTTTTTTCTTCTCTATCTTTCGGCCTGTCCTGACCCGTTTCATCTTGAATTGCAGCCTGGATGATGTTTTTTAATTTTTAGAATTTATTTTTGAATTTTCTAAGTCGGGCCGGGTTAGAACGGAGAGGAAGGAAATTTTTTTTCTTCTCTATTTTTTGGCTTGTCCATACCCGTATCTTCTTGAAATGAAGCCTGGATGATGTTTTTCAATTTTTAAAATTTTTTTGCATTTTTTTTTTAATTTTCTAACTCGTGTCGGGTTCGAACGTATAGGAAGGAAATTTTTTTTCCTCTCTATTTTTCGGCCTGTCCTGACCCGTTTCGTCTTGAAATGAAGCCAGGATGATGTTTTTTAATTTTTAGAATTTTTCTACTTTTATTTTTGAATTTTCTAACTCGGGTCGGGTTCGAACGGATAGGAAGGAAAATTTTTTTTTCTCTATTTTTCGGCCTGTCCATACCCGTTTAGTCTTGAAATGAAGCCTGGATGATGTTTTTTGATTTTTAGAATTTTCTTGCATTTTGTTTTTGAATTTTCTAACTCGGGTCGGGTTCGAACGGATAGAAAGGAAAATTTTTTTCTACTCTATTTTTCGGCCTGTCCATACCCGTTTAGTCTTGAAATGAAGCCTGGATGACGTTTTTTAATTTTTAGAATTTTTTTGCATTTTATTTTTGAATTTTCTATCTCGGGTTGGGTTCGAACGGATAGGAAGGAAATTTTTTTTCTTCTCTATCTTTCGGCCTGTCCTGACCCGTTTCATCTTGAAAAGCAGCCTGGATGATGTTTTTTAATTTTTAGAATTTATTTTTGAATTTTCTAAGTCGGGTCGGGTTAGAACGGAGAGGAAGGAAATTTTTTTTCTTCTCTATTTTTCGGCTTGTCCATACCCGTATCTTCTTGAAATGAAGCCTGGATGATGTTTTTCAATTTTTAAAATTTTTTTGCATTTTTTTTTTAATTTTCTAACTCGGGTCGGGTTCGAACGTATAGGAAGGAAATTTTTTTTCCTCTCTATTTTTCGGTCTGTCCTGACCCGTTTCGTCTTGAAATGAAGCCAGGATGATGTTTTTTAATTTTTAGAATTTATTACTTTTATTTTTGAATTTTCTAACCCGGGTCGGGATCGAACGGATAGGAAGGTAATTTTTTTTTTCTCTATTTTTCGGCCTGTCCATACCCGTTTAGTCTTGAAATGAAGCCTGGATGATGTTTTTTAATTTTTAGAATTTTTTTTCATTTTATTTTTGAATTTTCTATCTCGGGTCGGGTTCGAACGGATAGGAAGGAAATTTTTTTTCTTCTCTATTTTTCGGCCTGTCCATACCCGTTTAGTCTTGAAATGAAGCCTGGATGATGTTTTTTAATTTTTAGAATTTTTTTGCATTTTATTTTTGAATTTTCTATCTCGGGTCGGGTTCGAAAGGATAGGAAGGAAATTTTTTTTCTTCTCTATCTTTCGGCCTGTCCTGACCCGTTTCATCTTGAAATGCAGCCTGGATGATGTTTTTTAATTTTTAGAAACTTTTTTCATTTTATTTTTGAATTTTCTATCTCGGGTCGGGTTCGAACGGATAGGATGGAAATTTTTTTTCTTCTCTATTTTTCGGCCTGTCCATACCCGTTTAGTCTTGAAATGAAGCCTGGATGATGTTTTCTAATTTTTAGAAACTTTTTTCATTTTATTTTTGAATTTTCTATCTCAGGTTGGGTTCGAACGGATAGGAAGGAAATTTTTTTTCTTCTCTATTTTTCGGCCTGTCCATACCCGTTTAGTCTTGAAATGAAGCCTGGATGATGTTTTTTAATTTTTAGAATTTTTTTGCATTTTATTTTTGAATTTTCTATCTCGGGTTGGGTTCGAACGGATAGGAAGGAAATTTTTTTTCTACTCTATCTTTCGGCCTGTCCTGACCCGTTTCATCTTGAAATGCAGCCTGGATGATGTTTTTTAATTTTTAGAATTTATTTTTGAATTTTCTAAGTCGGGCCGGGTTAGAACGGAGAGGAAGGAAATTTTTTTTCTTCTCTATTTTTCGGCTTGTCCATACCCGTATCTTCTTGAAATGAAGCCTGGATGATGTTTTTCAATTTTTAAAATTTTTTTGCATTTTTTTTTTAATTTTCTAACTCGTGTCGGGTTCGAACGTATAGGAAGGAAATTTTTTTTCCTCTCTATTTTTCGGCCTGTCCTGACCCGTTTCGTCTTGAAATGAAGCCAGGATGATGTTTTTTAATTTTTAGAATTTATTACTTTTATTTTTGAATTTTCTAACCCGGGTCGGGATCGAACGGATAGGAAGGTAATTTTTTTTTTCTCTATTTTTCGGCCTGTCCATACCCGTTTAGTCTTGAAATGAAGCCTGGATGATGTTTTTTAATTTTTAGAATTTTTTTTCATTTTATTTTTGAATTTTCTATCTCGGGTCGGGTTCGAACGGATAGGAAGGAAATTTTTTTTCTTCTCTATTTTTCGGCCTGTCCTGACATGTTTCATCTTGAAATGAAGCCTGAATGATGTTTTTTAATTTTTAGATTTTTTTTGCATTTATTTTTGAATTTTCTAACTCGGGTCGGGTTCGAACGGATTGGAGGAAATTTTTTTTATTCTCTATTTTTCGGCCTGTCCATACCCGTTTATTCTTGAAATGAAGCCTGGATGATGTTTTTTAATTTTTAGAATTTTTTTGCATTTTATTTTTGAATTTTCTATCTCGGGTCGGGTTCGAAAGGATAGGAAGGAAATTTTTTTTCTTCTCTATCTTTCGGCCTGTCCTGACCCGTTTCATCTTGAAATGCAGCCTGGATGATGTTTTTTAATTTTTAGAAACTTTTTTCATTTTATTTTTGAATTTTCTATCTCGGGTCGGGTTCGAACGGATAGGAAGGAAATTTTTTTTCTTCTCTATTTTTCGGCCTGTCCATACCCGTTTAGTCTTCAAATGATGCCTGGATTATGTTTTTTTAATTTTTAGAATTTTTTTGCATTTATTTTAGAATTTTCTATCTCGGGTCGGGTTCGAACGGATAGGAGGAAAATTTTTTTCTTCTCTATTTTTCGGCTTGTCCATACCCGTTTACTCTTGAAATGAAGCCTGGATGATGTTTTTTATTTTTTAGAATTTTTTTACATTTTATTTTTGAATTTTCTATCTCGGGTCGGGTTCGAACGGATAGGATGGAAATTTTTTTTCTTCTCTATTTTTCGGCCTGTCCATACCCGTTTAGTCTTGAAATGAAGCCTGGTTGATGTTTTTTGATTTTTAGAATTTTCTTGCATTTTGTTTTTGAATTTTCTAACTCGGGTCGGGTTCGAACGGATAGAAAGGAAATTTTTTTTCTTCTCTATTTTTCGGCCTGTCCATACCCGTTTAGTCTTGAAATGAAGCCTGGATGATTTTTTTTAATTTTTAGAATTTTTTTGCATTTAGTTTTGAATTTTCTAACTCAGGTCGGGTTTAAACGGATAGGAAGGAAATTTTTTTTCTTCTCTATTTTTCGGCCTGTCCATACCCGTTTAGTCTTGAAATGATGCCTGGATGATGTTTTTTTTAATTTTTAGAATTTTTTTGCATTTATTTTAGAATTTTCTATCTCGGGTCGTGTTCGAACGGATAGGAGGAAATTTCTTTTCTTCTCTATTTTTCGGCCTGTCCATACCCGTTTAGTCTTGAAATGAAGCCTGGATGATTTTTTTTAATTTTTAGAATTTTTTTGCATTTATTTTAGAATTTTCTAACTCGGGTCGGGTTCGAACGGATAGGAAGGAAAATTTTTTTTTCTCTATTTTTCGGCCTGTCCATACCCGTTTAGTCTTGAAATGAAGCCTGGATGATGTTTTTTGATTTTTAGAATTTTCTTGCATTTTGTTTTTGAATTTTCTAACTCGGGTCGGGTTCGAACGGATAGAAAGGAAATTTTTTTTCTACTCTATTTTTCGGCCTGTCCATACCCGTTTAGTCTTGAAATGAAGCCTGGATGACGTTTTTTAATTTTTAGAATTTTTTTGCATTTTATTTTTGAATTTTCTATCTCGGGTTGGGTTCGAACGGATAGGAAGGAAATTTTTTTTCTTCTCTATCTTTCGGCCTGTCCTGACCCGTTTCATCTTGAAATGCAGCCTGGATGATGTTTTTTAATTTTTAGAATTTATTTTTGAATTTTCTAAGTTGGGTCGGGTTAGAACGGAGAGGAAGGAAATTTTTTTTCTTCTCTATTTTTCGGCTTGTCCATACCCGTATCTTCTTGAAATGAAGCCTGGATGATGTTTTTCAATTTTTAAAATTTTTTTGCATTTTTTTTTTAATTTTCTAACTCGGGTCGGGTTCGAACGTATAGGAAGGAAATTTTTTTTCCTCTCTATTTTTCGGTCTGTCCTGACCCGTTTCGTCTTGAAATGAAGCCAGGATGATGTTTTTTAATTTTTAGAATTTATTACTTTTATTTTTGAATTTTCTAACCCGGGTCGGGATCGAACGGATAGGAAGGTAATTTTTTTTTTCTCTATTTTTCGGCCTGTCCATACCCGTTTAGTCTTGAAATGAAGCCTGGATGATGTTTTTTAATTTTTAGAATTTTTTTTCATTTTATTTTTGAATTTTCTATCTCGGGTCGGGTTCGAACGGATAGGAAGGAAATTTTTTTTCTTCTCTATTTTTCGGCCTGTCCTGACATGTTTCATCTTGAAATGAAGCCTGAATGATGTTTTTTAATTTTTAGATTTTTTTTGCATTTATTTTTGAATTTTCTAACTCGGGTCGGGTTCGAACGGATTGGAGGAAATTTTTTTTCTTCTCTATTTTTCGGCCTGTCCATACCCGTTTATTCTTGAAATGAAGCCTGGATGATGTTTTTTAATTTTTAGAATTTTTTTGCATTTTATTTTTGAATTTTCTATCTCGGGTCGGGTTCGAAAGGATAAGATGGAAATTTTTTTTCGTCTCTATTTTTCGGCCTGTCCATACCCGTTTAGTTTTGAAATGAAGCCTGGATGATGTTTTTTAATTTTTAGAATTTTTTTGCATTTTATTTTTGAATTTTCTATCTCGGGTCGGGTTCGAACGGATAGGATGGAAATTTTTTTTCTTCTCTATTTTTCGGCCTGTCCATACCCGTTTAGTCTTGAAATGAAGCCTAGATGATGTTTTTTAATTTTTAGAAACTTTTTTCATTTTATTTTTGAATTTTCTATCTCGGGTCGGGTTCGAACGGATAGGATGGAAATTTTTTTTCTTCTCTATTTTTCGGCCTGTCCATACCCGTTTAGTCTTGAAATGAAGCCTGGATGATGTTTTTAAATTTTTAGAATTTTTTTTTCATTTTATTTTTGAATTTTCTATCTCGGGTCGGGTTCGAACGGATAGGAAGGAAATTTTTTTTCTTCTCTATTTTTCGGACTGTCCTGACATGTTTCATCTTGAAATGAAGCCTGGATGATATTTTTTTTGCATTTATTTTTGAATTTTTTATATCGGGTCAGGTTCGAACGGATAGGAAGGAAATTTTTTTTCTTCTCTATTTTTCGGCCTGTCCATACCCGTTTAGTCTTGAAATGAAGCCTGGATGATGTTTTTTAATTTTTAGTATTTTTTTTGCATTTTATTTTTGAATTTTCTATCTCGGGTCGGGTTCGAACGGATAGGAAGGAAATTTTTTTTCTTCTCTATCTTTCGGCCTGTCCTGACCCGTTTCGTCTTGAAATGCAGCCAGGATGATGTTTTTTAATTTTTAGAATTTTCTTGCATTTTGTTTTTGAATTTTCTAACTCGGGTCGGGTTCGAACGGATAGAAAGGATATTTTTTTTCTTCTCTATTTTTCGGCCTGTCCATACCCGTTTAGTCTTGAAATGAAGCCTGGATGATTTTTTTTAATTTTTAGAATTTTTTTGCATTTAGTTTTGAATTTTCTAACTCGGGTCGGGTTTAAACGGATAGGAAGGAAATTTTTTTTCTTCTCTATTTTTCGGCCTGTCCAAACCCGTTTAGTCTTGAAATGATGCCTGGATGATGTTTTTTTAATTTTTAGAATTTTTTTGCATTTACTTTAGAATTTTCTATCTCGGGTCGGGTTCGAACGGATAGTAGGAAATTTTTTTTCTTCTCTATTTTTCGGCTTCTCCATACCCGTTTACTCTTGAAATGAAGCCTGGATGATGTTTTTTAATTTTTAGAATTTTTTTGCATTTTATTTTTGAATTTTCTATCTCGGGTCGGGTTCGAACGGATAGGAAGGAAATTTTTTTTCTTCTCTATTTTTCGGCCTGTCCATACCCGTTTAGTCTTCAAGTGATGCCTGGATGATGTTTTCTTAATTTTTAGAATTTTTTGCATTTATTTTAGAATTTTCTATCTCGGGTCGGGTTCGAACGGATAGGAGGAAAATTTTTTTCTTCTCTATTTTTCGGCTTGTCCATACCCGTTTACTCTTGAAATGAAGCCTGGATGATGTTTTTTATTTTTTAGAATTTTTTTACATTTTATTTTTGAATTTTCTATCTCGGGTCGGGTTCGAACGGATAGGATGGAAATTTTTTTTCTTCTCTATTTTTCGGCCTGTCCATACCCGTTTAGTCTTGAAATGAAGCCTGGATGATGTTTTTTGATTTTTAGAATTTTCTTGCATTTTGTTTTTGAATTTTCTAACTCGGGTCGGGTTCGAACGGATAGAAAGGAAATTTTTTTTCTTCTCTATTTTTCGGCCTGTCCATACCCGTTTAGTCTTGAAATGAAGCCTGGATGATTTTTTTTAATTTTTAGAATTTTTTTGCATTTAGTTTTGAATTTTCTAACTCGGGTCGGGTTTAAACGGATAGGAAGGAAATTTTTATTCTTCTCTATTTTTCGGCCTGTCCATACCCGTTTAGTCTTGAAATGATGCCTGGATGATTTTTTTTTAATTTTTAGAATTTTTTTGCATTTATTTTAGAATTTTCTATCTCGGGTCGGGTTCGAACGGATAGGAGGAAATTTCTTTTCTTCTCTATTTTTCGGCCTGTCCATACCCGTTTAGTCTTGAAATGAAGCCTGGATGGTTTTTTTTAATTTTTAGAATTTTTTTGCATTTAGTTTTGAATTTTCTAACTCGGGTCGGGTTTAAACGGATAGGAAGGAAATTTTTTTTCTTCTCTATTTTTCGGCCTGTCCATACCCGTTTAGTCTTGAAATGATGCCTGGATGATGTTTTTTTAATTTTTAGAATTTTTTTGCATTTACTTTAGAATTTTATATCTCGGGTCGGGTTCGAACGGATAGTAGGAAATTTTTTTTCTTCTCTATTTTTCGGCTTCTCCATACCCGTTTACTCTTGAAATGAAGCCTGGATGATGTTTTTTAATTTTTAGAATTTTTTTGCATTTTATTTTTGAATTTTCTATCTCGGGTCGGGTTCGAACGGATAGGAAGGAAATTTTTTTTCTTCTCTATTTTTCGGCCTGTCCATACCCGTTTAGTCTTCAAATGATGCCTGGATGATGTTTTTTTAATTTTTAGAATTTTTTTGCATTTATTTTAGAATTTTCTATCTCGGGTCGGGTTCGAACGGATAGGAGGAAAATTTTTTTCTTCACTATTTTTCGGCTTGTCCATACCCGTTTACTCTTGAAATGAAGCCTGGATGATGTTTTTTATTTTTTAGAATTTTTTTACATTTTATTTTTGAATTTTCTATCTCGGGTCGGGTTCGAACGGATAGGATGGAAATTTTTTTTCTTCTCTATTTTTCGGCCTGTCCATACCCGTTTAGTCTTGAAATGAAGCCTGGATGATGTTTTTTGATTTTTAGAATTTTCTTGCATTTTGTTTTTGAATTTTCTAACTCGGGTCGGGTTCGACCGGATAGAAAGGAAATTTTTTTTCTTCTCTATTTTTCGGCCTGTCCATACCCGTTTAGTCTTGAAATGAAGCCTGGATGATTTTTTTTAATTTTTAGAATTTTTTTGCATTTAGTTTTGAATTTTCTAACTCGGGTCGGGTTTAAACGGATAGGAAGGAAATTTGTTTTCTTCTCTATTTTTCGGCCTGTCCATACCCGTTTAGTCTTGAAATGATGCCTGGATGATGTTTTTTTTAATTTTTAGAATTTTTTTGCATTTATTTTAGAATTTTCTATCTCGGGTCGGGTTCGAACGGATAGGAGGAAATTTCTTTTCTTCTCTATTTTTCGGCCTGTCCATACCCGTTTAGTCTTGAAATGAAGCCTGGATGGTTTTTTTTAATTTTTAGAATTTTTTTGCATTTAGTTTTGAATTTTCTAACTCGGGTCGGGTTTAAACGGATAGGAAGGAAATTTTTTTTCTTCTCTATTTTTCGGCCTGTCCATACCCGTTTAGTCTTGAAATGATGCCTGGATGATGTTTTTTTAATTTTTAGAATTTTTTTGCATTTACTTTAGAATTTTATATCTCGGGTCGGGTTCGAACGGATAGTAGGAAATTTTTTTTCTTCTCTATTTTTCGGCTTCTCCATACCCGTTTACTCTTGAAATGAAGCCTGGATGATGTTTTTTAATTTTTAGAATTTTTTTGCATTTTATTTTTGAATTTTCTATCTCGGGTCGGGTTCGAACGGATAGGAAGGAAATTTTTTTTCTTCTCTATTTTTCGGCCTGTCCATACCCGTTTAGTCTTCAAATGATGCCTGGATGATGTTTTTTTAATTTTTAGAATTTTTTTGCATTTATTTTAGAATTTTCTATCTCGGGTCGGGTTCGAACGGATAGGAGGAAAATTTTTTTCTTCACTATTTTTCGGCTTGTCCATACCCGTTTACTCTTGAAATGAAGCCTGGATGATGTTTTTTATTTTTTAGAATTTTTTTACATTTTATTTTTGAATTTTCTATCTCGGGTCGGGTTCGAACGGATAGGATGGAAATTTTTTTTCTTCTCTATTTTTCGGCCTGTCCATACCCGTTTAGTCTTGAAATGAAGCCTGGATGATGTTTTTTGATTTTTAGAATTTTCTTGCATTTTGTTTTTGAATTTTCTAACTCGGGTCGGGTTCGACCGGATAGGAAGGAAATTTTTTTTCTTCTCTATTTTTCGGCCTGTCCATACCCGTTTAGTCTTGAAATGAAGCCTGGATGATTTTTTTTAATTTTTAGAATTTTTTTGCATTTAGTTTTGAATTTTCTAACTCGGGTCGGGTTTAAACGGATAGGAAGGAAATTTGTTTTCTTCTCTATTTTTCGGCCTGTCCATACCCGTTTAGTCTTGAAATGATGCCTGGATGATGTTTTTTTTAATTTTTAGAATTTTTTTGCATTTATTTTAGAATTTTCTATCTCGGGTCGGGTTCGAACGGATAGGAGGAAATTTCTTTTCTTCTCTATTTTTCGGCCTGTCCATACCCGTTTAGTCTTGAAATGAAGCCTGGATGATTTTTTTTAATTTTTAGAATTTATTTGCATTTTATTTTTGAATTTTCTATGTCGGGTCGGGTTCGAACGGATAGGAAGGAAATTTTTTTTCTTCGCTATTTTTCGGCCTGTCCTGACATGTTTCATCTTGAAATGAAGCCTGGATGATATTTTTTAATTTTCAGAATTTTTTTGCAATTATTTTTGACTTTTCTATATCGGGTCGGGTTCGAACGGATAGGAAGGAAATTTTTTTTCTTCTCTATTTTTCGGCCTGTCCATACCCGTTTAGTCTTGAAATGAAGCCCGGATGATGTTTTTTAATTTTTAGAATTTTTTTGCATTTATTTTTGAATTTTCTAACTCGGGTCGGGTTCGAACGTATAGGAAGGAAATTTTTTTTCCTCTCTATTTTTCAGCCTGTCCGGACTTGTTTCATCTTGAAACGAAGCCAGGATGATGTTTTTCAATTTTTAGAATTTTTCTGCATTTATTTTTGAATTTTCTAACTCGGGTCGGGTTCGAACGGATAGGAAGGAAATTTTTTTTCTTCTCTATTTTTCGGCCAGCCCATACCCGTTTAGTTTTGAAATGAAGCCTGGATGATGTTTTTTAATTTTTAGAATTTTTTTGCATTTTATTTTTGAATTTTCTATCTCGGGTCGGGTTCGAACGGATAGGATGGAAATTTTTTTTCTTCTCTATTTTTCGGCCTGTCCGTACCCGTTTAGTCTTGAAATGAAACCTGGATGATGTTTTTTAATTTTTAGAAACTTTTTTCATTTTATTTTTGAATTTTCTATCTCGGGTCGGGTTCGAACGGATAGGATGGAAATTTTTTTTCTTCTCTATTTTTCGGCCTGTCCATACCCGTTTAGTCTTGAAATGAAGCCTGGATGATGTTTTTTAATTTTTAGAATTTTTTTGCATTTTATTTTTGAATTTTCTATCTCAGGTCGGGTTCGAACGGATAGGAAGGAAACTTTTTTTCTTCTATATTTTTCGGCCTCTCCATACCCGTTTAGTCTTGAAATGAAGCCTGGATGATGTTTTTTAATTTTTAGAATTTTTTTGCATTTTATTTTTGAATTTTCTATCTCGGGTCGGGTTCGAACGGATAGGAAGGAAATTTTTTTTCTTCTCTATTTTTCGGCTTGTCCATACCCGTTTAGTCTTGTAATGAAGCCTGGATGATGTTTTTTAATTTTTAGAAACTTTTTTCATTTTATTTTTGAATTTTCTATCTCGGGTCGGGTTCGAACGGATAGGATGGAAATTTTTTTTCTTCTCTATTTTTCGGCCTGTCCATACCCGTTTAGTCTTGAAATGAAGCTTGGATGATGTTTTTTAATTTTTAGAATTTATTTTTGAATTTTCTAAGTCGGGTCGGGTTCGAACGGATAGGAAGGAAACTTTTTTTCTTCTATATTTTTCGGCCTCTCCATACCCGTTTAGTCTTGAAATGAAGCCTGGATGATGTTTTTTAATTTTTAGAATTTTTTTGCATTTTATTTTTGAATTTTCTATCTCGGGTCGGGTTCGAACGGATAGGAAGGAAATTTTTTTTCTTCTCTATTTTTCGGCTTGTCCATACCCGTTTAGTCTTGTAATGAAGCCTGGATGATGTTTTTTAATTTTTAGAATTTTTTTTCATTTTATTTTTGAATTTTCTATCTCGGGTCGGGTTCGAACGGATAGGAAGGAAATTTTTTTTCTTCTCTATTTTTCGGCTTGTCCATACCCGTTTAGTCTTGTAATGAAGCCTGGATGATGTTTTTTAATTTTTAGAATTTTTTTTCATTTTATTTTTGAATTTTCTATCTCGGGTCGGGTTCGAACGGATAGGAAGGAAATTTTTTTTCTTCTCTATTTTTCGGACTGTCCTGACATGTTTCATCTTGAAATGAAGCCTGGATGATATTTTTTTAATTTTTAGAATTTTTTTGCATTTATTTTTGAATTTTTTATCTCAGGTCGGGTTCGAACGGATAGGAAGGAAACTTTTTTTCTTCTATATTTTTCGGCCTCTCCATACCCGTTTAGTCTTGAAATGAAGCCTGGATGATGTTTTTTAATTTTTAGAATTTTTTTGCATTTTATTTTTGAATTTTCTATCTCGGGTCGGGTTCGAACGGATAGGAAGGAAATTTTTTTTCTTCTCTATTTTTCGGCTTGTCCATACCCGTTTAGTCTTGTAATGAAGCCTGGATGATGTTTTTTAATTTTTAGAATTTTTTTTCATTTTATTTTTGAATTTTCTATCTCGGGTCGGGTTCGAACGGATAGGAAGGAAATTTTTTTTCTTCTCTATTTTTCGGACTGTCCTGACATGTTTCATCTTGAAATGAAGCCTGGATGATATTTTTTTAATTTTTAGAATTTTTTTGCATTTATTTTTGAATTTTTTATATCGGGTCAGGTTCGAACGGATAGGAAGGAAATTTTTTTTCTTCTCTATTTTTCGGCCTGTCCATACCCGTTTAGTCTTGAAATGAAGCCTGGATGATGTTTTTTAATTTTTAGTATTTTTTTTGCATTTTATTTTTGAATTTTCTATCTCGGGTCGGGTTCGAACGGATAGGAAGGAAATTTTTTTTCTTCTCTATCTTTCGGCCTGTCCTGACCCGTTTCGTCTTGAAATGCAGCCAGGATGATGTTTTTTAATTTTTAGAATTTTCTTGCATTTTGTTTTTGAATTTTCTAACTCGGGTCGGGTTCGAACGGATAGAAAGGAAATTTTTTTTCTTCTCTATTTTTCGGCCTGTCCATACCCGTTTAGTCTTGAAATGAAGCCTGGATGATTTTTTTTAATTTTTAGAATTTTTTTGCATTTAGTTTTGAATTTTCTAACTCGGGTCGGGTTTAAACGGATAGGAAGGAAATTTTTTTTCTTCTCTATTTTTCGGCCTGTCCATACCCGTTTAGTCTTGAAATGATGCCTGGATGATGTTTTTTTTTAATTTTTAGTATTTTTTTGCATTTACTTTAGAATTTTCTATCTCGGGTCGGGTTCGAACGGATAGGATGGAAATTTTTTTTCTTCTCTATTTTTCGGCCTGTCCATACCCGTTTAGTCTTGAAATGAAGCCTGGATGATGTTTTTTAATTTTTAGAAACGTTTTTCATTTTATTTTTGAATTTTCTATCTCGGGTCGGGTTCGAACGGATAGGATGGAAATTTTTTTTCTTCTCTATTTTTCGGCCTGTCCATACCCGTTTAGTCTTGAAATGAAGCCTGGATGATGTTTTTTGATTTTTAGAATTTTCTTGCATTTTGTTTTTGAATTTTCTAACTCGGGTCGGGTTCGAACGGATAGAAAGGAAATTTTTTTTCTTCTCTATTTTTCGGCCTGTCCATACCCGTTTAGTCTTGAAATGAAGCCTGGATGATTTTTTTTAATTTTTAGAATTTTTTTGCATTTAGTTTTGAATTTTCTAACTCGGGTCGGGTTTAAACGGATAGGAAGGAAATTTTTTTTCTTCTCTATTTTTCGGCCTGTCCATACCCGTTTAGTCTTGAAATGATGCCTGGATGATGTTTTTTTTAATTTTTAGAATTTTTTTGCATTTATTTTAGAATTTTCTATCTCGGGTCGGGTTCGAACGGATAGGAGGAAATTTCTTTTCTTCTCTATTTTTCGGCCTGTCCATACCCGTTTTGTATTGAAATGAAGCCTGGATGATTTTTTTTAATTTTTAGAATTTTTTTGCGTTTAGTTTTGAATTTTCTAACTCGGGTCGGGTTTAAACGGATAGGAAGGAAATTTTTTTTCTTCTCTATTTTTCGGCCTGTCCATACCCGTTTAGTCTTGAAATGAAGCCTGGATGATTTTTTTTAATTTTTAGAATTTTTTTGCATTTAGTTTTGAATTTTCTAACTCGGGTCGGGTTTAAACGGATAGGAAGGAAATTTTTTTTCTTCTCTATTTTTCGGCCTGTCCATACCCGTTTAGTCTTGAAATGATGCCTGGATGATGTTTTTTTAATTTTTAGAATTTTTTTGCATTTACTTTAGAATTTTCTATCTCGGGTCGGGTTCGAACGGATAGTAGGAAATTTTTTTCTTCTCTATTTTTCGGCTTCTCCATACCCGTTTACTCTTGAAATGAAGCCTGGATGATGTTTTTTAATTTTTAGAATTTTTTTGCATTTTATTTTTGAATTTTCTATCTCGGGTCGGGTTCGAACGGATAGGAAGGAAATTTTTTTTCTTCTCTATTTTTCGGCCTGTCCATACCCGTTTAGTCTTGAAATGAAGCCTGGATGATGTTTTTTAATTTTTAGAAACTTTTTTCATTTTATTTTTGAATTTTCTATCTCGGGTCGGGTTCGAACGGATAGGAGGAAATTTTCTTTCTTCTCTATTTTTCGGCTTGTCCATACCCGTTTGCTCTTGAAATGAAGCCTGGATGATGTTTTTTAATTTTTAGAATTTTTTTGCATTTTATTTTTGAATTTTCTATCTCGGGTCGGGTTCGAACGGATAGGAAGGAAATTTTTTTTCTTCTCTATTTTTCGGCCTGTCCATACCCGTTTAGTCTTGAAATGAAGCCTGGATGATGTTTTTTAATTTTTAGAAACTTTTTTCATTTTATTTTTGAATTTTCTATCTCGGGTCGGGTTCGAACGGATAGGAGGAAATTTTTTTTCTTCTCTATTTTTCGGCTTGTCCATACCCGTTTGCTCTTGAAATGAAGCCTGGATGATGTTTTTTAATTTTTAGAATTTTTTTGCATTTTATTTTTGAATTTTCTATCTCGGGTCGGGTTCGAACGGATAGGAAGGAAATTTTTTTTCTTCTCTATTTTTCGGCCTGTCCATACCCGTTTAGTCTTGAAATGAAGCCTGGATGATGTTTTTTAATTTTTAGAAACTTTTTTCATTTTATTTTTGAATTTTCTATCTCGGGTCGGGTTCGAACGGATAGGAGGAAATTTTTTTTCTTCTCTATTTTTCGGCTTGTCCATACCCGTTTGCTCTTGAAATGAAGCCTGGATGATGTTTTTTAATTTTTAGAATTTTTTTGCATTTTATTTTTGAATTTTCTATCTCGGGTCGGGTTCGAACGGATAGGATGGAAATTTTTTTTCTTCTCTATTTTTCGGCCTGTCCATACCCGTTTAGTCTTGAAATGAAGCCTGGATGATGTTTTTTAATTTTTAGAATTTTTTTTCATTTTATTTTTGAATTTTCTATCTCGGGTCGGGTTCGAACGGATAGGAAGGAAATTTTTTTTCTTCTCTATTTTACGGACTGTCCTGACATGTTTCATCTTGAAATGAAGCCTGGATGATATTTTTTTAATTTTTAGAATTTTTTTGCATTTATTTTTGAATTTTTTATATCGGGTCAGGTTCGAACGGATAGGAAGGAAATTTTTTTTCTTCTCTATTTTTCGGCCTGTCCATACCCGTTTAGTCTTGAAATGAAGCCTGGATGATGTTTTTTAATTTTTAGTATTTTTTTTGCATTTTATTTTTGAATTTTCTATCTCGGGTCGGGTTCGAACGGATAGGAAGGAAATTTTTTTTCTTCTCTATCTTTCGGCCTGTCCTGACCCGTTTCGTCATGAAATGCAGCCAGGATGATGTTTTTTAATTTTTAGAATTTTCTTGCATTTTGTTTTTGAATTTTCTAACTCGGGTCGGGTTCGAACGGATAGAAAGGAAATTTTTTTTCTTCTCTATTTTTCGGCCTGTCCATACCCGTTTAGTCTTGAAATGAAGCCTGGATGATTTTTTTTAATTTTTAGAATTTTTTTGCATTTAGTTTTGAATTTTCTAACTCGGGTCGGGTTTAAACGGATAGGAAGGAAATTTTTTTTCTTCTCTATTTTTCGGCCTGTCCATACCCGTTTAGTCTTGAAATGATGCCTGGATGATGTTTTTTTAATTTTTAGTATTTTTTTGCATTTACTTTAGAATTTTCTATCTCGGGTCGGGTTCGAACGGATAGTAGGAAATTTTTTTTCTTCTCTATTTTTCGGCTTCTCCATACCCGTTTACTCTTGAAATGAAGCCTGGATGATGTTTTTTAATTTTTAGAATTTTTTTGCATTTTATTTTTGAATTTTCTATCTCGGGTCGGGTTCGAACGGATAGGAAGGAAATTTTTTTTCTTCTCTATTTTTCGGCCTGTCCATACCCGTTTATTCTTCAAATGATGCCTGGATGATGTTTTTTTAATTTTTAGAATTTTTTTGCATTTATTTTAGAATTTTCTATCTCGGGTCGGGTTCGAACGGATAGGAGGAAAATTATTTTCTTCTCTATTTTTCGGCTTGTCCATACCCGTTTACTCTTGAAATGAAGCCTGGATGACGTTTTTTAATTTTTGAATTTTCTATCTCGGGTCGGGTTCGAACGGATAGGAAGGAAATTTTTTTTCTTCTCTATTTTTCGGCCTGTCCATACCCGTTTAGTCTTGAAATGAAGCCTGGATGACGTTTTTTAATTTTTAGAAACTTTTTTCATTTTATTTTTGAATTTTCTATCTCGGGTCGGGTTCGAACGGATAGGAGGAAATTTTTTTTCTTCTCTATTTTTCGGCTTGTCCATACCCGTTTGCTCTTGAAATGAAGCCTGGATGATGTTTTTTAATTTTTAGAATTTTTTTGCATTTTATTTTTGAATTTTCTATCTCGGGTCGGGTTCGAACGGATAGGAAGGAAATTTTTTTCTTCTCTATTTTTCGGCCTGTCCTGACATGTTTCATCTTGAAATGAAGCCTGGATGATATTTTTTAATTTTCAGAATTTTTTTGCAATTATTTTTGACTTTTATATATCGGGTCGGGTTCGAACGGATAGGAAGGAAATTTTTTTTCTTCTCTATTTTTCGGCCTGTCCATACCCGTTTAGTCTTGAAATGAAGCCCGGATGATGTTTTTTAATTTTTAGAATTTTTTTGCATTTATTTTTGAATTTTCTAACTCGGGTCGGGTTCGAACGTATAGGAAGGAAATTTTTTTTCCTCTCTATTTTTCAGCCTGTCCTGACTTGTTTCATCTTGAAACGAAGCCAGGATGATGTTTTTTAATTTTTAGAATTTTTCTGCATTTATTTTTGAATTTTCTAACTCGGGTCGGGTTCGAACGGATAGGAAGGAAATTTTTTTTCTTCTCTATTTTTCGGCCAGCCCATACCCGTTTAGTTTTGAAATGAAGCCTGGATGATGTTTTTTAATTTTTAGAAACTTTTTTCATTTTATTTTTGAATTTTCTATCTCGGGTCGGGTTCGAACGGATAGGATGGAAATTTTTTTTCTTCTCTATTTTTCGGCCTGTCCATACCCGTTTAGTCTTGAAATGAAGCCTGGATGATGTTTTTTAATTTTTAGAATTTTTTTGCATTTTATTTTTGAATTTTCTATCCCAGGTCGGGTTCGAACGGATAGGAAGGAAACTTTTTTTCTTCTATATTTTTCGGCCTATCCATACCCGTTTAGTCTTGAAATGAAGCCTGGATGATGTTTTTTAATTTTTAGAAACTTTTTTCATTTTATTTTTGAATTTTCTATCTCGGGTCGGGTTCGAACGGATAGGATGGAAATTTTTTTTCTTCTCTATTTTTCGGCCTGTCCATACCCGTTTAGTCTTGAAATGAAGCCTGGATGATGTTTTTTAATTTTTAGAATTTTTTTTCATTTTATTTTTGAATTTTCTATCTCGGGTCGGGTTCGAACGGATAGGAAGGAAATTTTTTTTCTTCTCTATTTTTCGGACTGTCCTGACATGTTTCATCTTGAAATGAAGCCTGGATGATATTTTTTTAATTTTTAGAATTTTTTTGCATTTATTTTTGAATTTTTTATATCGGGTCAGGTTCGAACGGATAGGAAGGAAATTTTTTTTCTTCTCTATTTTTCGGCCTGTCCATACCCGTTTAGTCTTGAAATGAAGCCTGGATGATGTTTTTTAATTTTTAGTATTTTTTTTGCATTTTATTTTTGAATTTTCTATCTCGGGTCGGGTTCGAACGGATAGGAAGGAAATTTTTTTTCTTCTCTATCTTTCGGCCTGTCCTGACCCGTTTCGTCTTGAAATGCAGCCAGGATGATGTTTTTTAATTTTTAGAATTTTCTTGCATTTTGTTTTTGAATTTTCTAACTCGGGTCGGGTTCGAACGGATAGAAAGGAAATTTTTTTTCTTCTCTATTTTTCGGCCTGTCCATACCCGTTTAGTCTTGAAATGAAGCCTGGATGATTTTTTTTAATTTTTAGAATTTTTTTGCATTTAGTTTTGAATTTTCTAACTCGGGTCGGGTTTAAACGGATAGGAAGGAAATTTTTTTTCTTCTCTATTTTTCGGCCTGTCCATACCCGTTTAGTCTTGAAATGATGCCTGGATGATGTTTTTTTAATTTTTAGTATTTTTTTGCATTTACTTTAGAATTTTCTATCTCGGGTCGGGTTCGAACGGATAGTAGGAAATTTTTTTTCTTCTCTATTTTTCGGCTTCTCCATACCCGTTTACTCTTGAAATGAAGCCTGGATGATGTTTTTTAATTTTTAGAATTTTTTTGCATTTTATTTTTGAATTTTCTATCTCGGGTCGGGTTCGAACGGATAGGAAGGAAATTTTTTTTCTTCTCTATTTTTCGGCCTGTCCATACCCGTTTATTCTTCAAATGATGCCTGGATGATGTTTTTTTAATTTTTAGAATTTTTTTGCATTTATTTTAGAATTTTCTATCTCGGGTCGGGTTCGAACGGATAGGAGGAAAATTATTTTCTTCTCTATTTTTCGGCTTGTCCATACCCGTTTACTCTTGAAATGAAGCCTGGATGATGTTTTTTAATTTTTGAATTTTCTATCTCGGGTCGGGTTCGAACGGATAGGAAGGAAATTTTTTTTCTTCTCTATTTTTCGGCCTGTCCATACCCGTTTAGTCTTGAAATGAAGCCTGGATGATGTTTTTTAATTTTTAGAAACTTTTTTCATTTTATTTTTGAATTTTCTATCTCGGGTCGGGTTCGAACGGATAGGAGGAAATTTTTTTTCTTCTCTATTTTTCGGCTTGTCCATACCCGTTTGCTCTTGAAATGAAGCCTGGATGATGTTTTTTAATTTTTAGAATTTTTTTGCATTTTATTTTTGAATTTTCTATCTCGGGTCGGGTTCGAACGGATAGGAAGGAAATTTTTTTCTTCTCTATTTTTCGGCCTGTCCTGACATGTTTCATCTTGAAATGAAGCCTGGATGATATTTTTTAATTTTCAGAATTTTTTTGCAATTATTTTTGACTTTTATATATCGGGTCGGGTTCGAACGGATAGGAAGAAAATTTTTTTTCTTCTCTATTTTTCGGCCTGTCCATACCCGTTTAGTCTTGAAATGAAGCCCGGATGATGTTTTTTAATTTTTAGAATTTTTTTGCATTTATTTTTGAATTTTCTAACTCGGGTCGGGTTCGAACGTATAGTAAGGAAATTTTTTTTCCTCTCTATTTTTCAGCCTGTCCTGACTTGTTTCATCTTGAAACGAAGCCAGGATGATGTTTTTTAATTTTTAGAATTTTTCTGCATTTATTTTTGAATTTTCTAACTCGGGTCGGGTTCGAACGGATAGGAAGGAAATTTTTTTTCTTCTCTATTTTTCGGCCAGCCCATACCCGTTTAGTTTTGAAATGAAGCCTGGATGATGTTTTTTAATTTTTAGAAACTTTTTTCATTTTATTTTTGAATTTTCTATCTCGGGTCGGGTTCGAACGGATAGGATGGAAATTTTTTTTCTTCTCTATTTTTCGGCCTGTCCATACCCGTTTAGTCTTGAAATGAAGCCTGGATGATGTTTTTTAATTTTTAGAATTTTTTTGCATTTTATTTTTGAATTTTCTATCCCAGGTCGGGTTCGAACGGATAGGAAGGAAACTTTTTTTCTTCTATATTTTTCGGCCTATCCATACCCGTTTAGTCTTGAAATGAAGCCTGGATGATGTTTTTTAATTTTTAGAAACTTTTTTCATTTTATTTTTGAATTTTCTATCTCGGGTCGGGTTCGAACGGATAGGATGGAAATTTTTTTTCTTCTCTATTTTTCGGCCTGTCCATACCCGTTTAGTCTTGAAATGAAGCCTGGATGATGTTTTTTAATTTTTAGAATTTTTTTTCATTTTATTTTTGAATTTTCTATCTCGGGTCGGGTTCGAACGGATAGGAAGGAAATTTTTTTTCTTCTCTATTTTTCGGACTGTCCTGACATGTTTCATCTTGAAATGAAGCCTGGATGATATTTTTTTAATTTTTAGAATTTTTTTGCATTTATTTTTGAATTTTTTATATCGGGTCAGGTTCGAACGGATAGGAAGGAAATTTTTTTTCTTCTCTATTTTTCGGCCTGTCCATACCCGTTTAGTCTTGAAATGAAGCCTGGATGATGTTTTTTAATTTTTAGTATTTTTTTTGCATTTTATTTTTGAATTTTCTATCTCGGGTCGGGTTCGAACGGATAGGAAGGAAATTTTTTTTCTTCTCTATCTTTCGGCCTGTCCATACCCGTTTAGTCTTGAAATGATGCCTGGATGATGTTTTTTTAATTTTTAGAATTTTTTTGCATTTACTTTAGAATTTTCTATCTCGGGTCGGGTTCGAACGGATAGTAGGAAATTTTTTTCTTCTCTATTTTTCGGCTTCTCCATACCCGTTTACTCTTGAAATGAAGCCTGGATGATGTTTTTTAATTTTTAGAATTTTTTTGCATTTTATTTTTGAAGTTTCTATCTCGGGTCGGGTTCGAACGGATAGGAAGGAAATTTTTTTTCTTCTCTATTTTTCGGCCTGTCCATACCCGTTTAGTCTTGAAATGAAGCCTGGATGATGTTTTTTAATTTTTAGAAACTTTTTTCATTTTATTTTTGAATTTTCTATCTCGGGTCGGGTTCGAACGGATAGGAGGAAATTTTCTTTCTTCTCTATTTTTCGGCTTGTCCATACCCGTTTGCTCTTGAAATGAAGCCTGGATGATGTTTTTTAATTTTTAGAATTTTTTTGCATTTTATTTTTGAATTTTCTATCTCGGGTCGGGTTCGAACGGATAGGAAGGAAATTTTTTTTCTTCTCTATTTTTCGGCCTGTCCATACCCGTTTAGTCTTGAAATGAAGCCTGGATGATGTTTTTTAATTTTTAGAAACTTTTTTCATTTTATTTTTGAATTTTCTATCTCGGGTCGGGTTCGAACGGATAGGAGGAAATTTTTTTTCTTCTCTATTTTTCGGCTTGTCCATACCCGTTTGCTCTTGAAATGAAGCCTGGATGATGTTTTTTAATTTTTAGAATTTTTTTGCATTTTATTTTTGAATTTTCTATCTCGGGTCGGGTTCGAACGGATAGGAAGGAAATTTTTTTTCTTCTCTATTTTTCGGCCTGTCCATACCCGTTTAGTCTTGAAATGAAGCCTGGATGATGTTTTTTAATTTTTAGAAACTTTTTTCATTTTATTTTTGAATTTTCTATCTCGGGTCGGGTTCGAACGGATAGGAGGAAATTTTTTTTCTTCTCTATTTTTCGGCTTGTCCATACCCGTTTGCTCTTGAAATGAAGCCTGGATGATGTTTTTTAATTTTTAGAATTTTTTTGCATTTTATTTTTGAATTTTCTATCTCGGGTCGGGTTCGAACGGATAGGATGGAAATTTTTTTTCTTCTCTATTTTTCGGCCTGTCCATACCCGTTTAGTCTTGAAATGAAGCCTGGATGATGTTTTTTAATTTTTAGAATTTTTTTTCATTTTATTTTTGAATTTTCTATCTCGGGTCGGGTTCGAACGGATAGGAAGGAAATTTTTTTTCTTCTCTATTTTACGGACTGTCCTGACATGTTTCATCTTGAAATGAAGCCTGGATGATATTTTTTTAATTTTTAGAATTTTTTTGCATTTATTTTTGAATTTTTTATATCGGGTCAGGTTCGAACGGATAGGAAGGAAATTTTTTTTCTTCTCTATTTTTCGGCCTGTCCATACCCGTTTAGTCTTGAAATGAAGCCTGGATGATGTTTTTTAATTTTTAGAATTTTTTTTCATTTTATTTTTGAATTTTCTATCTCGGGTCGGGTTCGAACGGATAGGAAGGAAATTTTTTTTCTTCTCTATTTTTCGGACTGTCCTGACATGTTTCATCTTGAAATGAAGCCTGGATGATATTTTTTTAATTTTTAGAATTTTTTTGCATTTATTTTTGAATTTTTTATATCGGGTCAGGTTCGAACGGATAGGAAGGAAATTTTTTTTCTTCTCTATTTTTCGGCCTGTCCATACCCGTTTAGTCTTGAAATGAAGCCTGGATGATGTTTTTTAATTTTTAGTATTTTTTTTGCATTTTATTTTTGAATTTTCTATCTCGGGTCGGGTTCGAACGGATAGGAAGGAAATTTTTTTTCTTCTCTATCTTTCGGCCTGTCCATACCCGTTTAGTCTTGAAATGATGCCTGGATGATGTTTTTTTAATTTTTAGAATTTTTTTGCATTTACTTTAGAATTTTCTATCTCGGGTCGGGTTCGAACGGATAGTAGGAAATTTTTTTCTTCTCTATTTTTCGGCTTCTCCATACCCGTTTACTCTTGAAATGAAGCCTGGATGATGTTTTTTAATTTTTAGAATTTTTTTGCATTTTATTTTTGAAGTTTCTATCTCGGGTCGGGTTCGAACGGATAGGAAGGAAATTTTTTTTCTTCTCTATTTTTCGGCCTGTCCATACCCGTTTAGTCTTGAAATGAAGCCTGGATGATGTTTTTTAATTTTTAGAAACTTTTTTCATTTTATTTTTGAATTTTCTATCTCGGGTCGGGTTCGAACGGATAGGAGGAAATTTTCTTTCTTCTCTATTTTTCGGCTTGTCCATACCCGTTTGCTCTTGAAATGAAGCCTGGATGATGTTTTTTAATTTTTAGAATTTTTTTGCATTTTATTTTTGAATTTTCTATCTCGGGTCGGGTTCGAACGGATAGGAAGGAAATTTTTTTTCTTCTCTATTTTTCGGCCTGTCCATACCCGTTTAGTCTTGAAATGAAGCCTGGATGATGTTTTTTAATTTTTAGAAACTTTTTTCATTTTATTTTTGAATTTTCTATCTCGGGTCGGGTTCGAACGGATAGGAGGAAATTTTTTTTCTTCTCTATTTTTCGGCTTGTCCATACCCGTTTGCTCTTGAAATGAAGCCTGGATGATGTTTTTTAATTTTTAGAATTTTTTTGCATTTTATTTTTGAATTTTCTATCTCGGGTCGGGTTCGAACGGATAGGAAGGAAATTTTTTTTCTTCTCTATTTTTCGGCCTGTCCATACCCGTTTAGTCTTGAAATGAAGCCTGGATGATGTTTTTTAATTTTTAGAAACTTTTTTCATTTTATTTTTGAATTTTCTATCTCGGGTCGGGTTCGAACGGATAGGAGGAAATTTTTTTTCTTCTCTATTTTTCGGCTTGTCCATACCCGTTTGCTCTTGAAATGAAGCCTGGATGATGTTTTTTAATTTTTAGAATTTTTTTGCATTTTATTTTTGAATTTTCTATCTCGGGTCGGGTTCGAACGGATAGGATGGAAATTTTTTTTCTTCTCTATTTTTCGGCCTGTCCATACCCGTTTAGTCTTGAAATGAAGCCTGGATGATGTTTTTTAATTTTTAGAATTTTTTTTCATTTTATTTTTGAATTTTCTATCTCGGGTCGGGTTCGAACGGATAGGAAGGAAATTTTTTTTCTTCTCTATTTTACGGACTGTCCTGACATGTTTCATCTTGAAATGAAGCCTGGATGATATTTTTTTAATTTTTAGAATTTTTTTGCATTTATTTTTGAATTTTTTATATCGGGTCAGGTTCGAACGGATAGGAAGGAAATTTTTTTTCTTCTCTATTTTTCGGCCTGTCCATACCCGTTTAGTCTTGAAATGAAGCCTGGATGATGTTTTTTAATTTTTAGTATTTTTTTTGCATTTTATTTTTGAATTTTCTATCTCGGGTCGGGTTCGAACGGATAGGAAGGAAATTTTTTTTCTTCTCTATTTTTCGGACTGTCCTGACATGTTTCATCTTGAAATGAAGCCTGGATGATATTTTTTTAATTTTTAGAATTTTTTTGCATTTATTTTTGAATTTTTTATATCGGGTCAGGTTCGAACGGATAGGAAGGAAATTTTTTTTCTTCTCTATTTTTCGGCCTGTCCATACCCGTTTAGTCTTGAAATGAAGCCTGGATGATGTTTTTTAATTTTTAGTATTTTTTTTGCATTTTATTTTTGAATTTTCTATCTCGGGTCGGGTTCGAACGGATAGGAAGGAAATTTTTTTTCTTCTCTATCTTTCGGCCTGTCCATACCCGTTTAGTCTTGAAATGATGCCTGGATGATGTTTTTTTAATTTTTAGAATTTTTTTGCATTTACTTTAGAATTTTCTATCTCGGGTCGGGTTCGAACGGATAGTAGGAAAATTTTTTTCTTCTCTATTTTTCGGCTTGTCCATACCCGTTTACTCTTGAAATGAAGCCTGGATGATGTTTTTTATTTTTTAGAATTTTTTTGCATTTTATTTTTGAATTTTCTATCTCGGGTCGGGTTCGAACGGATAGGATGGAAATTTTTTTTCTTCTCTATTTTTCGGCCTGTCCATACCCGTTTAGTCTTGAAATGAAGCCTGGATGATGTTTTTTGATTTTTAGAATTTTCTTGCATTTTGTTTTTGAATTTTCCAACTCGGGTCGGGTTCGAACGGATAGAAAGGAAATTTTTTTTCTTCTCTATTTTTCGGCCTGTCCATACCCGTTTAGTCTTGAAATGAAGCCTGGATGATTTTTTTTAATTTTTAGAATTTTTTTGCATTTAGTTTTGAATTTTCTAACTCGGGTCGGGTTTAAACGGATAGGAAGGAAATTTTTTTTCTTCTCTATTTTTCGGCCTGTCCATACCCGTTTAGTCTTGAAATGATGCCTGGATGATGTTTTTTTTAATTTTTAGAATTTTTTTGCATTTATTTTAGAATTTTCTATCTCGGGTCGGGTTCGAACGGATAGGAGGAAATTTCTTTTCTTCTCTATTTTTCGGCCTGTCCATACCCGTTTAGTCTTGAAATGAAGCCTGGATGATTTTTTTTAATTTTTAGAATTTTTTTGCATTTAATTTTGAATTTTCTAACTCGGGTCGGGTTTAAATGGATAGGAAGGAAATTTTTTTTCTTCTCTATTTTTCGGCCTGTCCATACCCGTTTAGTCTTGAAATGATGCCTGGATGATGTTTTTTTAATTTTTAGAATTTTTTTGCATTTACTTTAGAATTTTCTATCTCGGGTCGGGTTCGAACGGATAGTAGGAAATTTTTTTTCTTCTCTATTTTTCGGCTTCTCCATACCCGTTTACTCTTGAAATGAAGCCTGGATGATGTTTTTTAATTTTTAGAATTTTTTTGCATTTTATTTTTGAATTTTCTATCTCGGGTCGGGTTCGAACGGATAGGAAGGAAATTTTTTTTCTTCTCTATTTTTCGGCCTGTCCATACCCGTTTAGTCTTCAAATGATGCCTGGATGATGTTTTTTTAATTTTTAGAATTTTTTTGCATTTATTTTAGAATTTTCTATCTCGGGTCGGGTTCGAACGGATAGGAGGAAAATTTTTTTCTTCTCTATTTTTCGGCTTGTCCATACCCGTTTACTCTTGAAATGAAGCCTGGATGATGTTTTTTATTTTTTAGAATTTTTTTACATTTTATTTTTGAATTTTCTATCTCGGGTCGGGTTCGAACGGATAGGATGGAAATTTTTTTTCTTCTCTATTTTTCGGCCTGTCCATACCCGTTTAGTCTTGAAATGAAGCCTGGATGATGTTTTTTGATTTTTAGAATTTTCTTGCATTTTGTTTTTGAATTTTCTAACTCGGGTCGGGTTCGAACGGATAGAAAGGAAATTTTTTTTCTTCTCTATTTTTCGGCCTGTCCATACCCGTTTAGTCTTGAAATGAAGCCTGGATGATTTTTTTTAATTTTTAGAATTTTTTTGCATTTAGTTTTGAATTTTCTAACTCGGGTCGAGTTTAAACAGATAGGAAGGAAATTTATTTTCTTCTCTATTTTTCGGCCTGTCCATACCCGTTTAGTCTTGAAATGATGCCTGGATGATGTTTTTTTTAATTTTTAGAATTCTTTTGCATTTATTTTAGAATTTTCTATCTCGGGTCGGGTTCGAACGGATAGGAGGAAATTTCTTTTCTTCTCTATTTTTCGGCCTGTCCATACCCGTTTAGTCTTGAAATGAAGCCTGGATGATTTTTTTTAATTTTTAGAATTTTTTTGCATTTAGTTTTGAATTTTCTAACTCGGGTCGGGTTTAAACGGATAGGAAGGAAATTTTTTTTCTTCTCTATTTTTCGGCCTGTCCATACCCGTTTAGTCTTGAAATGATGCCTGGATGATGTTTTTTTAATTTTTAGAATTTTTTTGCATTTATTTTAGAATTTTCTATCTCGGGTCGGGTTCGAACGGATAGGAGGAAATTTTTTTTCTTCTCTATTTTTCGGCCTGTCCATACCCGTTTAGTCTTGAAATGAAGCCTGGATGATTTTTTTTAATTTTTAGAATTTTTTTGCATTTTATTTTTGAATTTTCTATCTCGGGTCGGGTTCGAACGGATAGGAAGGAAATTTTTTTTCTTCTCTATTTTTCGGCCAGTCCATACCCGTTTAGTTTTGAAATGAAGCCTGGATGATGTTTTTTAATTTTTAGAATTTTTTTGCATTTTATTTTTGAATTTTCTATCTCGGGTCGGGTTCGAACGGATAGGATGGAAATTTTTTTTCTTCTCTATTTTTCGGCCTGTCCATACCCGTTTAGTCTTGAAATGAAGCCTGGATGATGTTTTTTAATTTTTAGAAACTTTTTTCATTTTATTTTTGAATTTTCTATCTCGGGTCGGGTTCGAACGGATAGGATGGAAATTTTTTTTCTTCTCTATTTTTCGGCCTGTCCATACCCGTTTAGTCTTGAAATGAAGCCTGGATGATGTTTTTTAATTTTTAGAATTTTTTTGCATTTTATTTTTCAATTTTCTATCTCAGGTCGGGTTCGAACGGATAGGAAGGAAATTTTTTTTCTTCTATATTTTTCGGCCTATCCATACCCGTTTAGTCTTGAAATGAAGCCTGGATGATGTTTTTTAATTTTTAGAATTTTTTTGCATTTTATTTTTGAATTTTCTATCTCGGGTCGGGTTCGAACGGATAGGAAGGAAATTTTTTTTTTCTCTATTTTTCGGCCTGTCCATACCCGTTTAGTCTTGAAATGAAGCCTGGATGATGTTTTTTAATTTTTAGAATTTTTTTGCATTTTATTTTTGAATTTTCTATCTCGGGTCGGGTTCGAACGGATAGGAAGGAAATTCTTTTTCTTCTCTATCTTTCGGCCTGTCCTGACCCGTTTCATCTTGAAATGCAGCCTGGATGATGTTTTTTAATTTTTAGAATTTATTTTTGAATTTTCTAAGTCGGGTCGGGTTAGAACGGAGAGGAAGGAAATTTTTTTTCTTCTCTATTTTTCGGCCTGTCCATACCCGTTTAGTCTTGAAATGAAGCCTGGATGATGTTTTTTAATTTTTAGAATTTTTTTGCATTTTATTTTTGAATTTTCTATCTCAGGTCGGGTTCGAACGGATAGGAAGGAAATTTTTTTTCTTCTCTATTTTTCGGCCGGCCCATACCCGTTTAGTCTTGAAATGAAGCCTGGATGATATTTTTTAATTTTTAGAATTTTTTTGCATTTTATTTTTGAATTTTCTATCTCGGGTTGGGTTCGAACGGATAGGAAGGAAATTCTTTTTCTTCTCTAACTTTCGGCCTGTCCTGACCCGTTTCATCTTGAAATGCAGCCTGGATGATGTTTTTTAATTTTTAGAAACTTTTTTCATTTTATTTTTGAATTTTCTATCTCTGGTCGGGTTCGAACGGATAGGAAGGAAATTTTTTTTCTTCTCTATTTTTCGGCCTGTCCATACCCGTTTAGTCTTGAAATGAAGCCTGGATGATGTTTTTTAATTTTTAGAATTTTTTTGCATTTTATTTTTGAATTTTCTATCTCGGGTCGGGTTCGAACGGATAGGAAGGAAATTCTTTTTCTTCTCTATCTTTCGGCCTGTCCTGACCCGTTTCATCTTGAAATGCAGCCTGGATGATGTTTTTTAATTTTTAGAATTTTTCTGCGTTTATTTTTGAATTTTCTAACTCGGGTCGGGTTCGAACAGATAGGAAGGAAATTTTTTTTCTTCTCTATTTTTCGGCCTGTACATACCCGTTTAGTCTTGAAATGAAGCCCGAATGATGTTTTTTAATTTTTAGAATTTTTTTGCATTTATTTTTGAATTTTCTAACTCGGGTCGGGTTCGAACGTATAGGAAGGAAATTTTTTTTCCTCTCTATTTTTCAGCCTATCCTGACTTGTTTCATCTTGAAACGAAGCCAGGATGATGTTTTTTAATTTTTATAATTTTTCTGCATTTATTTTTGAATTTTCTAACTCGGGTCGGGTTCGAATGGATAGGAAGGAAATTTTTTTTCTTCTCTATTTTTCGGCCTGTCCATACCCGTTTAGTTTTTAAATGAAGCTTGGATGATGTTTTTTAATTTTTAGAATTTTTTTGCATTTTATTTTTGAAGTTTCTATCTCGGGTCGGGTTCGAACGGATAGGATGGAAATTTTTTTTCTTCTCTATTTTTCGGCCTGTCCATACCCGTTTAGTCTTGAAATGAAGCCTGGATGATGTTTTTT
Organism: Quercus robur; assembly: GCF_932294415.1. Taxonomy (NCBI): domain Eukaryota; kingdom Viridiplantae; phylum Streptophyta; class Magnoliopsida; order Fagales; family Fagaceae; genus Quercus; species Quercus robur. The sequence goes on along the minus strand of NC_065542.1, from coordinate 37,135,070 downwards.
AATTTTTAGAAACTTTTTTCATTTTATTTTTGAATTTTCTATCTCGGGTCGGGTTCGAACGGATAGGATGGAAATTTTTTTTCTTCTCTATTTTTCGGCCTGTCCATACCCGTTTAGTCTTGAAATGAAGCCTGGATGATGTTTTTTAATTTTTAGAATTTTTTTGCATTTTATTTTTGAATTTTCTATCTCGGGTCGGGTTCGAACGGATAGGAAGGAAATTCTTTTTCTTCTCTATCTTTCGGCCTGTCCTGACCCGTTTCATCTTGAAATGCAGCCTGGATGATGTTTTTTAATTTTTAGAATTTATTTTTGAATTTTCTAAGTCGGGTCGGGTTAGAACGGAGAGGAAGGAAATTTTTTTTCTTCTCTATTTTTCGGCCTGTCCATACCCGTTTAGTCTTGAAATGAAGCCTGGATGATGTTTTTTAATTTTTAGAATTTTTTTGCATTTTATTTTTGAATTTTCTATCTCAGGTCGGGTTCGAACGGATAGGAAGGAAATTTTTTTTCTTCTCTATTTTTCGGCCTGTCCATACCCGTTTAGTCTTGAAATGAAGCCTGGATGATGTTTTTTAATTTTTAGAATTTTTTTGCATTTTATTTTTGAATTTTCTATCTCGGGTCGGGTTCGAACGGATAGGAAGGAAATTTTTTTTCTTCTCTATTTTTCGGCCTGTCCATACCCATTTAGTCTTGAAATGAAGCCTGGATGATGTTTTTTAATTTTTAGTATTTTTTTTGCATTTTATTTTTGAATTTTCTATCTCGGGTCGGGTTCGAACGGATAGGATGGAAATTTTTTTTCTTCTCTATTTTTCGGCCTGTCCATACCCGTTTAGTCTTGAAATGAAGCCTGGATGATGTTTTTTAATTTTTAGAAACTTTTTTCATTTTATTTTTGAATTTTCTATCTCGGGTCGGGTTCGAACGGATAGGATGGAAATTTTTTTTCTTCTCTATTTTTCGGCCGGTCCATACCCGTTTAGTCTTGAAATGAAGCCTGGATGATGTTTTTTAATTTTTAGAATTTTTTTGCATTTTATTTTTGAATTTTCTATCCCAGCTCGGGTTCGAACGGATAGGAAGGAAACTTTTTTTCTTCTATATTTTTCGGCCTATCCATACCCGTTTAGTCTTGAAATGAAGCCTGGATGATGTTTTTTAATTTTTAGAATTTTTTTGCATTTTATTTTTGAATTTTCTATCTCGGGTCGGGTTCGAACGGATAGGAAGGAAATTTTTTTTCTTCTCTATTTTTCGGCCTGTCCATACCCGTTTAGTCTTGAAATGAAGCCTGGATGATGTTTTTTAATTTTTAGAAACTTTTTTCATTTTATTTTTGAATTTTCTATCTCGGGTCGGGTTCGTACGGATAGGATGGAAATTTTTTTTCTTCTCTATTTTTCGGCCTGTCCATACTCGTTTAGTCTTGAAATGAAGCCTGGATGATGTTTTTTAATTTTTAGAATTTTTTTTCATTTTATTTTTGAATTTTCTATCTCGGGTCGGGTTCGAACGGATAGGAAGGAAATTTTTTTTCTTCTCTATCTTTCGGCCTGTCCTGACCCGTTTCATCTTGAAATGCAGCCTGGATGATGTTTTTTAATTTTTTGAATTTTTTTGCATTTTATTTTTGAATTTTCTATCTTGGGTCGGGTTCGAACGGATAGGAAGGAAATTTTTTTTCTTCTCTATTTTTCGGCCTGTCCATACCCGTTTAGTCTTGAAATGAAGCCTGGATGATGTTTTTTAATTTTTAGAAACTTTTTTCATTTTATTTTTGAATTTTCTATCTCGGGTCGGGTTCGAACGGATAGGATGGAAATTTTTTTTCTTCTCTATTTTTCGGCCTGTCCATACTCGTTTAGTCTTGAAATGAAGCCTGGATGATGTTTTTTAATTTTCAGAATTTTTTTTCATTTTATTTTTGAATTTTCTATCTCGGGTCGGGTTCGAACGGATAGGAAGGAAATTTTTTTTCTTCTCTATTTTTCGGACTGTCCTGACATGTTTCATCTTGAAATGAAGCCTGGATGATATTTTTTTAATTTTTAGAATTTTTTTGCATTTATTTTTGAATTTTTTATATCGGGTCAGGTTCGAACGGATAGGAAGGAAATTTTTTTTCTTCTCTATTTTTCGGCCTGTCCATACCCGTTTAGTCTTGAAATGAAGCCTGGATGATGTTTTTTAATTTTTAGAAACTTTTTTCATTTTATTTTTGAATTTTCTATCTCGGGTCGGGTTCGAACGGATAGGATGGAAATTTTTTTTCTTCTCTATTTTTCGGCCTGTCCATACCCGTTTAGTCTTGAAATGAAGCCTGGATGATGTTTTTTAATTTTTAGAATTTTTTTTCATTTTATTTTTGAATTTTCTATCTCGGGTCGGGTTCGAACGGATAGGAAGGAAATTTTTTTTCTTCTCTATTTTTCGGACTGTCCTGACATGTTTCATCTTGAAATGAAGCCTGGATGATATTTTTTTAATTTTTAGAATTTTTTTGCATTTATTTTTGAATTTTTTATATCGGGTCAGGTTCGAACGGATAGGAAGGAAATTTTTTTTCTTCTCTATTTTTCGGCCTGTCCATACCCGTTTAGTCTTGAAATGAAGCCTGGATGATGTTTTTTAATTTTTAGTATTTTTTTTGCATTTTATTTTTGAATTTTCTATCTCGGGTCGGGTTCGAACGGATAGGAAGGAAATTTTTTTTCTTCTCTATCTTTCGGCCTGTCCTGACCCGTTTCGTCTTGAAATGCAGCCAGGATGATGTTTTTTAATTTTTAGAATTTTCTTGCATTTTGTTTTTGAATTTTCTAACTCGGGTCGGGTTCGAACGGATAGAAAGGAAATTTTTTTTCTTCTCTATTTTTCGGCCAGTCCATACCCGTTTAGTCTTGAAATGAAGCCTGGATGATTTTTTTTAATTTTTAGAATTTTTTTGCATTTAGTTTTGAATTTTCTAACTCGGGTCGGGTTTAAACGGATAGGAAGGAAATTTTTTTTCTTCTCTATTTTTCGGCCTGTCCATACCCGTTTAGTCTTGAAATGATGCCTGGATGATGTTTTTTTAATTTTTAGTATTTTTTTGCATTTACTTTAGAATTTTCTATCTCGGGTCGGGTTCGAACGGATAGTAGGAAATTTTTTTTCTTCTCTATTTTTCGGCTTCTCCATACCCGTTTACTCTTGAAATGAAGCCTGGATGATGTTTTTTAATTTTTAGAATTTTTTTGCATTTTATTTTTGAATTTTCTATCTCGGGTCGGGTTCGAACGGATAGGAAGGAAATTTTTTTTCTTCTCTATTTTTCGGCCTGTCCATACCCGTTTAGTCTTCAAATGATGCCTGGATGATGTTTTTTTAATTTTTAGAATTTTTTTGCATTTATTTTAGAATTTTCTATCTCGGGTCGGGTTCGAACGGATAGGAGGAAAATTTTTTTCTTCTCTATTTTTCGGCTTGTCCATACTAGTTTACTCTTGAAATGAAGCCTGGATGATGTTTTTTATTTTTTAGAATTTTTTTACATTTTATTTTTGAATTTTCTATCTCGGGTCGGGTTCGAACGGATAGGATGGAAATTTTTTTTCTTCTCTATTTTTCGGCCTGTCCATACCCGTTTAGTCTTGAAATGAAGCCTGGATGATGTTTTTTTATTTTTAGAATTTTCTTGCATTTTGTTTTTGAATTTTCTAACTCGGGTCGGGTTCGAACGGATAGCAAGGAAATTTTTTTTCTTCTCTATTTTTCGGCCTGTCCATACCCGTTTAGTCTTGAAATGAAGCCTGGATGATGTTTTTTAATTTTTAGTATTTTTTTTGCATTTTATTTTTGAATTTTCTATCTCGGGTCGGGTTCGAACGGATAGGAAGGAAATTTTTTTTCTTCTCTATCTTTCGGCCTGTCCTGACCCGTTTCGTCTTGAAATGCAGCCAGGATGATATTTTTTAATTTTTAGAATTTTCTTGCATTTTGTTTTTGAATTTTCTAACTCGGGTCGGGTTCGAACGGATAGAAAGGAAATTTTTTTTCTTCTCTATTTTTCGGCCTTTCCATACCCGTTTAGTCTTGAAATGAAGCCTGGATGATGTTTTTTAATTTTTAGTATTTTTTTTGCATTTTATTTTTGAATTTTCTATCTCGGGTCGGGTTCGAACGGATAGGATGGAAATTTTTTTTCTTCTCTATTTTTCGGCCTGTCCATACCCGTTTAGTCTTGAAATGAAGCCTGGATGATGTTTTTTAATTTTTAGAAACTTTTTTCATTTTATTTTTGAATTTTCTATCTCGGGTCGGGTTCGAACGGATAGGATGGAAATTTTTTTTCTTCTCTATTTTTCGGCCTGTCCATACCCGTTTAGTCTTGAAATGAAGCCTGGATGATGTTTTTTAATTTTTAGAATTTTTTTGCATTTTATTTTTGAATTTTCTATCCCAGCTCGGGTTCGAACGGATAGGAAGGAAACTATTTTTCTTCTATATTTTTCGGCCTATCCATAACCGTTTAGTCTTGAAATGAAGCCTGGATGATGTTTTTTAATTTTTAGAATTTTTTTGCATTTTATTTTTGAATTTTCTATCTCGGGTCGGGTTCGAACGGATAGGAAGGAAATTTTTTTTCTTCTCTATTTTTCGGCCTGTCCATACCCGTTTAGTCTTGAAATGAAGCCTGGATGATGTTTTTTAATTTTTAGAAACTTTTTTCATTTTATTTTTGAATTTTCTATCTCGGGTCGGGTTCGAACGGATAGGATGGAAATTTTTTTTCTTCTCTATTTTTCGGCCTGTCCATACCCGTTTAGTCTTGAAATGAAGCCTGGATGATGTTTTTTAATTTTTAGAATTTTTTTTCTTTTTATTTTTGAATTTTCTATCTCGGGTCGGGTTCGAACGGATAGGAAGGAAATTTTTTTTCTTCTCTATTTTTCGGACTGTCCTGACATGTTTCATCTTGAAATGAAGCCTGGATGATATTTTTTTAATTTTTAGAATTTTTTTGCATTTATTTTTGAATTTTTTATATCGGGTCAGGTTCGAACGGATAGGAAGGAAATTTTTTTTCTTCTCTATTTTTCGGCCTGTCCATACCCGTTTAGTCTTGAAATGAAGCCTGGATGATGTTTTTTAATTTTTAGTATTTTTTTTGCATTTTATTTTTGAATTTTCTATCTCGGGTCGGGTTCGAACGGATAGGAAGGAAATTTTTTTTCTTCTCTATCTTTCGGCCTGTCCTGACCCGTTTCGTCTTGAAATGCAGCCAGGATGATGTTTTTTAATTTTTAGAATTTTCTTGCATTTTGTTTTTGAATTTTCTAACTCGGGTCGGGTTCGAACGGATAGAAAGGAAATTTTTTTTCTTCTCTATTTTTCGGCCAGTCCATACCCGTTTAGTCTTGAAATGAAGCCTGGATGATTTTTTTTAATTTTTAGAATTTTTTTGCATTTAGTTTTGAATTTTCTAACTCGGGTCGGATTTAAACGGATAGGAAGGAAATTTTTTTTCTTCTCTATTTTTCGGCCTGTCCATACCCGTTTAGTCTTGAAATGATGCCTGGATGATGTTTTTTTAATTTTTAGTATTTTTTTGCATTTACTTTAGAATTTTCTATCTCGGGTCGGGTTCGAACGGATAGTAGGAAATTTTTTTTCTTCTCTATTTTTCGGCTTCTCCATACCCGTTTACTCTTGAAATGAAGCCTGGATGATGTTTTTTAATTTTTAGAATTTTTTTGCATTTTATTTTTGAATTTTCTATCTCGGGTCGGGTTCGAACGGATAGGAAGGAAATTTTTTTTCTTCTCTATTTTTCGGCCTGTCCATACCCGTTTAGTCTTCAAATGATGCCTGGATGATGTTTTTTTAATTTTTAGAATTTTTTTGTATTTATTTTAGAATTTTATATCTCGGGTCGGGTTCGAACGGATAGGAGGAAAATTTTTTTCTTCTCTATTTTTCGGCTTGTCCATACCCGTTTACTCTTGAAATGAAGCCTGGATGATGTTTTTTATTTTTTAGAATTTTTTTACATTTTATTTTTGAATTTTCTATCTCGGGTCGGGTTCGAACGGATAGGATGGAAATTTTTTTTCTTCTCTATTTTTCGGCATGTCCATACCCGTTTAGTCTTGAAATGAAGCCTGGATGATGTTTTTTGATTTTTAGAATTTTCTTGCATTTTGTTTTTGAATTTTCTAACTCGGGTCGGGTTCGAACGGATAGCAAGGAAATTTTTTTTCTTCTCTATTTTTCGGCCTGTCCATACCCGTTTAGTCTTGAAATGAAGCCTGGATGATGTTTTTTAATTTTTAGTATTTTTTTTGCATTTTATTTTTGAATTTTCTATCTCGGGTCGGGTTCGAACGGATAGGAAGGAAATTTTTTTTCTTCTCTATCTTTCGGCCTGTCCTGACCCGTTTCGTCTTGAAATGCAGCCAGGATGATGTTTTTTAATTTTTAGAATTTTCTTGCATTTTGTTTTTGAATTTTCTAACTCGGGTCGGGTTCGAACGGATAGAAAGGAAATTTTTTTTCTTCTCTATTTTTCGGCCTTTCCATACCCGTTTAGTCTTGAAATGAAGCCTGGATGATTTTTTTTAATTTTTAGAATTTTTTTGCATTTAGTTTTGAATTTTCTAACTCGGGTCGGGTTTAAACGGATAGGATGGAAATTTTTTTTCTTCTCTATTTTTCGGCCTGTCCATACCCGTTTAGTCTTGAAATGATGCCTGGATGATGTTTTTTTAATTTTTAGTATTTTTTTGCATTTACTTTAGAATTTTCTATCTCGGGTCGGGTTCGAACGGATAGTAGGAAATCTTTTTTCTTCTCTATTTTTCGGCTTCTCCATACCCGTTTACTCTTGAAATGAAGCCTGGATGATGTTTTTTAATTTTTAGAATTTTTTTGCATTTTATTTTTGAATTTTCAATCTCGGGTCGGGTTCGAACGGATAGGAAGGAAATTTTTTTTCTTCCCTATTTTTCGGCCTGTCCATACCCGTTTAGTCTTCAAATGATGCCTGGATGATGTTTTTTTAATTTTTAGAATTTTTTTGCATTTATTTTAGAATTTTCTATCTCGGGTCGGGTTCGAACGGATAGGAGGAAAATTTTTTTCTTCTCTATTTTTCGGCTTGTCCATACCCGTTTACTCTTGAAATGAAGCCTGGATGATGTTTTTTATTTTTTAGAATTTTTTTACATTTTATTTTTGAATATTCTATCTCGGGTCGGGTTCGAACGGATAGGATGGAAATTTTTTTTCTTCTCTATTTTTCGGCCTGTCCATACCCGTTTAGTCTTGAAATGAAGCCTGGATGATGTTTTTTGATTTTTAGAATTTTCTTGCATTTTGTTTTTGAATTTTCTAACTCGGGTCGGGTTCGAACGGATAGGAAGGAAATTTTTTTTCTTCTCTATTTTTCGGCCTGTCCATACCCGTTTAGTCTTGAAATGATGCCTGGATGATGTTTTTTTTAATTTTTAGAATTTTTTTGCATTTATTTTAGAATTTTCTATCCCGGGTCGGGTTCGAACGGATAGGAGGAAATTTCTTTTCTTCTCTATTTTTCGGCCTGTCCATACCCGTTTAGTCTTGAAATGAAGCCTGGATGATTGTTTTTAATTTTTAGATTTTTTTTGCATTTAGTTTTGAATTTTCTAACTCGGGTCGAGTTTAAACGGATAGGAAGGAAATTTTTTTTCTTCTCTATTTTTCGGCCTGTCCATACCCGTTTAGTCTTGAAATGATGCCTGGATGATGTTTTTTTAATTTTTAGAATTTTTTTGCATTTATTTTAGAATTTTCTATCTCAGGTCGGGTTCGAACGGATAGGAAGGAAATTTTTTTTCTTCTATATTTTTCGGCCTATCCATACCCGTTTAGTCTTGAAATGAAGCCTGGATGATGTTTTTTAATTTTTAGAATTTTTCTGCATTTATTTTTGAATTTTCTAACTCGGGTCGGGTTCGAATGGATAGGAAGGAAATTTTTTTTCTTCTCTATTTTTCGGCCTGTCCATACCCGTTTAGTTTTGAAATGAAGCCTGGATGATGTTTTTTAATTTTTAGAATTTTTTTGCATTTTATTTTTGAAGTTTCTATCTCGGGTCGGGTTCGAACGGATAGGATGGAAATTTTTTTTCTTCTCTATTTTTCGGCCTGTCCATACCCGTTTAGTCTTGAAATGAAGCCTGGATGATGTTTTTTAATTTTTAGAAACTTTTTTCATTTTATTTTTGAATTTTCTATCTCGGGTCGGGTTCGAACGGATAGGATGGAAATTTTTTTTCTTCTCTATTTTTCGGCCTGTCCATACCCGTTTAGTCTTGAAATGAAGCCTGGATGATGTTTTTTAATTTTTAGAATTTTTTTGCATTTTATTTTTGAATTTTCTATCTCGGGTCGGGTTCGAACGGATAGGAAGGAAATTCTTTTTCTTCTCTATCTTTCGGCCTGTCCTGACCCGTTTCATCTTGAAATGCAGCCTAGATGATGTTTTTTAATTTTTAGAAACTTTTTTCATTTTATTTTTGAATTTTCTATCTCGGGTCGGGTTCGAACGGATAGGATGGAAATTTTTTTTCTTCTCTATTTTTCGGCCTGTCCATACCCGTTTAGTTTTGAAATGAAGCTTGGATGATGTTTTTTAATTTTTAGAATTTTTTTGCATTTTATTTTTGAAGTTTCTATCTCGGGTCGGGTTCGAACGGATAGGATGGAAATTTTTTTTCTTCTCTATTTTTCGGCCTGTCCATACCCGTTTAGTCTTGAAATGAAGCCTGGATGATGTTTTTTAATTTTTAGAAACTTTTTTCATTTTATTTTTGAATTTTCTATCTCGGGTCGGGTTCGAACGGATAGGATGGAAATTTTTTTTCTTCTCTATTTTTCGGCCTGTCCATACCCGTTTAGTCTTGAAATGAAGCCTGGATGATGTTTTTTAATTTTTAGAATTTTTTTGCATTTTATTTTTGAATTTTCTATCTCGGGTCGGGTTCGAACGGATAGGAAGGAAATTCTTTTTCTTCTCTATTTTTCGGCCTGTCCATACCCGTTTAGTCTTGAAATGAAGCCTGGATGATGTTTTTTAATTTTTAGAAACTTTTTTCATTTTATTTTTGAATTTTCTATCTCGGGTCGGGTTCGAACGGATAGGATGGAAATTTTTTTTCTTCTCTATTTTTCGGCCTGTCCATACCCGTTTAGTCTTGAAATGAAGCCTGGATGATGTTTTTTAATTTTTAGAATTTTTTTGCATTTTATTTTTGAATTTTCTATCTCGGGTCGGGTTCGAACGGATAGGAAGGAAATTCTTTTTCTTCTCTATCTTTCGGCCTGTCCTGACCCGTTTCATCTTGAAATGCAGCCTGGATGATGTTTTTTAATTTTTAGAATTTATTTTTGAATTTTCTAAGTCGGGTCGGGTTAGAACGGAGAGGAAGGAAATTTTTTTTCTTCTCTATTTTTCGGCCTGTCCATACCCGTTTAGTCTTGAAATGAAGCCTGGATGATGTTTTTTAATTTTTAGAATTTTTTTGCATTTTATTTTTGAATTTTCTATCTCGGGTCGAGTTCGAACGGATAGGAAGGAAATTTTTTTTCTTCTCTATCTTTCGGCCTGTCCTGACCCGTTTCATCTTGAAATGCAGCCTGGATGATGTTTTTTAATTTTTAGAATTTATTTTTGAATTTTCTAAGTCGGGTCGGGTTAGAACGGAGAGGAAGGAAATTTTTTTTCTTCTCTATTTTTCGGACTGTCCTGACATGTTTCATCTTGAAATGAAGCATGGATGATATTTTTTAATTTTAAGAATTTTTTTGCATTTATTTTTGAATTTTTTATATCGGGTCGGGTTCGAACGGATAGGAAGGAAATTTTTTTTCTTCTCTATTTTTCGGCCTGTCCATACCCGTTTAGTCTTGAAATGAAGCCTGGATGACGTTTTTTAATTTTTAGAATTTTTTTGCATTTTATTTTTGAATTTTCTATCTCGGGTTGGGTTCGAACGGATAGGAAGGAAATTTTTTTTCTTCTCTATCTTTCGGCCTGTCCTGACCCGTTTCATCTTGAAATGCAGCCTGGATGATGTTTTTTAATTTTTAGAATTTATTTTTGAATTTTCTAAGTCGGGTCGGGTTAGAACTGAGAGGAAGGAAATTTTTTTTCTTCTCTATTTTTCGGCTTGTCCATACCCGTATCTTCTTGAAATGAAGCCTGGATGATGTTTTTTAATTTTTAGAATTTTTTTGCATTTTATTTTTGAATTTTCTATCTCGGGTCGGGTTCGAACGGATAGGAAGGAAATTTTTTTTCTTCTCTATTTTTCGCCCAGTCCATACCCGTTTAGTCTTGAAATGAAGCCTGGATGATGTTTTTTAATTTTTAGAATTTTTTTGCATTTTATTTTTGAATTTTCTATCTCGGGTCGGGTTCAAAAGGATAGGAAGGAAATTTTTTTTCTTTTCTATCTTTCGGCCTGTCCTGACCCGTTTCATCTTGAAATGCAGCCTGGATGATGTTTTTTAATTTTTAGAATTTATTTTTGAATTTTCTAAGTCGGGTCGGGTTAGAACGGAGAGGAAGGAAATTTTTTTTCTTCTCTATTTTTCGGCTTGTCCATACCCGTATCTTCTTGAAATGAAGCCTGGATGATGTTTTTCAATTTTTAAAATTTTTTTGCATTTTTTTTTTAATTTTCTAACTCGGGTCGGGTTCGAACGTATAGGAAGGAAATTTTTTTTCCTCTCTATTTTTCGGCCTGTCCTGACCCGTTTCGTCTTGAAATGAAGCCAGGATGATGTTTTTTAATTTTTAGAATTTTTTTACTTTTGATTTTTGAATTTTCTAACTCCGGTCGGGTTCGAACGGATAGGAAGGAAATTTTTTTTTTCTCTATTTTTCGGCCTGTCCATACCCGTTTAGTCTTGAAATGAAGCCTGGATGATGTTTTTTGATTTTTAGAATTTTCTTGCATTTTGTTTTTGAATTTTCTAACTCGGGTCGGGTTCGAACGGATAGAAAGGAAATTTTTTTTCTACTCTATTTTTCGGCCTGTCCATACCCGTTTATTCTTGAAATGAAGCCTGGATGACGTTTTTTAATTTTTAGAATTTTTTTGCATTTTATTTTTGTATTTTCTATCTCGGGTTGGGTTCGAACGGATAGGAAGGAAATTTTTTTTCTTCTCTATCTTTCGGCCTTTCCTGACCCGTTTCATCTTGAAATGCAGCCTGGATGATGTTTTTTAATTTTTAGAATTTATTTTTGAATTTTCTAAGTCGGGTCGGGTTAGAACGGAGAGGAAGGAAATTTTTTTTCTTCTCTATTTTTCGGCCTGTCCATACCCGTTTAGTCTTGAAATGAAGCCTGGATGATGTTTTTTAATTTTTAGAATTTTTTTGCATTTTATTTTTGAATTTTCTATCTCGGGTCGGGTTCGAACGGATAGGAAGGAAATTTTTTTTCTTCTCTATCTTTCGGCCTGTCCTGACCCGTTTCATCTTGAAATGCAGCCTGGATGATGTTTTTTAATTTTTAGAATTTATTTTTGAATTTTCTAAGTCGGGTCGGGTTAGAACGGAGAGGAAGGAAATTTTTTTTCTTCTCTATTTTTCGGACTGTCCTGACATGTTTCATCTTGAAATGAAGCATGGATGATATTTTTTAATTTTAAGAATTTTTTTGCATTTATTTTTGAATTTTTTATATCGGGTCGGGTTCGAACGGATAGGAAGGAAATTTTTTTTCTTCTCTATTTTTCGGCCTGTCCATACCCGTTTAGTCTTGAAATGAAGCCTGGATGACGTTTTTTAATTTTTAGAATTTTTTTGCATTTTATTTTTGAATTTTCTATCTCGGGTTGGGTTCGAACGGATAGGAAGGAAATTTTTTTTCTTCTCTATCTTTCGGCCTGTCCTGACCCGTTTCATCTTGAAATGCAGCCTGGATGATGTTTTTTAATTTTTAGAATTTATTTTTGAATTTTCTAAGTCGGGTCGGGTTAGAACTGAGAGGAAGGAAATTTTTTTTCTTCTCTATTTTTCGGCTTGTCCATACCCGTATCTTCTTGAAATGAAGCCTGGATGATGTTTTTTAATTTTTAGAATTTTTTTGCATTTTATTTTTGAATTTTCTATCTCGGGTCGGGTTCGAACGGATAGGAAGGAAATTTTTTTTCTTCTCTATTTTTCGCCCAGTCCATACCCGTTTAGTCTTGAAATGAAGCCTGGATGATGTTTTTTAATTTTTAGAATTTTTTTGCATTTTATTTTTGAATTTTCTATCTCGGGTCGGGTTCAAAAGGATAGGAAGGAAATTTTTTTTCTTTTCTATCTTTCGGCCTGTCCTGACCCGTTTCATCTTGAAATGCAGCCTGGATGATGTTTTTTAATTTTTAGAATTTATTTTTGAATTTTCTAAGTCGGGTCGGGTTAGAACGGAGAGGAAGGAAATTTTTTTTCTTCTCTATTTTTCGGCTTGTCCATACCCGTATCTTCTTGAAATGAAGCCTGGATGATGTTTTTCAATTTTTAAAATTTTTTTGCATTTTTTTTTTAATTTTCTAACTCGGGTCGGGTTCGAACGTATAGGAAGGAAATTTTTTTTCCTCTCTATTTTTCGGCCTGTCCTGACCCGTTTCGTCTTGAAATGAAGCCAGGATGATGTTTTTTAATTTTTAGAATTTTTTTACTTTTGATTTTTGAATTTTCTAACTCCGGTCGGGTTCGAACGGATAGGAAGGAAATTTTTTTTTTCTCTATTTTTCGGCCTGTCCATACCCGTTTAGTCTTGAAATGAAGCCTGGATGATGTTTTTTGATTTTTAGAATTTTCTTGCATTTTGTTTTTGAATTTTCTAACTCGGGTCGGGTTCGAACGGATAGAAAGGAAATTTTTTTTCTACTCTATTTTTCGGCCTGTCCATACCCGTTTATTCTTGAAATGAAGCCTGGATGACGTTTTTTAATTTTTAGAATTTTTTTGCATTTTATTTTTGTATTTTCTATCTCGGGTTGGGTTCGAACGGATAGGAAGGAAATTTTTTTTCTTCTCTATCTTTCGGCCTTTCCTGACCCGTTTCATCTTGAAATGCAGCCTGGATGATGTTTTTTAATTTTTAGAATTTATTTTTGAATTTTCTAAGTCGGGTCGGGTTAGAACGGAGAGGAAGGAAATTTTTTTTCTTCTCTATTTTTCGACCTGTCCATACCCGTTTAGTCTTGAAATGAAGCCTGGATGATGTTTTTTAATTTTTAGAATTTTTTTGCATTTTATTTTTGAATTTTCTATCTCGGGTCGGGTTCGAACGGATAGGAAGGAAATTTTTTTTCTTCTCTATCTTTCGGCCTGTCCTGACCCGTTTCATCTTGAAATGCAGCCTGGATGATGTTTTTTAATTTTTAGAATTTATTTTTGAATTTTCTAAGTCGGGTCGGGTTAGAACGGAGAGGAAGGAAATTTTTTTTCTTCTCTATTTTTCGGACTGTCCTGACATGTTTCATCTTGAAATGAAGCATGGATGATATTTTTTAATTTTAAGAATTTTTTTGCATTTATTTTTGAATTTTTTATATCGGGTCGGGTTCGAACGGATAGGAAGGAAATTTTTTTTCTTCTCTATTTTTCGGCCTGTCCATACCCGTTTAGTCTTGAAATGAAGCCTGGATGACGTTTTTTAATTTTTAGTATTTTTTTGCATTTTATTTTTGAATTTTCTATCTCGGGTTGGGTTCGAACGGATAGGAAGGAAATTTTTTTTCTTCTCTATCTTTCGGCCTGTCCTGACCCGTTTCATCTTGAAATGCAGCCTGGATGATGTTTTTTAATTTTTAGAATTTATTTTTGAATTTTCTAAGTCGGGTCGGGTTAGAACTGAGAGGAAGGAAATTTTTTTTCTTCTCTATTTTTCGGCTTGTCCATACCCGTATCTTCTTGAAATGAAGCCTGGATGATGTTTTTTAATTTTTAGAATTTTTTTGCATTTTATTTTTGAATTTTCTATCTCGGGTCGGGTTCGAACGGATAGGAAGGAAATTTTTTTTCTTCTCTATTTTTCGCCCAGTCCATACCCGTTTAGTCTTGAAATGAAGCCTGGATGATGTTTTTTAATTTTTAGAATTTTTTTGCATTTTATTTTTGAATTTTCTATCTCGGGTCGGGTTCAAAAGGATAGGAAGGAAATTTTTTTTCTTTTCTATCTTTCGGCCTGTCCTGACCCGTTTCATCTTGAAATGCAGCCTGGATGATGTTTTTTAATTTTTAGAATTTATTTTTGAATTTTCTAAGTCGGGTCGGGTTAGAACGGAGAGGAAGGAAATTTTTTTTCTTCTCTATTTTTCGGCTTGTCCATACCCGTATCTTCTTGAAATGAAGCCTGGATGATGTTTTTCAATTTTTAAAATTTTTTTGCATTTTTTTTTTAATTTTCTAACTCGGGTCGGGTTCGAACGTATAGGAAGGAAATTTTTTTTCCTCTCTATTTTTCGGCCTGTCCTGACCCGTTTCGTCTTGAAATGAAGCCAGGATGATGTTTTTTAATTTTTAGAATTTTTTTACTTTTGATTTTTGAATTTTCTAACTCCGGTCGGGTTCGAACGGATAGGAAGGAAATTTTTTTTTTCTCTATTTTTCGGCCTGTCCATACCCGTTTAGTCTTGAATTGAAGCCTGGATGATGTTTTTTGATTTTTAGAATTTTCTTGCATTTTGTTTTTGAATTTTCTAACTCGGGTCGGGTTCGAACGGATAGAAAGGAAATTTTTTTTCTACTCTATTTTTCGGCCTGTCCATACCCGTTTATTCTTGAAATGAAGCCTGGATGACGTTTTTTAATTTTTAGAATTTTTTTGCATTTTATTTTTGTATTTTCTATCTCGGGTTGGGTTCGAACGGATAGGAAGGAAATTTTTTTTCTTCTCTATCTTTCGGCCTTTCCTGACCCGTTTCATCTTGAAATGCAGCCTGGATGATGTTTTTTAATTTTTAGAATTTATTTTTGAATTTTCTAAGTCGGGTCGGGTTAGAACGGAGAGGAAGGAAATTTTTTTTCTTCTCTATTTTTCGGCCTGTCCATACCCGTTTAGTCTTGAAATGAAGCCTGGATGATGTTTTTTAATTTTTAGAATTTTTTTGCATTTTATTTTTGAATTTTCTATCTCGGGTCGGGTTCGAACGGATAGGAAGGAAATTTTTTTTCTTCTCTATCTTTCGGCCTGTCCTGACCCGTTTCATCTTGAAATGCAGCCTGGATGATGTTTTTTAATTTTTAGAATTTATTTTTGAATTTTCTAAGTCGGGTCGGGTTAGAACGGAGAGGAAGGAAATTTTTTTTCTTCTCTATTTTTCGGACTGTCCTGACATGTTTCATCTTGAAATGAAGCATGGATGATATTTTTTAATTTTAAGAATTTTTTTGCATTTATTTTTGAATTTTTTATATCGGGTCGGGTTCGAACGGATAGGAAGGAAATTTTTTTTCTTCTCTATTTTTCGGCCTGTCCATACCCGTTTAGTCTTGAAATGAAGCCTGGATGACGTTTTTTAATTTTTAGAATTTTTTTGCATTTTATTTTTGAATTTTCTATCTCGGGTTGGGTTCGAACGGATAGGAAGGAAATTTTTTTTCTTCTCTATCTTTCGGCCTGTCCTGACCCGTTTCATCTTGAAATGCAGCCTGGATGATGTTTTTTAATTTTTAGAATTTATTTTTGAATTTTCTAAGTCGGGTCGGGTTAGAACTGAGAGGAAGGAAATTTTTTTTCTTCTCTATTTTTCGGCTTGTCCATACCCGTATCTTCTTGAAATGAAGCCTGGATGATGTTTTTTAATTTTTAGAATTTTTTTGCATTTTATTTTTGAATTTTCTATCTCGGGTCGGGTTCGAACGGATAGGAAGGAAATTTTTTTTCTTCTCTATTTTTCGCCCAGTCCATACCCGTTTAGTCTTGAAATGAAGCCTGGATGATGTTTTTTAATTTTTAGAATTTTTTTGCATTTTATTTTTGAATTTTCTATCTCGGGTCGGGTTCAAAAGGATAGGAAGGAAATTTTTTTTCTTTTCTATCTTTCGGCCTGTCCTGACCCGTTTCATCTTGAAATGCAGCCTGGATGATGTTTTTTAATTTTTAGAATTTATTTTTGAATTTTCTAAGTCGGGTCGGGTTAGAACGGAGAGGAAGGAAATTTTTTTTCTTCTCTATTTTTCGGCTTGTCCATACCCGTATCTTCTTGAAATGAAGCCTGGATGATGTTTTTCAATTTTTAAAATTTTTTTGCATTTTTTTTTTAATTTTCTAACTCGGGTCGGGTTCGAACGTATAGGAAGGAAATTTTTTTTCCTCTCTATTTTTCGGCCTGTCCTGACCCGTTTCGTCTTGAAATGAAGCCAGGATGATGTTTTTTAATTTTTAGAATTTTTTTACTTTTGATTTTTGAATTTTCTAACTCCGGTCGGGTTCGAACGGATAGGAAGGAAATTTTTTTTTTCTCTATTTTTCGGCCTGTCCATACCCGTTTAGTCTTGAATTGAAGCCTGGATGATGTTTTTTGATTTTTAGAATTTTCTTGCATTTTGTTTTTGAATTTTCTAACTCGGGTCGGGTTCGAACGGATAGAAAGGAAATTTTTTTTCTACTCTATTTTTCGGCCTGTCCATACCCGTTTATTCTTGAAATGAAGCCTGGATGACGTTTTTTAATTTTTAGAATTTTTTTGCATTTTATTTTTGTATTTTCTATCTCGGGTTGGGTTCGAACGGATAGGAAGGAAATTTTTTTTCTTCTCTATCTTTCGGCCTTTCCTGACCCGTTTCATCTTGAAATGCAGCCTGGATGATGTTTTTTAATTTTTAGAATTTATTTTTGAATTTTCTAAGTCGGGTCGGGTTAGAACGGAGAGGAAGGAAATTTTTTTTCTTCTCTATTTTTCGGCCTGTCCATACCCGTTTAGTCTTGAAATGAAGCCTGGATGATGTTTTTTAATTTTTAGAATTTTTTTGCATTTTATTTTTGAATTTTCTATCTCGGGTCGGGTTCGAACGGATAGGAAGGAAATTTTTTTTCTTCTCTATCTTTCGGCCTGTCCTGACCCGTTTCATCTTGAAATGCAGCCTGGATGATGTTTTTTAATTTTTAGAATTTATTTTTGAATTTTCTAAGTCGGGTCGGGTTAGAACGGAGAGGAAGGAAATTTTTTTTCTTCTCTATTTTTCGGACTGTCCTGACATGTTTCATCTTGAAATGAAGCATGGATGATATTTTTTAATTTTAAGAATTTTTTTGCATTTATTTTTGAATTTTTTATATCGGGTCGGGTTCGAACGGATAGGAAGGAAATTTTTTTTCTTCTCTATTTTTCGGCCTGTCCATACCCGTTTAGTCTTGAAATGAAGCCTGGATGACGTTTTTTAATTTTTAGAATTTTTTTGCATTTTATTTTTGAATTTTCTATCTCGGGTTGGGTTCGAACGGATAGGAAGGAAATTTTTTTTCTTCTCTATCTTTCGGCCTGTCCTGACCCGTTTCATCTTGAAATGCAGCCTGGATGATGTTTTTTAATTTTTAGAATTTATTTTTGAATTTTCTAAGTCGGGTCGGGTTAGAACTGAGAGGTAGGAAATTTTTTTTCTTCTCTATTTTTCGGCTTGTCCATACCCGTATCTTCTTGAAATGAAGCCTGGATGATGTTTTTTAATTTTTAGAATTTTTTTGCATTTTATTTTTGAATTTTCTATCTCGGGTCGGGTTCGAACGGATAGGAAGGAAATTTTTTTTCTTCTCTATTTTTCGCCCAGTCCATACCCGTTTAGTCTTGAAATGAAGCCTGGATGATGTTTTTTAATTTTTAGAAACTTTTTTCATTTTATTTTTGAATTTTCTATCTCGGGTCGGGTTCAAAAGGATAGGAAGGAAATTTTTTTTCTTTTCTATCTTTCGGCCTGTCCTGACCCGTTTCATCTTGAAATGCAGCCTGGATGATGTTTTTTAATTTTTAGAATTTATTTTTGAATTTTCTAAGTCGGGTCGGGTTAGAACGGAGAGGAAGGAAATTTTTTTCCTTCTCTATTTTTCGGCTTGTCCATACCCGTATCTTCTTGAAATGAAGCCTGGATGATGTTTTTCAATTTTTAAAATTTTTTTGCATTTTTTTTTTAATTTTCTAACTCGGGTCGGGTTCGAACGTATAGGAAGGAAATTTTTTTTCCTCTCTATTTTTCGGCCTGTCCTGACCCGTTTCGTCTTGAAATGAAGCCAGGATGATGTTTTTTAATTTTTAGAATTTTTTTACTTTTGATTTTTGAATTTTCTAACTCCGGTCGGGTTCGAACGGATAGGAAGGAAATTTTTTTTTTCTCTATTTTTCGGCCTGTCCATACCCGTTTAGTCTTGAAATGAAGCCTGGATGATGTTTTTTGATTTTTAGAATTTTCTTGCATTTTGTTTTTGAATTTTCTAACTCGGGTCGGGTTCGAACGGATAGAAAGGAAATTTTTTTTCTACTCTATTTTTCGGCCTGTCCATACCCGTTTATTCTTGAAATGAAGCCTGGATGACGTTTTTTAATTTTTAGAATTTTTTTGCATTTTATTTTTGTATTTTCTATCTCGGGTTGGGTTCGAACGGATAGGAAGGAAATTTTTTTTCTTCTCTATCTTTCGGCCTTTCCTGACCCGTTTCATCTTGAAATGCAGCCTGGATGATGTTTTTTAATTTTTAGAATTTATTTTTGAATTTTCTAAGTCGGGTCGGGTTAGAACGGAGAGGAAGGAAATTTTTTTTCTTCTCTATTTTTCGGCTTGTCCATACCCGTATCTTCTTGAAATGAAGCCTGGATGATGTTTTTCAATTTTTAAAATTTTTTTGCATTTTTTTTTTAATTTTCTAACTCGGGTCGGGTTCGAACGTATAGGAAGGAAATTTTTTTTCCTCTCTATTTTTCGGTCTGTCCTGACCCGTTTTGTCTTGAAATGAAGCCAGGATGATGTTTTTTAATTTTTAGAATTTTTTTACTTTTATTTTTGAATTTTCTAACCCGGGTCGGGATCGAACGGATAGGAAGGTAATTTTTTTTTTCTCTATTTTTCGGCCTGTCCATACCCGTTTAGTCTTGAAATGAAGCCTGGATGATGTTTTTTAATTTTTAGAATTTTTTTTCATTTTATTTTTGAATTTTCTATCTCGGGTCGGGTTCGAACGGATAGGAAGGAAATTTTTTTTCTTCTCTATTTTTCGGCCTGTCCTGACATGTTTCATCTTGAAATGAAGCCTGAATGATGTTTTTTAATTTTTAGATTTTTTTCGCATTTATCTTTGAATTTTCTAACTCGGGTCGGGTTCGAACGGATTGGAGGAAATTTTTTTTCTTCTCTATTTTTCGGCCTGTCCATACCTGTTTAGTCTTGAAATGAAGCCTGGATGATGTTTTTTAATTTTTAGAATTTTTTTGCATTTTATTTTTGAATTTTCTATCTCGGGTCGGGTTCGAAAGGATAAGATGGAAATTTTTTTTCGTCTCTATTTTTCGGCCTGTCCATACCCGTTTAGTTTTGAAATGAAGCCTGGATGATGTTTTTTAATTTTTAGAATTTTTTTGCATTTTATTTTTGAATTTTCTATCTCGGGTCGGGTTCGAACGGATAGGATGGAAATTTTTTTTCTTCTCTATTTTTCGGCCTGTCCATACCCGTTTAGTCTTGAAATGAAGCCTGGATGATGTTTTTTAATTTTTAGAAACTTTTTTCATTTTATTTTTGAATTTTCTATCTCGGGTCGGGTTCGAACGGATAGGATGGAAATTTTTTTTCTTCTCTATTTTTCGGCCTGTCCATACCCGTTTAGTCTTGAAATGAAGCCTGGATGATGTTTTTTAATTTTTAGAATTTTTTTGCATTTTATTTTTGAATTTTCTATCTCGGGTCGGGTTCGAACGGATAGGAAGGAAATTCTTTTTCTTCTCTATCTTTCGGCCTGTCCTGACCCGTTTCATCTTGAAATGCAGCCTGGATGATGTTTTTTAATTTTTAGAATTTATTTTTGAATTTTCTAAGTCGGGTCGGGTTAGAACGGAGAGGAAGGAAATTTTTTTTCTTCTCTATTTTTCGGCCTGTCCATACCCGTTTAGTCTTGAAATGAAGCCTGGATGATGTTTTTTAATTTTTAGAATTTTTTTGCATTTTATTTTTGAATTTTCTATCTCAGGTCGGGTTCGAACGGATAGGAAGGAAATTCTTTTTCTTCTCTATCTTTCGGCCTGTCCTGACCCGTTTCATCTTGAAATGCAGCCTGGATGATGTTTTTTAATTTTTAGAATTTTTCTGCGTTTATTTTTGAATTTTCTAACTCGGGTCGGGTTCGAACGGATAGGAAGGAAATTTTTTTTCCTCTCTATTTTTCGGCCTGTACATACCCGTTTAGTCTTGAAATGAAGCCCGAATGATGTTTTTTAATTTTTAGAATTTTTTTGCATTTATTTTTGAATTTTCTAACTCGGGTCGGGTTCGAACGTATAGGAAGGAAATTTTTTTTCCTCTCTATTTTTCAGCCTGTCCTGACTTGTTTCATCTTGAAACGAAGCCAGGATGATGTTTTTTAATTTTTAGAATTTTTCTGCATTTATTTTTGAATTTTCTAACTCGGGTCGGGTTCGAATGGATAGGAAGGAAATTTTTTTTCTTCTCTATTTTTCGGCCTGTCCATACCCGTTTAGTTTTGAAATGAAGCTTGGATGATGTTTTTTAATTTTTAGAATTTTTTTGCATTTTATTTTTGAAGTTTCTATCTCGGGTCGGGTTCGAACGGATAGGATGGAAATTTTTTTTCTTCTCTATTTTTCGGCCTGTCCATACCCGTTTAGTCTTGAAATGAAGCCTGGATAATGTTTTTTAATTTTTAGAAACTTTTTTCATTTTATTTTTGAATTTTCTATCTCGGGTCGGGTTCGAACGGATAGGATGGAAATTTTTTTTCTTCTCTATTTTTCGGCCTGTCCATACCCGTTTAGTCTTGAAATGAAGCCTGGATGATGTTTTTTAATTTTTAGAATTTTTTTGCATTTTATTTTTGAATTTTATATCTCGGGTCGGGTTCGAACGGATAGGAAGGAAATTCTTTTTCTTCTCTATTTTTCGGCCTGTCCATACCCGTTTAGTCTTGAAATGACGCCTGGATGATGTTTTTTAATTTTTAGAAACTTTTTTCATTTTATTTTTGAATTTTCTATCTCGGGTCGGGTTCGAACGGATAGGATGGAAATTTTTTTTCTTCTCTATTTTTCGGCCTGTCCATACCCGTTTAGTCTTGAAATGAAGCCTGGATGATGTTTTTTAATTTTTAGAATTTTTTTGCATTTTATTTTTGAATTTTCTATCTCGGGTCGGGTTCGAACGGATGGGAAGGAAATTCTTTTTCTTCTCTATCTTTCGGCCTGTCCTGACCCGTTTCATCTTGAAATGCAGCCTGGATGATGTTTTTTAATTTTTAGAATTTATTTTTGAATTTTCTAAGTCGGGTCGGGTTAGAACGGAGAGGAAGGAAATTTTTTTTCTTCTCTATTTTTCGGCCTGTCCATACCCGTTTAGTCTTGAAATGAAGCCTGGATGATGTTTTTTAATTTTTAGAATTTTTTTGCATTTTATTTTTGAATTTTCTATCTCGGGTCGGGTTCAAAAGGATAGGAAGGAAATTTTTTTTCTTTTCTATCTTTCGGCCTGTCCTGACCCGTTTCATCTTGAAATGCAGCCTGGATGATGTTTTTTAATTTTTAGAATTTATTTTTGAATTTTCTAAGTCGGGTCGGGTTAGAACGGAGAGGAAGGAAATTTTTTTTCTTCTCTATTTTTCGGCTTGTCCATACCCGTATCTTCTTGAAATGAAGCCTGGATGATGTTTTTCAATTTTTAAAATTTTTTTGCATTTTTTTTTTAATTTTCTAACTCGGGTCGGGTTCGAACGTATAGGAAGGAAATTTTTTTTCCTCTCTATTTTTCGGCCTGTCCTGACCCGTTTCGTCTTGAAATGAAGCCAGGATGATGTTTTTTAATTTTTAGAATTTTTTTACTTTTGATTTTTGAATTTTCTAACTCCGGTCGGGTTCGAACGGATAAGAAGGAAATTTTTTTTTTCTCTATTTTTCGGCCTGTCCATACCCGTTTAGTCTTGAAATGAAGCCTGGATGATGTTTTTTGATTTTTAGAATTTTCTTGCATTTTGTTTTTGAATTTTCTAACTCGGGTCGGGTTCGAACGGATAGAAAGGAAATTTTTTTTCTACTCTATTTTTCGGCCTGTCCATACCCGTTTATTCTTGAAATGAAGCCTGGATGACGTTTTTTAATTTTTAGAATTTTTTTGCATTTTATTTTTGTATTTTCTATCTCGGGTTGGGTTCGAACGGATAGGAAGGAAATTTTTTTTCTTCTCTATCTTTCGGCCTTTCCTGACCCGTTTCATCTTGAAATGCAGCCTGGATGATGTTTTTTAATTTTTAGAATTTATTTTTGAATTTTCTAAGTCGGGTCGGGTTAGAACGGAGAGGAAGGAAATTTTTTTTCTTCTCTATTTTTCGGCTTGTCCATACCCGTATCTTCTTGAAATGAAGCCTGGATGATGTTTTTCAATTTTTAAAATTTTTTTGCATTTTTTTTTTAATTTTCTAACTCGGGTCGGGTTCGAACGTATAGGAAGGAAATTTTTTTTCCTCTCTATTTTTCGGTCTGTCCTGACCCGTTTCGTCTTGAAATGAAGCCAGGATGATGTTTTTTAATTTTTAGAATTTTTTTACTTTTATTTTTGAATTTTCTAACCCGGGTCGGGATCGAACGGATAGGAAGGTAATTTTTTTTTCTCTATTTTTCGGCCTGTCCATACCCGTTTAGTCTTGAAATGAAGCCTGGATGATGTTTTTTAATTTTTAGAATTTTTTTTCATTTTATTTTTGAATTTTCTATCTCGGGTCGGGTTCGAACGGATGGGAAGGAAATTCTTTTTCTTCTCTATCTTTCGGCCTGTCCTGACCCGTTTCATCTTGAAATGCAGCCTGGATGATGTTTTTTAATTTTTAGAATTTATTTTTGAATTTTCTAAGTCGGGTCGGGTTAGAACGGAGAGGAAGGAAATTTTTTTTCTTCTCTATTTTTCGGCCTGTCCATACCCGTTTAGTCTTGAAATGAAGCCTGGATGATGTTTTTTAATTTTTAGAATTTTTTTGCATTTTATTTTTGAATTTTCTATCTCGGGTCGGGTTCAAAAGGATAGGAAGGAAATTTTTTTTCTTTTCTATCTTTCGGCCTGTCCTGACCCGTTTCATCTTGAAATGCAGCCTGGATGATGTTTTTTAATTTTTAGAATTTATTTTTGAATTTTCTAAGTCGGGTCGGGTTAGAACGGAGAGGAAGGAAATTTTTTTTCTTCTCTATTTTTCGGCTTGTCCATACCCGTATCTTCTTGAAATGAAGCCTGGATGATGTTTTTCAATTTTTAAAATTTTTTTGCATTTTTTTTTTAATTTTCTAACTCGGGTCGGGTTCGAACGTATAGGAAGGAAATTTTTTTTCCTCTCTATTTTTCGGCCTGTCCTGACCCGTTTCGTCTTGAAATGAAGCCAGGATGATGTTTTTTAATTTTTAGAATTTTTTTACTTTTGATTTTTGAATTTTCTAACTCCGGTCGGGTTCGAACGGATAAGAAGGAAATTTTTTTTTTCTCTATTTTTCGGCCTGTCCATACCCGTTTAGTCTTGAAATGAAGCCTGGATGATGTTTTTTGATTTTTAGAATTTTCTTGCATTTTGTTTTTGAATTTTCTAACTCGGGTCGGGTTCGAACGGATAGAAAGGAAATTTTTTTTCTACTCTATTTTTCGGCCTGTCCATACCCGTTTATTCTTGAAATGAAGCCTGGATGACGTTTTTTAATTTTTAGAATTTTTTTGCATTTTATTTTTGTATTTTCTATCTCGGGTTGGGTTCGAACGGATAGGAAGGAAATTTTTTTTCTTCTCTATCTTTCGGCCTTTCCTGACCCGTTTCATCTTGAAATGCAGCCTGGATGATGTTTTTTAATTTTTAGAATTTATTTTTGAATTTTCTAAGTCGGGTCGGGTTAGAACGGAGAGGAAGGAAATTTTTTTTCTTCTCTATTTTTCGGCTTGTCCATACCCGTATCTTCTTGAAATGAAGCCTGGATGATGTTTTTCAATTTTTAAAATTTTTTTGCATTTTTTTTTTAATTTTCTAACTCGGGTCGGGTTCGAACGTATAGGAAGGAAATTTTTTTTCCTCTCTATTTTTCGGTCTGTCCTGACCCGTTTCGTCTTGAAATGAAGCCAGGATGATGTTTTTTAATTTTTAGAATTTTTTTACTTTTATTTTTGAATTTTCTAACCCGGGTCGGGATCGAACGGATAGGAAGGTAATTTTTTTTTCTCTATTTTTCGGCCTGTCCATACCCGTTTAGTCTTGAAATGAAGCCTGGATGATGTTTTTTAATTTTTAGAATTTTTTTTCATTTTATTTTTGAATTTTCTATCTCGGGTCGGGTTCGAACGGATAGGAAGGAAATTTTTTTTCTTCTCTATTTTTCGGCCTGTCCTAACATGTTTCATCTTGAAATGAAGCCTGAATGATGTTTTTTAATTTTTAGATTTTTTTTGCATTTATCTTTGAATTTTCTAACTCGGGTCGGGTTCGAACGGATTGGAGGAAATTTTTTTTCTTCTCTATTTTTCGGCCTGTCCATACCTGTTTAGTCTTGAACTGAAGCCTGGATGATGCTTTTTAATTTTTAGAATTTTTTTGCATTTTATTTTTGAATTTTCTATCTCGGGTCGGGTTCGAAAGGATAAGATGGAAATTTTTTTTCGTCTCTATTTTTCGGCCTGTCCATACCCGTTTAGTTTTGAAATGAAGCCTGGATGATGTTTTTTAATTTTTAGAATTTTTTTGCATTTTATTTTTGAATTTTCTATCTCGGGTCGGGTTCGAACGGATAGGATGGAAATTTTTTTTCTTCTCTATTTTTCGGCCTGTCCATACCCGTTTAGTCTTGAAATGAAGCCTGGATGATGTTTTTTAATTTTTTGAAACTTTTTTCATTTTATTTTTGAATTTTCTATCTCGGGTCGTGTTCGAACGGATAGGATGGAAATTTTTTTTCTTCTCTATTTTTCGGCCTGTCCATACCCGTTTAGTCTTGAAATGAAGCCTGGATGATGTTTTTTAATTTTTAGAATTTTTTTTCATTTTATTTTTGAATTTTCTATCTCGGGTCGGGTTCGAACGGATAGGAAGGAAATTTTTTTTCTTCTCTATTTTTCGGACTGTCCTGACATGTTTCATCTTGAAATGAAGCCTGGATGATATTTTTTAATTTTTAGAATTTTTTTGCATTTATTTTTGAATTTTTTATATCGGGTCAGGTTCGAACGGATAGGAAGGAAATTTTTTTTCTTCTCTATTTTTCGGCCTGGCCATACCCGTTTAGTCTTGAAATGAAGCCTGGATGATGTTTCTTAATTTTTAGTATTTTTTTTGCATTTTATTTTTGAATTTTCTATCTCGGGTCGGGTCCGAACGGATAGGAAGTAAATTTTTTTTCTTCTCTATCTTTCGGCCTGTCCTGACCCGTTTCGTCTTGAAATGCAGCCAGGATGATGTTTTTTAATTTTTAGAATTTTCTTGCATTTTGTTTTTGAATTTTCTAACTCGGGTCGGGTTCGAACGGATAGAAAGGAAATTTTTTTTCTTCTCTTTTTTTCGGCCTGTCCATACCCGTTTAGTCTTGAAATGAAGCCTGGATGATTTTTTTTAATTTTTAGAATTTTTTTGCATTTAGTTTTGAATTTTCTAACTCGGGTCGGGTTTAAACGGATAGGAAGGAAATTTTTTTTCTTCTCTATTTTTCGGCTTGTCCATACCCGTTTAGTCTTGAAATGATGCCTGGATGATGTTTTTTTAATTTTTAGAATTTTTTTGCATTTACTTTAGAATTTTCTATCTCGGGTCGGGTTCGAACGGATAGTAGGAAATTTTTTTTCTTCTCTATTTTTCGGCTTGTCCATACCCGTTTACACTTGAAATGAAGCCTGGATGATGTTTTTTAATTTTTAGAAGTTTTTTGCATTTTATTTTTGAATTTTCTATCTCGGGTCGGGTTCGAACGGATAGGAAGGAAATTTTTTTTCTTCTCTATTTTTCGGCCTGTCCATACCCGTTTAGTCTTCAAATGATGCCTGGATGATGTTTTTTTAATTTTTAGAATTTTTTTGCATTTATTTTAGAATTTTCTATCTCGGGTCGGGTTCGAACGGGTAGGAGGAAATTTTTTTTCTTCTCTATTTTTCGGCTTGTCCATACCCGTTTACTCTTGAAATGAAGCCTGGATGATGTTTTTTAATTTTTAGAATTTTTTTGCATTTTATTTTTGAATTTTCTATCTCGGGTCGGGTTCGAACGGATAGGATGAAAATTTTTTTTCCTCTCTATTTTTCGGCCTGTCCATACCCGTTTAGTCTTGAAATGAAGCCTGGATGATGTTTTTTGTTTTTTAGAAATTTCTTGCATTTTGTTTTTGAATTTTCTAACTCGGGTCGGGTTCGAACGGATAGAAAGGAAATTTTTTTTCTTCTCTATTTTTCGGCCTGTCCACACCCGTTTAGTCTTGAAATGAAGCCTGGATGATTTTTTTTAATTTTTAGAATTTTTTTGCATTTAGTTTTGAATTTTCTAACTCGGGTCGGGTTTAAACGGATAGGAAGGAAATTTTTTTTCTTCTCTATTTTTCGGCCTGTCCATACCCGTTTAGTCTTGAAATGATGCCTGGATGATGTTTTTTTTAATTTTTAGAATTTTTTTGCATTTATTTTAGAATTTTCTATCTCGGGTCGGGTTCGAACGGATAGGAGGAAATTTTTTTTCTTCTCTATTTTTCGGCCTGTCCATACCCGTTTAGTCTTGAAATGAAGCCTGGATGATTTTTTTTAATTTTTAGAATTTTTTTGCATTTAGTTTTGAATTTTCTAACTCGGGTCGGGTTTAAACGGATAGGAAGGAAATTTTTTTTCTTCTCTATTTTTCGGCCTGTCCATACCCGTTTAGTCTTGAAATGATGCCTGGATGATGTTTTTTTAATTTTTAGAATTTTTTTGCATTTATTTTAGAATTTTCTATCTCGGGTCGGGTTCGAACGGATAGGAGGAAATTTTTTTTCTTCTCTATTTTTCGGCTTGTCCATATCCGTTTACTCTTGAAATGAAGCCTGGATGATGTTTTTTAATTTTTAGAATTTTTTTGCATTTTATTTTTGAATTTTCTATCTCGGGTCGGGTTCCAACGGATAGGAAGGAAATTTTTTTTCTTCTCTATTTTTCGGCCTGTCCTGACATGTTTCATCTTGAAATGAAGCCTGGATGATATTTTTTAATTTTTAGAATTTTTTTGCAATTATTTTTGACTTTTCTATATCGGGTCGGGTTCGTACGGATAGGAAGGAAATTTTTTTTCTTCTTTATTTTTCGGCCTGTCCATACCCGTTTAGTCTTGAAATGAAGCCCGGATGATGTTTTTTAATTTTTAGAATTTTTTTGCATTTATTTTTGAATTTTCTAACTCGGGTCGGGTTCGAACGTATAGGAAGGAAATTTTTTTTCCTCTCTATTTTTCAGCCTGTCCTTACTTGTTTCATCTTGAAACGAAGCCAGGATGATGTTTATTAATTTTTAGAATTTTTCTGCATTTATTTTTGAATTTTCTAACTCGGGTCGGGTTCGAACGGATAGGAAGGAAATTCTTTTTCTTCTCTATTTTTCGGCCAGTCCATACCCGTTTAGTTTTGAAATGAAGCCTGGATGATGTTTTTTAATTTTTAGAATTTTTTTGCATTTTATTTTTGAATTTTCTGTCTCGGGTCGGGTTCGAACGGATAGGATGGAAATTTTTTTTCTTCTCTATTTTTCGGCCTGTCCATACCCGTTTAGTCTTGAAATGAAGCCTGGATGATGTTTTTTAATTTTTAGAAACTTTTTTCATTTTATTTTTGAATTTTCTATCTCGGGTTGGGTTCGAACGGATAGGATGGAAATTTTTTTTCTTCTCTATTTTTCGGCCTGTCCATACCCGTTTAGTCTTGAAATGAAGCCTGGATGGTGTTTTTTAATTTTTAGAATTTTTTTGCATTTTATTTTTGAATTTTCTATCTCAGGTCGGGTTCGAACGGATAGGAAGAAAATTTTTTTTCTTCTCTATTTTTCGGCCTGTCCATACCCGTTTAGTCTTGAAATGAAGCCTGGATGATGTTTTTTAATTTTTAGAATTTTTTTGCATTTTATTTTTGAATTTTCTATCTCGGGTCGGGTTCGAACGGATAGGAAGGAAATTTTTTTTCTTCTCTATTTTTCAGCCCGTCCATACCCGTTTAGTCTTGAAATGAAGCCTGGATGATGTTTTTTAATTTTTTGAATTTTTTTGCATTTTATTTTTGAATTTTCTATCTCGGGTCGGGTTCGAACGGATAGGAAGGAAATTCTTTTTCTTCTCTATCTTTCGGCCTGTCCTGACCCGTTTCATCTTGAAATGCAGCCTGGATGATGTTTTTTAATTTTTAGAATTTATTTTTGAATTTTCTAAGTCGGGTCGGGTTAGAACGGAGAGGAAGGAAATTTTTTTTCTTCTCTATTTTTCGGCCTGTCCATACCCGTTTAGTCTTGAAATGAAGCCTAGATGATGTTTTTTAATTTTTAGAATTTTTTTGCATTTTATTTTTGAATTTTCTATCTCAGGTCGGGTTCGAATGGATAGGAAGGAAATTTTTTTTCTTCTCTATTTTTCGGCCTGTCCATACCCGTTTAGTCTTGAAATGAAGCCTGGATGATATTTTTTAATTTTTAGAATTTTTTTGCATTTAATTTTTGAATTTTCTATCTCGGGTCGGGTTCGAACGGATAGGAAGGAAATTTTTTTTCTTCTCTATTTTTCGGCCTGTCCATACCCGTTTAGTCTTGAAATTAAGCCTGGATGATGTTTTTTAATTTTTAGAATTTTTTTGCATTTTATTTTTGAATTTTCTATCTCGGGTCGGGTTCGAACGGATAAGAAGGAAAGTCTTTTTCTTCTCTATCTTTCGGCCTGTCCTGACCCGTTTCATCTTGAAATGCAGCCTGGATGATGTTTTTTAATTTTTAGAATTTATTTTTGAATTTTCTAAGTCGGGTCGGGTTAGAACGGAGAGGAAGGAAATTTTTTTTCTTCTCTATTTTTCGGCCTGTCCATTCCCGTTTAGTCTTGAAATGAAGCCTGGATGCTGTTTTTTAATTTTTAGAATTTT
Organism: Quercus robur; assembly: GCF_932294415.1. NCBI lineage: Eukaryota > Viridiplantae > Streptophyta > Magnoliopsida > Fagales > Fagaceae > Quercus > Quercus robur. The sequence continues at coordinate 37,105,753 of NC_065542.1, read as the reverse complement.
TTTGCATTTTATTTTTGAATTTTCTATCTCAGGTCGGGTTCGAACGGATAGGAAGGAAATTTTTTTTCTTCTCTATTTTTCGGCCTGTCCATACCCGTTTAGTCTTGAAATGAAGCCTGGATGATGTTTTTTAATTTTTAGAATTTTTTTGTATTTTATTTTTGAATTTTCTATCTCGGGTCGGGTTCGAACGGATTGGAAGGAAATTTTTTTTCTTCTCTATTTTTCGGCCTGTCCATACCCGTTTAGTCTTGAAATGAAGCCTGGATGATGTTTTTTAATTTTTAGAATTTTTTTGCATTTTATTTTTGAATTTTCTATCTCGGGTCGGGTTCGAACGGATAGGAAGGAAATTCTTTTTCTTCTCTATCTTTCGGCCTGTCCTGACCCGTTTCATCTTGAAATGCAGCCTGGATGATGTTTTTTAATTTTTAGAATTTATTTTTGAATTTTCTAAGTCGGGTCGGGTTAGAACGGAGAGGAAGGAAATTTTTTTTCTTTTCTATTTTTCGGACTGTCCTGACGTGTTTCATCTTGAAATGAAGCCTGGATGATATTTTTTAATTTTAAGAATTTTTGTGCATTTATTTTTGAATTTTTTATATCGGGTCGGGTTCGAACGGATAGTAAGGAAATTTTTTTTCTTCTCTATTTTTCGGCCTGTCCATACCCGTTTAGTCTTGAAATGAAGCCTGGATGACGTTTTTTAATTTTTAGAATTTTTTTGCATTTTATTTTTGAATTTTCTATCTCGGGTTGGGTTCGAACGGATAGGAAGGAAATTTTTTTTCTTCTCTATCTTTCGGCCTGTCCTGACCCGTTTCATCTTGAAATGCAGCCTGGATGATGTTTTTTAATTTTTAGAATTTATTTTTGAATTTGCTAAGTCGGGTCGGGTTAGAACGGAGAGGAAGGAAATTTTTTTTCTTCTCTATTTTTCGGCTTGTCCATACCCGTATCTTCTTGAAATGAAGCCTGGATGATGTTTTTTAATTTTTAGAATTTTTTGCATTTTATTTTTGAATTTTCTATCTCGGGTCGGGTTCGAACGGATAGGAAGGAAATTTTTTTTCTTCTCTATTTTTCGGCCTGTCCATTCCCGTTTAGTCTTGAAATGAAGCCCGGATGATGTTTTTTAATTTTTAGAATTTTTTTGCATTTTATTTTTGAATTTTCTATCTCGGGTCGGGTTCGAACGGATAGGAAGGAAATTTTTTTTCTTCTCTATCTTTCGGCCTGTCCTGACCCGTTTCATCTTGAAATGCAGCCTGGATGATGTTTTTTAATTTTTAGAATTTATTTTTGAATTTTCTAAGTCGGGTCGGGTTAGAACGGAGAGGAAGGAAATTTTTTTTCTTCTCTATTTTTCGGCTTGTCCATACCCGTATCTTCTTGAAATGAAGCCTGGATGATGTTTTTCAATTTTTAAAATTTTTTTGCATTTTTTTTTTAATTTTCTAACTCAGGTCGGGTTCGAACGTATAGGATGGAAATTTTTTTTCCTCTCTATTTTTTGGCCTGTCCTAACCCGTTTCGTCTTGAAATGAAGCCAGGATGATGTTTTTTAATTTTTAGAATTTTTTTACTTTTATTTTTGAATTTTCTAACTCGGGTCGGGTTCGAACGGATAGGAAGGAAATTTTTTTTTTTCTCTATTTTTCGGCCTGTCCATACCCGTTTAGTCTTGAAATGAAGCCTGGATGATGTTTTTTGATTTTTAGAATTTTCTTGCATTTTGTTTTTGAATTTTCTAACACGGGTCGGGTTCGAACGGATAGAAAGGAAATTTTTTTTCTTCTCTATTTTTCGGCCTGTCCATACCCGTTTAGTCTTGAAATGAAGCCTGGATGACGTTTTTTAATTTTTAGAATTTTTTTGCATTTTATTTTTGAATTATCTATATCGGGTCGGGTTCGAACGGATAGGAATGAAAGTTTTTTTCTTCTCTATTTTTCGGCCTGTCCATACCCGTTTAGTCTTGAAATGAAGCCTGGATGATGTTTTTTAATTTTTAGAATTTTTTTGCATTTTATTTTTGAATTTTCTATCTTGGGTCGGGTTCGAACGGATAGGAAGGAAATTTTTTTTCTTCTCTATCTTTCGGCCTGTCCTGACCCGTTTCATCTTGAAATGCAGCCTGGATGATGTTTTTTAATTTTTAGAATTTATTTTTGAATTTTCTAAGTCGGGTCGGGTTAGAACGGAGAAGAAGGAAATTTTTTTTCTTCTCTATTTTTCGGCTTGTCCATACCCATATCTTCTTGAAATGAAGCCTGCATGATGTTTTACAATTTTTAAAATTTTTTTGCATTTTTTTTTTAATTTTCTACCTCGGGTCGGGTTCGAACGTATAGGAAGGAATTTTTTTTCCTCTCTATTTTTCGGCCTGTCCTGACCCGTTTCGTCTTGAAATGAAGCCAGGATGATGTTTTTTAATTTTTAGAATTTTTTTACTTTTATTTTTGAATTTTCTAACTCAGGTCGGGTTCGAACGGATAGGGAGGAAATTTTTTTTTTTCTCTATTTTTCGGCCTGTCCATACCCGTTTAGTCTTGAAATGAAGCCTGGATGATTTTTTTTAATTTTTAGAATTTTTTTGCATTTTGTTTTTGAATTTTCTAACTCGGGTCGGGTTCGAACGGATAGAAAGGAAATTTTTTTTCTTCTCTATTTTTCGGCCTGTCCATACCCGTTTAGTCTTGAAATGAAGCCTGGATGATTTTTTTTAATTTTTAGAATTTTTGTGCATTTATTTTTGAATTTTCTAACTCGGGTCGGGTTTAAACGGATAGGAAGGAAATTTTTTTTTTCTCTATTTTTCGGCCTGTCCATACCCGTTTAGTCTTGAAATGAAGCCTGGATGATGTTTTTTAATTTTTAGAATTTTTCTGCATTTTGTTTTTGAATTTTCTATCTCGGGTCGGGTTCGAACGGATAGGATGGAAATTTTTTTTCTTCTCTATTTTTCGGCCTGTCCATACCCGTTTTGTCTTGAAATGAAGCCTGGATGATGTTTTTTAATTTTTAAAATTTTTTTTCATTTTATTTTTGAATTTTCTATCTCGGGTCGGGTTCGAACGGATAGGAAGGAAATTTTTTTTCTTCTCTATTTTTCGGCCTGTCCTGACATGTTTCATCTTGAAATGAAGCCTGGATGATATTTTTTAATTTTTAGAATTTTTTTGCATTTATTTTTGAATTTTCTATATCGGGTCGGGTTCGAACGGATAGGAAGGAAATTTTTTTTCTTCTCTATTTTTCGGCCTATCCATACCCGTTTAGTCTTGAAATGAAGCCCGGATGATGTTTTTTTAATTTTTAGAATTTTTTTGCATTTTATCTTTGAATTTTCTATCTCGGGTCGGGTTCCAACGGATAGGAAGGAATTTTTTTTTCTTCTCTATCTTTCGGCCTGTCCTGACCCGTTTCATCTTGAAATGCAGCCTGGATGATGTTTTTTAATTTTTAGAATTTTTTTTCATTTTATTTTTGAATTTTCTATCTCGGGTCGGGTTCGAACGGATAGGAAGGAAATTTTTTTTCTTCTCTATTTTTCGGACTGTCCTGACATGTTTCATCTTGAAATGAAGCCTGGATGATATTTTTTAACTTATAGAATTTTTTTGCATTTATTTTTGAATTTTTTATATCGGGTCGGGTTCGAACGGATTGGAAGGAAATTTTTTTTCTTCTCTATTTTTCGGCCTGTCCATACCCGCTTAGTCTTGAAATGAAGCCTGGATGATGTTTTTTAATTTTTAGAATTTTTTTGCATTTTATTTTTGAATTTTCTATCTCGGGTCGGGTTCGAACGGATAGGAAGGAAATTTTTTTTCTTCTCTATTTTTCGGCCTGTCCATACCCGTTTAGTCTTGAAATGAAGCCTGGATGATGTTTTTTAATTTTTAGAATTTTTTTGCATTTTATTTTTGAATTTTCTATCTCGGGTCGGGTTCAAACGGATAGGAAGGAAATTATTTTTCTTCTCTATTTTTCGGCCTGTCCATACCCGTTTAGTCTTGAAATGAAGCCTGGATGATGTTTTTTAATTTTTAGAATTTTTTTGCATTTTATTTTTGAATTTTCTATCTCGGGTCGGGTTCGAACGGATTGGAAGGAAATTCTTTTTCTTCTCTATCTTTCGGCCTGTCCTGACCCGTTTCATCTTGAAATGCAGCCTGGATGATGTTTTTTAATTTTTAGAATTTATTTTTGAATTTTCTAAGTCGGGTCGGGTTAGAACGGAGAGGAAGGAAATTTTTTTTCTTCTCTATTTTTCGGACTTTCCTGACGTGTTTCATCTTGAAATGAAGCCTGGATGATATTTTTTAATTTTAAGAATTTTTTTGCATTTATTTTTGAATTTTTTATATCGGGTCGGGTTCGAATGGATAGGAAGGAAATTTTTTTTCTGCTCTATTTTTCGGCCTGTCCATACCCGTTTAGTCTTGAAATGAAGCCTGGATGACATTTTTTAATTTTTAGAATTTTTTTGCATTTTATTTTTGAATTTTCTATCTCGGGTTGGGTTCGAACGGATAGGAAGGAAATTTTTTTTCTTCTCTATATTTCGGCCTGTCCTGAGCCGTTTCATCTTGAAATGCAGCCTGGATGATGTTTTTTAATTTTTAGAATTTATTTTTGAATTTGCTAAGTCGGGTCGGGTTAGAACGGAGAGGAAGGAAATTTTTTTTCTTCTCTATTTTTCGGCTTGTCCATACCCGTATCTTCTTGAAATGAAGCCTGGATGATGTTTTTTAATTTTTAGAATTGTTTTGCATTTTATTTTTGAATTTTCTATCTCGGGTCGGGTTCGAACGGATAGGAAGGAAATTTTTTTTCTTCTCTATTTTTCAGCCTGGCGATACCCGTTTAGTCTTGAAATGAAGCCTGGATGATGTTTTTTAATTTTTAGAATTTTTTTGCATTTTATTTTTGAATTTTCTATCTCGGGTCGGGTTCGAACGGATAGGAAGGGAATTTTTTTTCTTCTCTATCTTTCGGCCTATCCTGACCCGTTTCATCTTGAAATGCAGCCTGGATGATGTTTTTTAATTTTTAGAATTTATTTTTGAATTTGCTAAGTCGGGTCGGGTTAGAACGGAGTGGAAGGAAATTTTTTTTCTTCTCTATTTTTCGGCTTGTCCATACCCGTATCTTCTTGAAATGAAGCCTGGATGATGTTTTTTAATTTTTAGAATTGTTTTGCATTTTATTTTTGAATTTTCTATCTCGGGTCGGGTTCGAACGGATAGGAAGGAAATTTTTTTTGTTCTCTATTTTTCAGCCTGTCCATACCCGTTTAGTCTTGAAATGAAGCCTGGATGATGTTTTTTAATTTTTAGAATTTTTTTGCATTTTATTTTTGAATTTTCTATCTCGGGTCGGGTTCGAACGGATAGGAGGGAAATTTTTTTTCTTCTCTATTTTTCGGCCTGTCCATACCCGTTTAGTCTTGAAATGAAGCCTGGATGATGTTTTTTAATTTTTAGAATTTTTTTGCATTTTATTTTTGAATTTTCTATCTCGGGTCGGGTTCGAACGGATAGGAAGGAAATTTTTTTTCTTCTCTATCTTTCGGCCTGTCCTGACCCGTTTCATCTTGAAATGCAGCCTGGATGATGTTTTTTAATTTTTAGAATTTATTTTTGAATTTTCTAAGTCGGGTCGGGTTAGAACGGAGAGGAAGGAAATTTTTTTTCTTCTCTATTTTTCGGCTTGTCCATACCCGTATCTTCTTGAAATGAAGCCTGGATGATGTTTTTCAATTTTTAAAATTTTTTTGCATTTTTTTTTTAATTTTCTAACTCGGGTCGGGTTCGAACGTATAGGATGGAAATTTTTTTTCCTCTCTATTTTTCAGCCTGTCCTGACCCGTTTCGTCTTGAAATGAAGCCAGGATGATGTTTTTTAATTTTTATAATTTTTTTACTTTTATTTTTGAATTTTCTAACTCGGGTCGGGTTCGAACGGATAGGAAGGAAATTTTTTTTTTCTCTATTTTTCGGCCTGTCCATACCCGTTTAGTCTTGAAATGAAGCCTGGATGATGTTTTTTGATTTTTAGAATTTTCTTGCATTTTGTTTTTGAATTTTCTAACTCGGGTCGGGTTCGAACGGATAGAAAGGAAATTTTTTTTCTTCTCTATTTTTCGGCCTGTCCATACCCGTTTAGTCTTGAAATGAAGCCTGGATGACGTTTTTTAATTTTTAGAATTTTTTTGCATTTTATTTTTGAATTTTCTATCTTGGGTTGGGTTCGAACGGATAGGAAGGAAATTTTTTTTCTTCTCTATCTTTCGGCCTGTCCTGACCCGTTTCATCTTGAAATGCACCCTGGATGATGTTTTTTTATTTTTAGAATTTATTTTTGAATTTTCTAAGTCGGGTCGGGTTAGAACGGAGAGGAAGGAAATTTTTTTTCTTCTCTATTTCTCGGCTTGTCCATACCTGTATCTTCTTGAAATGAAGCCTGGATGATGTTTTTCAATTTTTAAAATTTTTTTGCATTTTTTTTTTTAATTTTCTAACTCGGGTCGGGTTCGAACGTATAGGAAGGAAATTTTTTTCCTCTCTATTTTTCGGTCTGTCTTGTCCCGTTTCGTCTTGAAATGAAGCCAGGATGATGTTTTTTAATTTTTAGAATTTTTTTACTTTTATTTTTGAATTTTCTAACCCGGGTCGGGATCGAACGGATAGGAAGGAATTTTTTTTTTTCTCTATTTTTCGGCCTGTCCATACCCGTTTAGTCTTGAAATGAAGCCTGGATGATGTTTTTTAATTTTTAGAATTTTTTTTCATTTTATTTTTGAATTTTCTATCTCGGGTCGGGTTCGAACGGATAGGAAGGAAATTTTTTTTCTTCTCTATTTTTCGGCCTGTCCTGACATGTTTCATCTTGAAATGAAGCCTGAATGATGTTTTTTAATTTTTAGATTTTTTTTACATTTATTTTTGAATTTTCTAACTCGGGTCGGGTTCGAACGGATTGGAGGAAATTTTTTTTCTTCTCTATTTTTCGGCCTGTCCATACCCGTTTAGTCTTGAAATGAAGCCTGGATGATATTTTTTAATTTTTAGAATTTTTTTGCATTTTATTTTTGAATTTTCTATCTCGGGTCGGGTTCGAAAGGATAAGATGGAAATTTTTTTTCTTCTCTATTTTTCGGCCTGTCCATACCCGTTTAGTCTTGAAATGAAGCCTGGATGATGTTTTTTAATTTTTAGAATTTTTTTGCATTTTATTTTTGAATTTTCTATCTCGGGTCGGGTTCGAACGGATAGGAAGGAAATTCTTTTTCTTCTCTATCTTTCGGCCTGTCCTGACCCGTTTCATCTTGAAATGCAGCCTGGATGATGTTTTTTAATTTTTAGAATTTATTTTTGAATTTTCTAAGTCGGGTCGGGTTAGAACGGAGAGGAAGGAAATTTTTTTTCTTCTCTATTTTTCGGCCTGTCCATACCCGTTTAGTCTTGAAATGAAGCCTAGATGATGTTTTTTAATTTTTAGAATTTTTTTGCATTTTATTTTTGAATTTTCTGTCTCAGGTCGGGTTCGAACGGATAGGAAGGAAATTTTTTTTCTTCTCTATTTTTCGGCCTGTCCATACCCGTTTAGTCTTGAAATGAAGCCTGGATGATGTTTTTTAATTTTTAGAATTTTTTTGCATTTTATTTTTGAATTTTCTATCTCGGGTCGGGTTCGAACGGATAGGAAGGAAATTCTTTTTCTTCTCTATCTTTCGGCCTGTCCTGAGCCGTTTCATCTTGAAATGCAGCCTGGATGATGTTTTTTAATTTTTAGAATTTATTTTTGAATTTGCTAAGTCGGGTCGGGTTAGAACGGAGAGGAAGGAAATTTTTTTTCTTCTCTATTTTTCGGCTTGTCCATACCCGTATCTTCTTGAAATGAAGCCTGGATGATGTTTTTTAATTTTTAGAATTGTTTTGCATTTTATTTTTGAATTTTCTATCTCGGGTCGGGTTCGAACGGATAGGAAGGAAATTTTTTTTCTTCTCTATTTTTCAGCCTGGCGATACCCGTTTAGTCTTGAAATGAAGCCTGGATGATGTTTTTTAATTTTTAGAATTTTTTTGCATTTTATTTTTGAATTTTCTATCTCGGGTCGGGTTCGAACGGATAGGAAGGGAATTTTTTTTCTTCTCTATCTTTCGGCCTATCCTGACCCGTTTCATCTTGAAATGCAGCCTGGATGATGTTTTTTAATTTTTAGAATTTATTTTTGAATTTGCTAAGTCGGGTCGGGTTAGAACGGAGTGGAAGGAAATTTTTTTTCTTCTCTATTTTTCGGCTTGTCCATACCCGTATCTTCTTGAAATGAAGCCTGGATGATGTTTTTTAATTTTTAGAATTGTTTTGCATTTTATTTTTGAATTTTCTATCTCGGGTCGGGTTCGAACGGATAGGAAGGAAATTTTTTTTGTTCTCTATTTTTCAGCCTGTCCATACCCGTTTAGTCTTGAAATGAAGCCTGGATGATGTTTTTTAATTTTTAGAATTTTTTTGCATTTTATTTTTGAATTTTCTATCTCGGGTCGGGTTCGAACGGATAGGAGGGAAATTTTTTTTCTTCTCTATTTTTCGGCCTGTCCATACCCGTTTAGTCTTGAAATGAAGCCTGGATGATGTTTTTTAATTTTTAGAATTTTTTTGCATTTTATTTTTGAATTTTCTATCTCGGGTCGGGTTCGAACGGATAGGAAGGAAATTTTTTTTCTTCTCTATCTTTCGGCCTGTCCTGACCCGTTTCATCTTGAAATGCAGCCTGGATGATGTTTTTTAATTTTTAGAATTTATTTTTGAATTTTCTAAGTCGGGTCGGGTTAGAACGGAGAGGAAGGAAATTTTTTTTCTTCTCTATTTTTCGGCTTGTCCATACCCGTATCTTCTTGAAATGAAGCCTGGATGATGTTTTTCAATTTTTAAAATTTTTTTGCATTTTTTTTTTAATTTTCTAACTCGGGTCGGGTTCGAACGTATAGGATGGAAATTTTTTTTCCTCTCTATTTTTCAGCCTGTCCTGACCCGTTTCGTCTTGAAATGAAGCCAGGATGATGTTTTTTAATTTTTATAATTTTTTTACTTTTATTTTTGAATTTTCTAACTCGGGTCGGGTTCGAACGGATAGGAAGGAAATTTTTTTTTTCTCTATTTTTCGGCCTGTCCATACCCGTTTAGTCTTGAAATGAAGCCTGGATGATGTTTTTTGATTTTTAGAATTTTCTTGCATTTTGTTTTTGAATTTTCTAACTCGGGTCGGGTTCGAACGGATAGAAAGGAAATTTTTTTTCTTCTCTATTTTTCGGCCTGTCCATACCCGTTTAGTCTTGAAATGAAGCCTGGATGACGTTTTTTAATTTTTAGAATTTTTTTGCATTTTATTTTTGAATTTTCTATCTTGGGTTGGGTTCGAACGGATAGGAAGGAAATTTTTTTTCTTCTCTATCTTTCGGCCTGTCCTGACCCGTTTCATCTTGAAATGCACCCTGGATGATGTTTTTTTATTTTTAGAATTTATTTTTGAATTTTCTAAGTCGGGTCGGGTTAGAACGGAGAGGAAGGAAATTTTTTTTCTTCTCTATTTCTCGGCTTGTCCATACCTGTATCTTCTTGAAATGAAGCCTGGATGATGTTTTTCAATTTTTAAAATTTTTTTGCATTTTTTTTTTTAATTTTCTAACTCGGGTCGGGTTCGAACGTATAGGAAGGAAATTTTTTTCCTCTCTATTTTTCGGTCTGTCTTGTCCCGTTTCGTCTTGAAATGAAGCCAGGATGATGTTTTTTAATTTTTAGAATTTTTTTACTTTTATTTTTGAATTTTCTAACCCGGGTCGGGATCGAACGGATAGGAAGGAATTTTTTTTTTTCTCTATTTTTCGGCCTGTCCATACCCGTTTAGTCTTGAAATGAAGCCTGGATGATGTTTTTTAATTTTTAGAATTTTTTTTCATTTTATTTTTGAATTTTCTATCTCGGGTCGGGTTCGAACGGATAGGAAGGAAATTTTTTTTCTTCTCTATTTTTCGGCCTGTCCTGACATGTTTCATCTTGAAATGAAGCCTGAATGATGTTTTTTAATTTTTAGATTTTTTTTACATTTATTTTTGAATTTTCTAACTCGGGTCGGGTTCGAACGGATTGGAGGAAATTTTTTTTCTTCTCTATTTTTCGGCCTGTCCATACCCGTTTAGTCTTGAAATGAAGCCTGGATGATATTTTTTAATTTTTAGAATTTTTTTGCATTTTATTTTTGAATTTTCTATCTCGGGTCGGGTTCGAAAGGATAAGATGGAAATTTTTTTTCTTCTCTATTTTTCGGCCTGTCCATACCCGTTTAGTCTTGAAATGAAGCCTGGATGATGTTTTTTAATTTTTAGAATTTTTTTGCATTTTATTTTTGAATTTTCTATCTCGGGTCGGGTTCGAACGGATAGGAAGGAAATTCTTTTTCTTCTCTATCTTTCGGCCTGTCCTGACCCGTTTCATCTTGAAATGCAGCCTGGATGATGTTTTTTAATTTTTAGAATTTATTTTTGAATTTTCTAAGTCGGGTCGGGTTAGAACGGAGAGGAAGGAAATTTTTTTTCTTCTCTATTTTTCGGCCTGTCCATACCCGTTTAGTCTTGAAATGAAGCCTAGATGATGTTTTTTAATTTTTAGAATTTTTTTGCATTTTATTTTTGAATTTTCTGTCTCAGGTCGGGTTCGAACGGATAGGAAGGAAATTTTTTTTCTTCTCTATTTTTCGGCCTGTCCATACCCGTTTAGTCTTGAAATGAAGCCTGGATGATATTTTTTAATTTTTAGAATTTTTTTGCATTTAATTTTTGAATTTTCTATCTCGGGTCGGGTTCGAACGGATAGGAAGGAAATTTTTTTTCTTCTCTATTTTTCGGCCTGTCCATACCCGTTTAGTCTTGAAATTAAGCCTAGATGATGTTTTTTAATTTTTAGAATTTTTTTGCATTTTATTTTTGAATTTTCTATCTCGGGTCGGGTTCGAACGGATAGGAAGGAAATTCTTTTTCTTCTCTATCTTTCGGCCTGTCCTGACCCGTTTCATCTTGAAATGCAGCCTGGATGATGTTTTTTAATTTTTAGAATTTATTTTTGAATTTTCTAAGTCGGGTCGGGTTAGAACGGAGAGGAAGGAAATTTTTTTTCTTCTCTATTTTTCGGCCTGTCCATTCCCGTTTAGTCTTGAAATGAAGCCTGGATGATGTTTTTTAATTTTTAGAATTTTTTTGCATTTTATTTTTGAATTTTCTATCTCAGGTCGGGTTCGAACGGATAGGAAGGAAATTTTTTTTCTTCTCTATTTTTCGGCCTGTCCATACCCGTTTAGTCTTGAAATGAAGCCTGGATGATGTTTTTTAATTTTTAGAATTTTTTTGTATTTTATTTTTGAATTTTCTATCTCGGGTCGGGTTCGAACGGATTAGAAGGAAATTTTTTTTCTTCTCTATTTTTCGGCCTGTCCATACCCGTTTAGTCTTGAAATGAAGCCTGGATGATGTTTTTTAATTTTTAGAATTTTTTTGCATTTTATTTTTGAATTTTCTATCTCGGGTCGGGTTCGAACGGATAGGAAGGAAATTCTTTTTCTTCTCTATCTTTCGGCCTGTCCTGACCCGTTTCATCTTGAAATGCAGCCTGGATGATGTTTTTTAATTTTTAGAATTTATTTTTGAATTTTCTAAGTCGGGTCGGGTTAGAACGGAGAGGAAGGAAATTTTTTTTCTTTTCTATTTTTCGGACTGTCCTGACGTGTTTCATCTTGAAATGAAGCCTGGATGATATTTTTTAATTTTAAGAATTTTTTTGCATTTATTTTTGAATTTTTTATATCGGGTCGGGTTCGAACGGATAGTAAGGAAATTTTTTTTCTTCTCTATTTTTCGGCCTGTCCATACCCGTTTAGTCTTGAAATGAAGCCTGGATGACGTTTTTTAATTTTTAGAATTTTTTTGCATTTTATTTTTGAATTTTCTATCTCGGGTTGGGTTCGAACGGATAGGAAGGAAATTTTTTTTCTTCTCTATCTTTCGGCCTGTCCTGACCCGTTTCATCTTGAAATGCAGCCTGGATGATGTTTTTTAATTTTTAGAATTTATTTTTGAATTTGCTAAGTCGGGTCGGGTTAGAACGGAGAGGAAGGAAATTTTTTTTCTTCTCTATTTTTCGGCCTGTCCATACCCGTTTAGTCTTGAAATGAAGCCTGGATGATGTTTTTTAATTTTTAGAATTTTTTTGCATTTTATTTTTGAATTTTCTATCTCGGGTCGGGTTCGAACGGATAGGAAGGAAATTCTTTTTCTTCTCTATCTTTCGGCATGTCCTGACCCGTTTCATCTTGAAATGCAGCCTGGATGATGTTTTTTAATTTTTAGAATTTATTTTTGAATTTTCTAAGTCGGGTCGGGTTAGAACGGAGAGGAAGGAAATTTTTTTTCTTCTCTATTTTTCGGCCTGTCCATACCCGTTTAGTCTTGAAATGAAGCCTAGATGATGTTTTTTAATTTTTAGAATTTTTTTGCATTTTATTTTTGAATTTTCTGTCTCAGGTCGGGTTCGAACGGATAGGAAGGAAATTTTTTTTCTTCTCTATTTTTCGGCCTGTCCATACCCGTTTAGTCTTGAAATGAAGCCTGGATGATATTTTTTAATTTTTAGAATTTTTTTGCATTTAATTTTTGAATTTTCTATCTCGGGTCGGGTTCGAACGGATAGGAAGGAAATTTTTTTTCTTCTCTATTTTTCGGCCTGTCCATACCCGTTTAGTCTTGAAATTAAGCCTGGATGATGTTTTTTAATTTTTAGAATTTTTTTGCATTTTATTTTTGAATTTTCTATCTCGGGTCGGGTTCGAACGGATAGGAAGGAAATTCTTTTTCTTCTCTATCTTTCGGCCTGTCCTGACCCGTTTCATCTTGAAATGCAGCCTGGATGATGTTTTTTAATTTTTAGAATTTATTTTTGAATTTTCTAAGTCGGGTCGGGTTAGAACGGAGAGGAAGGAAATTTTTTTTCTTCTCTATTTTTCGGCCTGTCCATTCCCGTTTAGTCTTGAAATGAAGCCTGGATGATGTTTTTTAATTTTTAGAATTTTTTTGCATTTTATTTTTGAATTTTCTATCTCAGGTCGGGTTCGAACGGATAGGAAGGAAATTTTTTTTCTTCTCTATTTTTCGGCCTGTCCATACCCGTTTAGTCTTGAAATGAAGCCTGGATGATGTTTTTTAATTTTTAGAATTTTTTTGTATTTTATTTTTGAATTTTCTATCTCGGGTCGGGTTCGAACGGATTAGAAGGAAATTTTTTTTCTTCTCTATTTTTCGGCCTGTCCATACCCGTTTAGTCTTGAAATGAAGCCTGGATGATGTTTTTTAATTTTTAGAATTTTTTTGCATTTTATTTTTGAATTTTCTATCTCGGGTCGGGTTCGAACGGATAGGAAGGAAATTCTTTTTCTTCTCTATCTTTCGGCCTGTCCTGACCCGTTTCATCTTGAAATGCAGCCTGGATGATGTTTTTTAATTTTTAGAATTTATTTTTGAATTTTCTAAGTCGGGTCGGGTTAGAACGGAGAGGAAGGAAATTTTTTTTCTTTTCTATTTTTCGGACTGTCCTGACGTGTTTCATCTTGAAATGAAGCCTGGATGATATTTTTTAATTTTAAGAATTTTTTTGCATTTATTTTTGAATTTTTTATATCGGGTCGGGTTCGAACGGATAGTAAGGAAATTTTTTTTCTTCTCTATTTTTCGGCCTGTCCATACCCGTTTAGTCTTGAAATGAAGCCTGGATGACGTTTTTTAATTTTTAGAATTTTTTTGCATTTTATTTTTGAATTTTCTATCTCGGGTTGGGTTCGAACGGATAGGAAGGAAATTTTTTTTCTTCTCTATCTTTCGGCCTGTCCTGACCCGTTTCATCTTGAAATGCAGCCTGGATGATGTTTTTTAATTTTTAGAATTTATTTTTGAATTTGCTAAGTCGGGTCGGGTTAGAACGGAGAGGAAGGAAATTTTTTTTCTTCTCTATTTTTCGGCTTGTCCATACCCGTATCTTCTTGAAATGAAGCCTGGATGATGTTTTTTAATTTTTAGAATTTTTTTGCATTTTATTTTTGAATTTTCTATCTCGGGTCGGGTTCGAACGGATAGGTAGGAAATTTTTTTTCTTCTCTATTTTTCGGCCTGTCCATTCCCGTTTAGTCTTGAAATGAAGCCCGGATGATATTTTTTAATTTTTAGAATTTTTTTGCATTTATTTTTGAATTTTCTATATCGGGTCGGGTTCGAACGGATAGGAAGGAAATTTTTTTTCTTCTCTATTTTTCGGCCTATCCATACCCGTTTAGTCTTGAAATGAAGCCCGGATGATGTTTTTTAATTTTTAGAATTTTTTTGCATTTTATCTTTGAATTTTCTATCTCGGGTCGGGTTCCAACGGATAGGAAGGAATTTTTTTTTCTTCTCTATCTTTCGGCCTGTCCTGACCCGTTTCATCTTGAAATGCAGCCTGGATGATGTTTTTTAATTTTTAGAATTTTTTTTCATTTTATTTTTGAATTTTCTATCTCGGGTCGGGTTCGAACGGATAGGAAGGAAATTTTTTTTCTTCTCTATTTTTCGGACTGTCCTGACATGTTTCATCTTGAAATGAAGCCTGGATGATATTTTTTAACTTATAGAATTTTTTTGCATTTATTTTTGAATTTTTTATATCGGGTCGGGTTCGAACGGATTGGAAGGAAATTTTTTTTCTTCTCTATTTTTCGGCCTGTCCATACCCGCTTAGTCTTGAAATGAAGCCTGGATGATGTTTTTTAATTTTTAGAATTTTTTTGCATTTTATTTTTGAATTTTCTATCTCGGGTCGGGTTCGAACGGATAGGAAGGAAATTTTTTTTCTTCTCTATTTTTCGGCCTGTCCATACCCGTTTAGTCTTGAAATGAAGCCTGGATGATGTTTTTTAATTTTTAGAATTTTTTTGCATTTTATTTTTGAATTTTCTATCTCGGGTCGGGTTCGAACGGATAGGAAGGAAATTATTTTTCTTCTCTATTTTTCGGCCTGTCCATACCCGTTTAGTCTTGAAATGAAGCCTGGATGATGTTTTTTAATTTTTAGAATTTTTTTGCATTTTATTTTTGAATTTTCTATCTCGGGTCGGGTTCGAACGGATTGGAAGGAAATTCTTTTTCTTCTCTATCTTTCGGCCTGTCCTGACCCGTTTCATCTTGAAATGCAGCCTGGATGATGTTTTTTAATTTTTAGAATTTATTTTTGAATTTTCTAAGTCGGGTCGGGTTAGAACGGAGAGGAAGGAAATTTTTTTTCTTCTCTATTTTTCGGACTTTCCTGACGTGTTTCATCTTGAAATGAAGCCTGGATGATATTTTTTAATTTTAAGAATTTTTTTGCATTTATTTTTGAATTTTTTATATCGGGTCGGGTTCGAATGGATAGGAAGGAAATTTTTTTTCTACTCTATTTTTCGGCCTGTCCATACCCGTTTAGTCTTGAAATGAAGCCTGGATGACATTTTTTAATTTTTAGAATTTTTTTGCATTTTATTTTTGAATTTTCTATCTCGGGTTGAGTTCGAACGGATAGGAAGGAAATTTTTTTTCTTCTCTATATTTCGGCCTGTCCTGAGCCGTTTCATCTTGAAATGCAGCCTGGATGATGTTTTTTAATTTTTAGAATTTATTTTTGAATTTGCTAAGTCGGGTCGGGTTAGAACGGAGAGGAAGGAAATTTTTTTTCTTCTCTATTTTTCGGCTTGTCCATACCCGTATCTTCTTGAAATGAAGCCTGGATGATGTTTTTTAATTTTTAGAATTGTTTTGCATTTTATTTTTGAATTTTCTATCTCGGGTCGGGTTCGAACGGATAGGAAGGAAATTTTTTTTCTTCTCTATTTTTCAGCCTGGCGATACCCGTTTAGTCTTGAAATGAAGCCTGGATGATGTTTTTTAATTTTTAGAATTTTTTTGCATTTTATTTTTGAATTTTCTATCTCGGGTCGGGTTCGAACGGATAGGAACGGAATTTTTTTTCTTCTCTATCTTTCGGCCTATCCTGACCCGTTTCATCTTGAAATGCAGCCTGGATGATGTTTTTTAATTTTTAGAATTTATTTTTGAATTTGCTAAGTCGGGTCGGGTTAGAACGGAGAGGAAGGAAATTTTTTTTCTTCTCTATTTTTCGGCTTGTCCATACCCGTATCTTCTTGAAATGAAGCCTGGATGATGTTTTTTAATTTTTAGAATTGTTTTGCATTTTATTTTTGAATTTTCTATCTCGGGTCGGGTTCGAACGGATAGGAAGGAAATTTTTTTTCTTCTCTATTTTTCAGCCTGTCCATACCCGTTTAGTCTTGAAATGAAGCCTGGATGATGTTTTTTAATTTTTAGAATTTTTTTGCATTTTATTTTTGAATTTTCTATCTCGGGTCGGGTTCGAACGGATAGGAGGGAAATTTTTTTTCTTCTCTATTTTTCGGCCTGTCCATACCCGTTTAGTCTTGAAATGAAGCCTGGATGATGTTTTTTAATTTTTAGAATTTTTTTGCATTTTATTTTTGAATTTTCTATCTCGGGTCGGGTTCGAACGGATAGGAAGGAAATTTTTTTTCTTCTCTATCTTTCGGCCTGTCCTGACCCGTTTCATCTTGAAATGCAGCCTGGATGATGTTTTTTAATTTTTAGAATTTATTTTTGAATTTTCTAAGTCGGGTCGGGTTAGAACGGAGAGGAAGGAAATTTTTTTTCTTCTCTATTTTTCGGCTTGTCCATACCCGTATCTTCTTGAAATGAAGCCTGGATGATGTTTTTCAATTTTTAAAATTTTTTTGCATTTTTTTTTTAATTTTCTAACTCGGGTCGGGTTCGAACGTATAGGATGGAAATTTTTTTTCCTCTCTATTTTTCGGCTGTCCTGACCCGTTTCGTCTTGAAATGAAGCCAGGATGATGTTTTTTAATTTTTATAATTTTTTTACTTTTATTTTTGAATTTTCTAACTCGGGTCGGGTTCGAACGGATAGGAAGGAAATTTTTTTTTTTCTCTATTTTTCGGCCTGTCCATACCCGTTTAGTCTTGAAATGAAGCCTGGATGATGTTTTTTGATTTTTAGAATTTTCTTGCATTTTGTTTTTGAATTTTCTAACTCGGGTCGGGTTCGAACGGATAGAAACGAAATTTTTTTTCTTCTCTATTTTTCGGCCTGTCCATACCCGTTTAGTCTTGAAATGAAGCCTGGATGACGTTTTTTAATTTTTAGAATTTTTTTGCATTTTATTTTTGAATTTTCTATCTCGGGTTGGGTTCGAACGGATAGGAAGGAAATTTTTTTTCTTCTCTATCTTTCGGCCTGTCCTGACCCGTTTCATCTTGAAATGCAGCCTGGATGATGTTTTTTAATTTTTAGAATTTATTTTTGAATTTTCTAAGTCGGGTCGGGTTAGAACGGAGAGGAAGGAAATTTTTTTTCTTCTCTATTTTTCGGCTTGTCCATACCTGTATCTTCTTGAAATGAAGCCTGGATGATGTTTTTCAATTTTTAAAATTTTTTTGCATTTTTTTTTTTAATTTTCTAACTCGGGTCGGGTTCGAACGTATAGGAAGGAAATTTTTTTTCCTCTCTATTTTTCGGCCTGTCCTGACCCGTTTCGTCTTGAAATGAAGCCAGGATGATGTTTTTTAATTTTTAGAATTTTTTTACTATTATTTTTGAATTTTCTAACCCGTGTCGGGATCGAACGGATAGGAAGGAAATTTTTTTTTTCTCTATTTTTCGGCCTGTCCATACCCGTTTAGTCTTGAAATGAAGCCTGGATGATGTTTTTTAATTTTTAAAATTTTTTTTCATTTTATTTTTGAATTTTCTATCTCGGGTCGGGTTCGAACGGATAGGAAGGAAATTTTTTTTCTTCTCTATTTTTCGGCCTGTCCTGACATGTTTCATCTTGAAATGAAGCCTGAATGATGTTTTTTAATTTTTAGATTTTTTTTACATTTATTTTTGAATTTTCTAACTCGGGTCGGGTTCGAACGGATTGGAGGAAATTTTTTTTCTTCTCTACTTTTCGGCCTGTCCATACCCGTTTAGTCTTGAAATGAAGCCTGGATGATATTTTTTAATTTTTAGAATTTTTTTTCATTTTATTTTTGAATTTTCTATCTCGGGTCGGGTTCGAACGGATATGTAGGAAATTTTTTTTCTTCTCTATTTTTCGGACTGTCCTGACATGTTTCATCTTGAAATGAAGCCTGGATGATATTTTTTAACTTCTAGAATTTTTTTGCATTTATTTTTGAATTTTTTATATCGGGTCGGGTTCGAACGGATTGGAAGGAAATTTTTTTTCTTCTCTATTTTTCGGCCTGTCCATACCCGTTTAGTCTTGAAATGAAGCCTGGATGATGTTTTTTAATTTTTAGAATTTTTTTGCATTTTATTTTTGAATTTTCTATCTCGGGTTGAGTTCGAACGGATAGGAAGGAAATTTTTTTTCTTCTCTATATTTCGGCCTGTCCTGAGCCGTTTCATCTTGAAATGCAGCCTGGATGATGTTTTTTAATTTTTAGAATTTATTTTTGAATTTGCTAAGTCGGGTCGGGTTAGAACGGAGAGGAAGGAAATTTTTTTTCTTCTCTATTTTTCGGCTTGTCCATACCCGTATCTTCTTGAAATGAAGCCTGGATGATGTTTTTTAATTTTTAGAATTGTTTTGCATTTTATTTTTGAATTTTCTATCTCGGGTCGGGTTCGAACGGATAGGAAGGAAATTTTTTTTCTTCTCTATTTTTCAGCCTGGCGATACCCGTTTAGTCTTGAAATGAAGCCTGGATGATGTTTTTTAATTTTTAGAATTTTTTTGCATTTTATTTTTGAATTTTCTATCTCGGGTCGGGTTCGAACGGATAGGAACGGAATTTTTTTTCTTCTCTATCTTTCGGCCTATCCTGACCCGTTTCATCTTGAAATGCAGCCTGGATGATGTTTTTTAATTTTTAGAATTTATTTTTGAATTTGCTAAGTCGGGTCGGGTTAGAACGGAGAGGAAGGAAATTTTTTTTCTTCTCTATTTTTCGGCTTGTCCATACCCGTATCTTCTTGAAATGAAGCCTGGATGATGTTTTTTAATTTTTAGAATTGTTTTGCATTTTATTTTTGAATTTTCTATCTCGGGTCGGGTTCGAACGGATAGGAAGGAAATTTTTTTTCTTCTCTATTTTTCAGCCTGTCCATACCCGTTTAGTCTTGAAATGAAGCCTGGATGATGTTTTTTAATTTTTAGAATTTTTTTGCATTTTATTTTTGAATTTTCTATCTCGGGTCGGGTTCGAACGGATAGAAGGGAAATTTTTTTTCTTCTCTATTTTTCGGCCTGTCCATACCCGTTTAGTCTTGAAATGAAGCCTGGATGATGTTTTTTAATTTTTAGAATTTTTTTGCATTTTATTTTTGAATTTTCTATCTCGGGTCGGGTTCGAACGGATAGGAAGGAAATTTTTTTTCTTCTCTATCTTTCGGCCTGTCCTGACCCGTTTCATCTTGAAATGCAGCCTGGATGATGTTTTTTAATTTTTAGAATTTATTTTTGAATTTTCTAAGTCGGGTCGGGTTAGAACGGAGAGGAAGGAAATTTTTTTTCTTCTCTATTTTTCGGCTTGTCCATACCCGTATCTTCTTGAAATGAAGCCTGGATGATGTTTTTCAATTTTTAAAATTTTTTTGCATTTTTTTTTTAATTTTCTAACTCGGGTCGGGTTCGAACGTATAGGATGGAAATTTTTTTTCCTCTCTATTTTTCGGCTGTCCTGACCCGTTTCGTCTTGAAATGAAGCCAGGATGATGTTTTTTAATTTTTATAATTTTTTTACTTTTATTTTTGAATTTTCTAACTCGGGTCGGGTTCGAACGGATAGGAAGGAAATTTTTTTTTTTCTCTATTTTTCGGCCTGTCCATACCCGTTTAGTCTTGAAATGAAGCCTGGATGATGTTTTTTGATTTTTAGAATTTTCTTGCATTTTGTTTTTGAATTTTCTAACTCGGGTCGGGTTCGAACGGATAGAAACGAAATTTTTTTTCTTCTCTATTTTTCGGCCTGTCCATACCCGTTTAGTCTTGAAATGAAGCCTGGATGACGTTTTTTAATTTTTAGAATTTTTTTGCATTTTATTTTTGAATTTTCTATCTCGGGTTGGGTTCGAACGGATAGGAAGGAAATTTTTTTTCTTCTCTATCTTTCGGCCTGTCCTGACCCGTTTCATCTTGAAATGCAGCCTGGATGATGTTTTTTAATTTTTAGAATTTATTTTTGAATTTTCTAAGTCGGGTCGGGTTAGAACGGAGAGGAAGGAAATTTTTTTTCTTCTCTATTTTTCGGCTTGTCCATACCTGTATCTTCTTGAAATGAAGCCTGGATGATGTTTTTCAATTTTTAAAATTTTTTTGCATTTTTTTTTTTAATTTTCTAACTCGGGTCGGGTTCGAACGTATAGGAAGGAAATTTTTTTTCCTCTCTATTTTTCGGTCTGTCCTGACCCGTTTCGTCTTGAAATGAAGCCAGGATGATGTTTTTTAATTTTTAGAATTTTTTTACTATTATTTTTGAATTTTCTAACCCGTGTCGGGATCGAACGGATAGGAAGGAAATTTTTTTTTTCTCTATTTTTCGGCCTGTCCATACCCGTTTAGTCTTGAAATGAAGCCTGGATGATGTTTTTTAATTTTTAAAATTTTTTTTCATTTTATTTTTGAATTTTCTATCTCGGGTCGGGTTCGAACGGATAGGAAGGAAATTTTTTTTCTTCTCTATTTTTCGGCCTGTCCATACCCGTTTAGTCTTGAAATGATGCCTGGATGATGTTTTTTTAATTTTTAGAATTTTTTTGCATTTATTTTAGAATTTTCTATCTCGGGTCGGGTTCGAACGGATAGGAGGAAATTTTTTTTCTTCTCTATTTTTCGGCTTGTCCACACCCGTTTACTCTTGAAATGAAGCCTGGATGATGTTTTTTAATTTTTAGAATTTTTTTGCATTTTATTTTTGAATTTTCTACCTCGGGTCGGGTTCGAACGAATAGGATGGAAATTTTTTTTCTTCTCTATTTTTCGTCCTGTCCATACCCGTTTAGTCTTGAAATGAAGCCTGGATGATGTTTTTTAATTTTTAAAATTTTTTTTCATTTTATTTTTGAATTTTCTATCTCGGGTCGGGTTCGAACGGATCGGAAGGAAATTTTTTTTCTTCTCTATCTTTCGGCCTGTCCTGACCCGTTTCATCTTGAAATGCAGCCTGGATCATGTTTTTTAATTTTTAGAATTTATTTTTGAATTTTCTAAGTCGGGTCGGGTTAGAACGGAGAGGAAGGAAATTTTTTTTCTTCTCTATTTTTCGGCTTGTCCATACCCGTATCTTCTTGAAATGAAGCCTGGATGATGTTTTTCAATTTTTAAAATTTTTTTGCATTTTATTTTTAATTTTCTAACTCGGGTCGGGTTCGAACATATCGGAAGGAAATTTTTTTTCCTCTCTATTTTTCGGCCTGTCCTGACCCGTTTCGTCTTGAAATGAAGCCAGGATGATGTTTTTTAATTTTTAGAATTTTTTTACTTTTATTTTTGAATTTTCTAACTCGGGTCGGGTTCGAACGGATAGGAAGGAAATTTTTTTTTTCTCTATTTTTCGGGCTGTCCATACCCGTTTAGTCTTGAAATGAAGCTTGGATGATGTTTTTTAATTTTTAGAATTTTTCTGCATTTTGTTTTTGAATTTTCTAACTCGGGTCGGGTTCGAACGGATAGGAAGGAAATTTTTTTTCTTCTCTATTTTTCGGCCTGTCCATACCCGTTTAGTCTTAAAATGAAGCCTGGATGATTTTTTTTAATTTTTAGAATTTTTTTGCATTTATTTTTGAATGTTCTAACTCGGGTCGGGTTTAAACGGATGGGAAGGAAATTTTTTTTCTTCTCTATTTTTCGGCCTGTCCATACCCGTTTAGTCTTGAAATGATGCCTGGATGATGTTTTTTTAATTTTTAGAATTTTTTTGCATTTATTTTAGAATTTTCTATCTCGGGTCGGGTTCGAACGGATAGGAGGAAATTTTATTTCTTCTCTATTTTGCGGCTTGTCCATACCCGTTTACTCTTGAAATGAAGCCTGGACGATGTTTCTTAATATTTAGAATTTTTTTATATTTTATTTTTGAATTTTCTATCTCGGGTCGGGTTCGAACGGATAGGATGGAAATTTTTTTTCTTCTCTATTTTTCGGCCTGTCCATACCCGTTTAGTCTTGAAATGAAGCCTAGATGATGTTTTTTAATTTTTAAAATTTTTATTCATTTTATTTTTGAATTTTCTATCTCGGGTCGGATTCGAATGGATAGGAAGGAAATTTTTTTTCTTCTCTATTTTTCAGCCTGTCCTGACATGTTTCATCTTGAAATGAAGCCTGGATGATATTTTTTAATTTTTAGAATTTTTTTGCATTTATTTTTGAATTTTCTATATCGGGTCGGGTTCGAACGGATAGGAAGGAAATTTTTTTTCTTCTCCATTTTTCGGCCTGTCCATACCCGTTTAGTCTTGAAATGATGCCTGGATGATGTTTTTTTAATTTTTAGAATTTTTTTGCATTTATTTTTTACTTTTCTATATCGGGTCGGGTTCGAACGGATAGGAAGGAAATTTTTTTTCTTCTCTATTTTTCGGCCTGTCCATACCCGTTTAGTCTTAAAATGAAGCCTGGATGATTTTTTTTAATTTTTAGAATTTTTTTGCATTTATTTTTGAATGTTCTAACTCGGGTCGGGTTTAAACGGATGGGAAGGAAATTTTTTTTCTTCTCTATTTTTCGGCCTGTCCATACCCGTTTAGTCTTGAAATGATGCCTGGATGATGTTTTTTTAATTTTTAGAATTTTTTTGCATTTATTTTTGAATTTTCTAACTCGGGTCGGGTACGAACGGATAGGAAGGAAATTTTTTTTCTTCTCTATTTTTCGGCCTGTCCATACCCGTTTAGTTTTGAAATGAAGCCTGGATGATGTTTTTTAATTTTTAGAATTTTTTTGCATTTTATTTTTGAATTTTCTATCTCGGGTCGGGTTCGAACGGATAGGATGGAAATTTTTTTTCTTCTCTATTTTTCGGCCTGTCCATACCCGTTTAGTCTTGAAATGAAGCCTGGATGATGTTTTTTAATTTTTAGAAACTTTTTTCATTTTATTTTTGAATTTTCTATCTCGGGTCGGGTTCGAACGGATAGGAAGGAAATTTTTTTTCCTCTCTATTTTTCAGCCTGTCCTGACTTGTTTCATCTTGAAACGAAGCCAGGATGATGTTTTTTAATTTTTAGAATTTTTTTGCATTTATTT
This sequence comes from Quercus robur, assembly GCF_932294415.1. Lineage (NCBI taxonomy): Eukaryota > Viridiplantae > Streptophyta > Magnoliopsida > Fagales > Fagaceae > Quercus > Quercus robur. The sequence goes on along the minus strand of NC_065542.1, from coordinate 37,082,331 downwards.
TTGAATTTTCTAACTCGGGTCGGGTACGAACGGATAGGAAGGAAATTTTTTTTCTTCTCTATTTTTCGGCCTGTCCATACCCGTTTAGTTTTGAAATGAAGCCTGGATGATGTTTTTTAATTTTTAGAATTTTTTTGCATTTTATTTTTGAATTTTCTATCTCGGGTCGGGTTCGAACGGATAGGATGGAAATTTTTTTTCTTCTCTATTTTTCGGCCTGTCCATACCCGTTTAGTCTTGAAATGAAGCCTGGATGATGTTTTTTAATTTTTAGAAACTTTTTTCATTTTATTTTTGAATTTTCTATCTCGGGTCGGGTTCGAACGGATAGGATGGAAATTTTTTTTCTTCTCTATTTTTCGCCCTGTCCATACCCGTTTAGTCTTGAAATGAAGCCTGGATGATGTTTTTTAATTTTTAGAATTTTTTTTCATTTTATTTTTGAATTTTCTATCTCGGGTCGGGTTCGAACGGATAGGAAGGAAATTTTTTTTCTTCTCTATTTTTCGGCCTGTCCTGACATTTTTCATCTTGAAATGAAGCCTGAATGATGTTTCTTAATTTTTAGAATTTTTTTGCATTTATTTTTGAATTTTCTAAATCGGGTCGGGTTCGAACGGATTGGGGGAAATTTTTTTTCTTCTCTATTTTTCGGCCTGTCCATACCCGTTTAGTCTTGAAATGAAGCCTGGATGATGTTTTTTAATTTTTAGAACTTTTTTGCATTTTATTTTTGAATTTTCTATCTCGGGTCGGGTTCGAAAGGATAAGATGGAAATTTTTTTTCTTCTCTATTTTTCGGCCTGTCCATACCCGTTTAGTCTTGAAATGAAGCCTGGATGATGTTTTTTAATTTTTAGAATTTTTTTTCATTTTATTTTTGAATTTTCTATCTCGGGTCGGGTTCGAACGGATAGGAAGGAAATTTTTTTTCTTCTCTATTTTTCGGCCTGTCCTGACATTTTTCATCTTGAAATGAAGCCTGAATGATGTTTTTTAATTTTTAGATTTTTTTTGCATTTATTTTTGAATTTTCTAACTCGGGTCGGGTTCGAACGGATTGGAGGAAATTTTTTTTCTTCTCTATTTTTCGGCCTGTCCATACCCGTTTAGTCTTGAAACGAAGCCTGGATGATATTTTTTAATTTTTAGAATTTTTTTGCATTTTATTTTTGAATTTTCTATCTCGGGTCGGGTTCGAAAGGATAAGATGGAAATTTTTTTTCTTCTCTATTTTTCGGCCTGTCCATACCCGTTTAGTCTTGAAATGAAGCCTGGATGATGTTTTTTAATTTTTAGAATTTTTTTTCATTTTATTTTTGAATTTTCTATCTCGGGTCGGGTTCGAACGGATATGTAGGAAATTTTTTTTCTTCTCTATTTTTCGGACTGTCCTGACATGTTTCATCTTGAAATGAAGCCTGGATGATATTTTTTAACTTCTAGAATTTTTTTACATTTATTTTTGAATTTTTTATATCGGGTCGGGTTCGAACGGATTGGAAGGAAATTTTTTTTCTTCTCTATTTTTCGGCCTGTCCATACCCGTTTAGTCTTGAAATGAAGCCTGGATGATGTTTTTTAATTTTTAGAATTTTTTTGCATTTTATTTTTGAATTTTCTATCTCGGGTCGGGTTCGAACGGATAGGAAGGAAATTTTTTTTCTTCTCTATTTTTCGGACTGTCCTGACATGTTTCATCTTGAAATGAAGCCTGGATGATATTTTTTAACTTATAGAATTTTTTTGCATTTATTTTTGAATTTTTTATATCGGGTCGGGTTCGAACGGATTGGAAGGAAATTTTTTTTCTTCTCTATTTTTCGGCCTGCCATACCCGTTTAGTCTTGAAATGAAGCCTGGATGATGTTTTTTAATTTTTAGAATTTTTTGCATTTTATTTTTGAATTTTCTATCTCGGGTTGGGTTCGAACGGATTGGAAGGAAATTTTTTTTCTTCTCTATCTTTCGGCCTGTCCTGCCTCGTTTCATCTTGAAATGCAGCCTGGATGATGTTTTTTTATTTTTAGAATTTATTTTTGAATTTTCTAAGTCGGGTCGGGTTAGAACGGAGAGGAAGGAAATTTTTTTTCTTCTCTATTTCTCGGCTTGTCCATACCTGTATCTTCTTGAAATGAAGCCTGGATGATGTTTTTCAATTTTTAAAATTTTTTTGCATTTTTTTTTTAATTTTCTAACTCGGGTCGGGTTCGAACGTATAGGAAGGAAATTTTTTTTCCTCTCTATTTTTCGGTCTGTCCTGTCCCGTTTCGTCTTGAAATGAAGCCAGGATGATGTTTTTTAATTTTTAGAATTTTTTTACTTTTATTTTTGAATTTTCTAACCCGGGTCGGGATCGAACGGATAGGAAGGAAATTTTTTTTTTTCTCTATTTTTCGGCCTGTCCATACCCGTTTAGTCTTGAAATGAAGCCTGGATGATGTTTTTTAATTTTTAGAATTTTTTTTCATTTTATTTTTGAATTTTCTATCTCGGGTCGGGTTCGAACGGATAGGAAGGAAATTTTTTTTCTTCTCTATTTTTCGTCCTGTCCTGACATGTTTCATCTTGAAATGAAGCCTGAATGATGTTTTTTAATTTTTAGATTTTTTTTGCATTTATTTTTGAATTTTCTAACTCGGGTCGGGTTCGAACGGATTGGAGGAAATTTTTTTTCTTCTCTACTTTTCGGCCTGTCCATACCCGTTTAGTCTTGAAATGAAGCCTGGATGATATTTTTTAATTTTTAGAATTTTTTTGCATTTTATTTTTGAATTTTCTATCTCGGGTCGGGTTCGAAAGGATAAGATGGAAATTTTTTTTCTTCTCTATTTTTCGGCCTGTCCATACCCGTTTAGTCTTGAAATGAAGCCTCGATGATGTTTTTTAATTTTTAGAATTTTTTTTCATTTTATTTTTGAATTTTCTATCTCGGGTCGGGTTCGAACGGATAGGTAGGAAATTTTTTTTCTTCTCTATTTTTCGGACTGTCCTGACATGTTTCATCTTGAAATGAAGCCTGGATGATATTTTTTAATTTTTAGAATTTTTTTGCATTTATTTTCGAATTTTTTATATCGGGCCGGGTTCGAACGGATAGGAATGAAAGTTTTTTTCTTCTCTATTTTTCGGCCTGTCCATACCCGTTTAGTCTTGAAATGAAGCCTGGATGATGTTTTTTAATTTTTAGAATTTTTTTGCGTTTTATTTTTGAATTTTCTATCTTGGGTCGGGTTCGAACGGATAGGAAGGAAATTTTTTTTCTTCTCTATCTTTCGGCCTGTCCTGACCCGTTTCATCTTGAAATGCAGCCTGGATGATGTTTTTTAATTTTTAGAATTTATTTTTGAATTTTCTAAGTCGGGTCGGGTTAGAACGGAGAAGAAGGAAATTTTTTTTCTTCTCTATTTTTCGGTTTGTCCATACCCGTATCTTCTTGAAATGAAGCCTGGATGATGTTTTACAATTTTTAAAATTTTTTTGCATTTTTTTTTTAATTTTCTAACTCGGGTCGGGTTCGAACGTATAGGAAGGAAATTTTTTTTCCTCTCTATTTTTCGGCCTGTCCTGACCCGTTTCGTCTTGAAATGAAGCCAGGATGATGTTTTTTAATTTTTAGAATTTTTTTACTTTTATTTTTGAATTTTGTTACTCGGGTCGGGTTCGAACGGATAGGAAGGAAATTTTTTTTTTCTCTATTTTTCGGCCTGTCCATACCCGTTTAGTCTTGAAATGAAGCCTGGATGATGTTTTTTAATTTTTAGAATTTTTCTGCATTTTGTTTTTGAATTTTCTAACTCGGGTCGGGTTCGAACGGATAGAACGGAAATTTTTTTTCTTCTCTATTTTTCGGCCTGTCCATACCCGTTTAGTCTTGAAATGAAGCCTGGATGATTTTTTTTTAATTTTTAGAATTTTTTTGCATTTATTTTTGAATTTTCTAACTCGGGTCGGGTTTAAACGTATAGGAAGGAAATTTTTTTTTTCTCTATTTTTCGGCCTGTCCATACCCGTTTAGTCTTGAAATGAAGCCTGGATGATGTTTTTTAATTTTTAGAATTTTTCTGCATTTTGTTTTTGAATTTTCTATCTCGGGTCGGGTTCGAACGGATAGGATGGAAATTTTTTTTCTTCTCTATTTTTCGGCCTGTCCATACCCGTTTTGTCTTGAAATGAAGCCTGGATGATGTTTTTTAATTTTTAAAATTATTTTTCATTTTATTTTTGAATTTTCTATCCCGGGTCGGGTTCGAACGGATAGGAAGGAAATTTTTTTTCTTCTCTATTTTTCGGCCTGTCCTGACATGTTTCATCTTGAAATGAAGCCTGGATGATATTTTTTAATTTTTAGAATTTTTTTGCATTTATTTTTGAATTTTCTATATCGGGTCGTGTTCGAACGGATAGGAAGGAAATTTTTTTTCTTCTCTATTTTTCGGCCTATCCATACCTGTTTAGTCTTGAAATGAAGCCCGGATGATGTTTTTTAATTTTTAGAATTTTTTTGCATTTTATTTTTGAATTTTATATCTCGGGTCGGGTTCGAACGGATAGGAAGGAAATTTTTTTTCTTCTCTATCTTTCGGCCTGTCCTGACCCGTTTCATCTTGAAATGCAGCCTGGATGATGTTTTTTAATTTTTAGAATTTTTTTGCATTTTATTTTTGAATTTTCTATCTCGGGTCGGGTTCGAACGGATAGGAAGGAAATTTTTTTTCTTCTCTATTTTTCGGCCTGTCCATACCCGTTTAGTCTTGAAATGAAGCCTGGATGATGTTTTTTAATTTTTAGAATTTTTTTGCATTTTATTTTTGAATTTTCTATCTCGGGTCGGGTTCAACGGATAGGAAGGAAATTTTTTTTCTTCACTATCTTTCGGCCTGTCCTGACCCGTTTCATCTTGAAATGCAGCCTGGATGATGTTTTTTAATTTTTAGAATTTATTTTTGAATTTTCTAAGTCGGGTCGGGTTAGAACGGAGAGGAAGGAAATTTTTTTTCTTCTCTATTTTTCGGCTTGTCCATACCCGTATCTTCTTGAAATGAAGCCTGGATGATGTTTTTCAATTTTTAAAATTTTTTTGCATTTTTTTTTTAATTTTCTAACTCGGGTCGGATTCGAACGTATAGGAAGGAAATTTTTTTTCCTCTCTATTTTTCGGCCTGTCCTGACCCGTTTCGTCTTGAAATGAAGCCAGGATGATGTTTTTTAATTTTTGGAATTTTTTTACTTTTATTTTTGAATTTTCTAACTCGGGTCGGGTTCGAACGGGTAGGAAGGAAATTTTTTTTTTTCTCAATTTTTCGGCCTGTCCATACCCGTTTAGTCTTGAAATGAAGCCTGGATGATGTTTTTTAATTTTTAGAATTTTTTTGTATTTTGTTTTTAAATTTTCTAACTCGGGTCGGGTTCGAACGGATAGGAAGGAAATTTTTTTTCTTCTCTATTTTTCGGCCTGTCCATACCCGTTTAGTCTTGAAATGAAGCCTGGATGATTTTTTTTAATTTTTAGAATTTTTTTGCATTTATTTTTGAATGTTCTAACTCGGGTCGGGTTTAAACGGATAGGAAGGAAATTTTTTTTCTTCTCTATTTTTCGGCCTGTCCATACCCGTTTAGTCTTGAAATGATGCCTGGATGATGTTTTTTTAATTTTTAGAATTTTTTTGCATTTATTTTAGAATTTTCTATCTCGGGTCGGGTTCGAACGGATAGGAGGAAATTTTTTTTCTTCTCTATTTTTCGGCTTGTCCATACCCGTTTACTCTTGAAATGAAGCCTGGATGATGTTTTTTAATTTTTAGAATTTTTTTGCATTTTATTTTTGAATTTTCTATCTCGGGTCGGGTTCGAACGGATAGGATGGAAATTTTTTTTCTTCTCTATTTTTCGTCCTGTCCATACCCGTTTAGTCTTGAAATGAAGCCTGGATGATGTTTTTTAATTTTTAGAATTTTTTTTCATTTTATTTTTGAATTTTCTATCTCGGGTCGGGTTCGAACGGATAGGAAGGAAATTTTTTTTCTTCTCTATTTTTCGGCCTGTCCTGACATTTTTCATCTTGAAATGAAGCCTGAATGATGTTTTTTAATTTTTAGATTTTTTTTGCATTTATTTTTGAATTTTCTAACTCGGGTCGGGTTCGAACGGATTGGAGGAAATTTTTTTTCTTCTCTATTTTTCGGCCTGTCCATACCCGTTTAGTCTTGAAACGAAGCCTGGATGATATTTTTTAATTTTTAGAATTTTTTTGCATTTTATTTTTGAATTTTCTATCTCGGGTCGGGTTCGAAAGAATAAGATGGAAATTTTTTTTCTTCTCTATTTTTCGGCCTGTCCATACCCGTTTAGTCTTGAAATGAAGCCTGGATGATGTTTTTTAATTTTTAGAATTTTTTTTCATTTTATTTTTGAATTTTCTATCTCGGGTCGGGTTCGAACGGATATGTAGGAAATTTTTTTTCTTCTCTATTTTTCGGACTGTCCTGACATGTTTCATCTTGAAATGAAGCCTGGATGATATTTTTTAACTTCTAGAATTTTTTTACATATATTTTTGAATTTTTTATATCGGGTCGGGTTCGAACGGATTGGAAGGAAATTTTTTTTCTTCTCTATTTTTCGGCCTGTCCATACCCTTTTAGTCTTGAAATGAAGCCTGGATGATGTTTTTTAATTTTTAGAATTTTTTTGCATTTTATTTTTGAATTTTCTATCTCGGGTCGGGTTCGAACGGATAGGAAGGAAATTTTTTTTCTTCTCTATTTTTCGGACTGTCCTGACATGTTTCCTCTTGAAATGAAGCCTGGATGATATTTTTTAACTTATAGAATTTTTTTGCATTTATTTTTGAATTTTTTATATCGGGTCGGGTTCGAACGGATTGGAAGGAAATTTTTTTTCTTCTCTATTTTTCGGCCTGCCATACCCGTTTAGTCTTGAAATGAAGCCTGGATGATGTTTTTTAATTTTTAGAATTTTTTGCATTTTATTTTTGAATTTTCTATCTCGGGTTGGGTTCGAACGGATTGGAAGGAAATTTTTTTTCTTCTCTATCTTTCGGCCTGTCCTGCCTCGTTTCATCTTGAAATGCAGCCTGGATGATGTTTTTTTATTTTTAGAATTTATTTTTGAAGTTTCTAAGTCGGGTCGGGTTAGAACGGAGAGGAAGGAAATTTTTTTTCTTCTCTATTTCTCGGCTTGTCCATACCTGTATCTTCTTGAAATGAAGCCTGGATGATGTTTTTCAATTTTTAAAATTTTTTTGCATTTTTTTTTTAATTTTCTAACTCGGGTCGGGTTCGAACGTATAGGAAGGAAATTTTTTTTCCTCTCTATTTTTCGGTCTGTCCTGTCCCGTTTCGTCTTGAAATGAAGCCAGGATGATGTTTTTTAATTTTTAGAATTTTTTTACTTTTATTTTTGAATTTTCTAACCCGGGTCGGGATCGAACGGATAGGAAGGAAATTTTTTTTTTCTCTATTTTTCGGCCTGTCCATACCTGTTTAGTCTTGAAATGAAGCCTGGATGATGTTTTTTAATTTTTAGAATTTGTTTTCATTTTATTTTTGAATTTTCTATCTCGGGTCGGGTTCGAACGGATAGGAAGGAAATTTTTTTTCTTCTCTATTTTTCGGCCTGTCCTGACATGTTTCATCTTGAAATGAAGCCTGAATGATGTTTTTTAATTTTTAGATTTTTTTTGCATTTATTTTTGAATTTTCTAACTCGGGTCGGGTTCGAACGGATTGGAGGAAATTTTTTTTCTTCTCTACTTTTCGGCCTGTCCATACCCGTTTAGTCTTGAAATGAAGCCTGGATGATATTTTTTAATTTTTAGAATTTTTTTGCATTTTATTTTTGAATTTTCTATCTCGGGTCGGGTTCGAAAGGATAAGATGGAAATTTTTTTTCTTCTCTATTTTTCGGCCTGTCCATACCCGTTTAGTCTTGAAATGAAGCCTCGATGATGTTTTTTAATTTTTAGAATTTTTTTTCATTTTATTTTTGAATTTTCTATCTCGGGTCGGGTTCGAACGGATAGGTAGGAAATTTTTTTTCTTCTCTATTTTTCGGACTGTCCTGACTTTTTTCATCTTGAAATGAAGCCTGGATGATATTTTTTAATTTTTAGAATTTTTTTGCATTTATTTTTGAATTTTTTATATCGGGTCGGGTTCGAACGGATAGGAATGAAAGTTTTTTTCTTCTCTATTTTTCGGCCTGTCCATACCCGTTTAGTCTTGAAATGAAGCCTGGATGATGTTTTTTAATTTTTAGAATTTTTTTGCGTTTTATTTTTGAATTTTCTATCTTGGGTCGGGTTCGAACGGATAGGAAGGAAATTTTTTTTCTTCTCTATCTTTCGGCCTGTCCTGACCCGTTTCATCTTGAAATGCAGCCTGGATGATGTTTTTTAATTTTTAGAATTTATTTTTGAATTTTCTAAGTCGGGTCGGGTTAGAACGGAGAAGAAGGAAATTTTTTTTCTTCTCTATTTTTCGGTTTGTCCATACCCGTATCTTCTTGAAATGAAGCCTGGATGATGTTTTACAATTTTTAAAATTTTTTTGCATTTTTTTTTTAATTTTCTAACTCGGGTCGGGTTCGAACGTATAGGAAGGAAATTTTTTTTCCTCTCTATTTTTCGGCCTGTCCTGACCCGTTTCGTCTTGAAATGAAGCCAGGATGATGTTTTTTAATTTTTAGAATTTTTTTACTTTTATTTTTGAATTTTGTTACTCGGGTCGGGTTCGAACGGATAGGAAGGAAATTTTTTTTTTCTCTATTTTTCGGCCTGTCCATACCCGTTTAGTCTTGAAATGAAGCCTGGATGATGTTTTTTAATTTTTAGAATTTTTCTGCATTTTGTTTTTGAATTTTCTAACTCGGGTCGGGTTCGAACGGATAGAAAGGAAATTTTTTTTCTTCTCTATTTTTCGGCCTGTCCATACCCGTTTAGTCTTGAAATGAAGCCTGGATGATTTTTTTTTAATTTTTAGAATTTTTTTGCATTTATTTTTGAATTTTCTAACTCGGGTCGGGTTTAAACGTATAGGAAGGAAATTTTTTTTTTCTCTATTTTTCGGCATGTCCATACCCGTTTAGTCTTGAAATGAAGCCTGGATGATGTTTTTTAATTTTTAGAATTTTTCTGCATTTTGGTTTTGAATTTTCTATCTCGGGTCGGGTTCGAACGGATAGGATGGAAATTTTTTTTCTTCTCTATTTTTCGGCCTGTCCATACCCGTTTTGTCTTGAAATGAAGCCTGGATGATGTTTTTTAATTTTTAAAATTATTTTTCATTTTATTTTTGAATTTTCTATCTCGGGTCGGGTTCGAACGGATAGGAAGGAAATTTTTTTTCTTCTCTATTTTTCGGCCTGTCCTGACATGTTTCATCTTGAAATGAAGCCTGGATGATATTTTTTAATTTATAGAATTTTTTTGCATTTATTTTTGAATTTTCTATATCGGGTCGTGTTCGAACGGATAGGAAGGAAATTTTTTTTCTTCTCTATTTTTCGGCCTATCCATACCCGTTTAGTCTTGAAATGAAGCCCGGATGATGTTTTTTAATTTTTAGAATTTTTTTGCATTTTATTTTTGAATTTTCTATCTCGGGTCGGGTTCGAACGGATAGGAAGGAAATTTTTTTTCTTCTCTATCTTTCGGCCTGTCCTGACCCGTTTCATCTTGAAATGCAGCCTGGATGATGTTTTTTAATTTTTAGAATTTTTTTGCATTTTATTTTTGAATTTTCTATCTCGGGTCGGGTTCGAACGGATAGGAAGGAAATTTTTTTTCTTCTCTATTTTTCGGCCTGTCCATACCCGTTTAGTCTTGAAATGAAGCCTGGATGATGTTTTTTAATTTTTAGAATTTTTTTGCATTTTATTTTTGAATTTTCTATCTCGGGTCGGGTTCAACGGATAGGAAGGAAATTTTTTTTCTTCACTATCTTTCGGCCTGTCCTGACCCGTTTCATTTTGAAATGCAGCCTGGATGATGTTTTTTAATTTTTAGAATTTATTTTTGAATTTTCTAAGTCGGGTCGGGTTAGAACGGAGAGGAAGGAAATTTTTTTTCTTCTCTATTTTTCGGCTTGTCCATACCCGTATCTTCTTGAAATGAAGCCTGGATGATGTTTTTCAATTTTTAAAATTTTTTTGCATTTTTTTTTTTATTTTCTAACTCGGGTCGGATTCGAACGTATAGGAAGGAAATTTTTTTTCCTCTCTATTTTTCGGCCTGTCCTGACCCGTTTCGTCTTGAAATGAAGCCAGGATGATGTTTTTTAATTTTTGGAATTTTTTTACTTTTATTTTTGAATTTTCTAACTCGGGTCGGGTTCGAACGGGTAGGAAGGAAATTTTTTTTTTTCTCAATTTTTCGGGCTGTCCATACCCGTTTAGTCTTGAAATGAAGCCTGGATGATGTTTTTTAATTTTTAGAATTTTTTTGTATTTTGTTTTTAAATTTTCTAACTCGGGTCGGGTTCGAACGGATAGGAAGGAAATTTTTTTTCTTCTCTATTTTTCGGCCTGTCCATACCCGTTTAGTCTTGAAATGAAGCCTGGATGATTTTTTTTAATTTTTAGAATTTTTTTGCATTTATTTTTGAATGTTCTAACTCGGGTCGGGTTTAAACGGATAGGAAGGAAATTTTTTTTCTTCTCTATTTTTCGGCCTGTCCATACCCGTTTAGTCTTGAAATGATGCCTGGATGATGTTTTTTTAATTTTTAGAATTTTTTTGCATTTATTTTAGAATTTTCTATCTCGGGTCGGGTTCGAACGGATAGGAGGAAATTTTTTTGCTTCTCTATTTTTCGGCTTGTCCATACCCGTTTACTCTTGAAATGAAGCCTGGATGATGTTTTTTAATTTTTAGAATTTTTTTGCATTTTATTTTTGAATTTTCTATCTCGGGTCGGGTTCGAACGGATAGGATGGAAATTTTTTTTCTTCTCTATTTTTCGTCCTGTCCATACCCGTTTAGTCTTGAAATGAAGCCTGGATGATGTTTTTTAATTTTTAAAATTTTTTTTCATTTTATTTTTGAATTTTCTATCTCGGGTCGGGTTCGAACGGATAGGAAGGAAATTTTTTTTCTTCTCTATCTTTCGGCCTGTCCTGACCCGTTTCATCTTGAAATGCAGCCTGGATAATGTTTTTTAATTTTTAGAATTTATTTTTGAATTTTCTAAGTCGGGTCGGGTTAGAACGGAGAGGAAGGAAATTTTTTTTCTTCTCTATTTTTCGGCTTGTCCATACCCGTATCTTCTTGAAATGAAGCCTGGATGATGTTTTTCAATTTTTAAAATTTTTTTGCATTTTATTTTTAATTTTCTAACTCGGGTCGGGTTCGAACGTATCGGAAGGAAATTTTTTTTCCTCTCTATTTTTCGGCCTGTCCTGACCCGTTTCGTCTTGAAATGAAGCCAGGATGATGTTTTTTAATTTTTAGAATTTTTTTACTTTTATTTTTGAATTTTCTAACTCGAGTCGGGTTCGAACGGATAGGAAGGAAATTTTTTTTTTCTCTATTTTTCGGGCTGTCCATACCCGTTTAGTCTTGAAATGAAGCCTGGATGATGTTTTTTAATTTTTAGAATTTTTTTGTATTTTGTTTTTGAATTTTCTAACTCGGGTCGGGTTCGAACGGATAGGAAGGAAATTTTTTTTCTTCTCTATTTTTCGGCCTGTCCATACCCGTTTAGTCTTGAAATGAAGCCTGGATGATTTTTTTTAATTTTTAGAATTTTTTTGCATTTATTTTTGAATGTTCTAACTCGGGTCGGGTTTAAACGGATAGGAAGGAAATTTTTTTTCTTCTCTATTTTTCGGCCTGTCCATACCCGTTTAGTCTGGAAATGATGCCTGGATGATTTTTTTTTAATTTTTAGAATTTTTTTGCATTTATTTTAGAATTTTCTATCTCGGGTCGGGTTCGAACGGATATGAGGAAATTTTATTTCTTCTCTATTTTTCGGCTTGTCCATACCCGTTTACTCTTGAAATGAAGCCTGGACGATGTTTCTTAATATTTAGAATTTTTTTATATTTTATTTTTGAATTTTCTATCTCGGGTCGGGTTCGAACGGATAGGATGGAAATTTTTTTTCTTCTCTATTTTTCGGCCTGTCCATACCCGTTTAGTCTTGAAATGAAGCCTGGATGATGTTTTTTAATTTTTAAAATTTTTATTCATTTTATTTTTGAATTTTCTATCTCGGGTCGGATTCGAATGGATAGGAAGGAAATTTTTTTTCTTCTCTATTTTTCAGCCTGTCCTGACATGTTTCATCTTGAAATGAAGCCTGGATGATATTTTTTAATTTTTAGAATTTTTTTGCATTTATTTTTGAATTTTCTATATCGGGTCGGGTTCGAACGGATAGGAAGGAAATTTTTTTTCTTCTCCATTTTTCGGCCTGTCCATACCCGTTTAGTCTTGAAATGATGCCTGGATGATGTTTTTTAATTTTTAGAATTTTTTTGCATTTATTTTTGAATTTTCAAACTAGGGTCGGGTTCGAACGTATAGGAAGGAAATTTTTTTTCCTCTCTATTTTTCAGCCTGTCCTGACTTGTTTCATCTTGAAACGAAGCCAGGATGATGTTTTTTAATTTTTAGAATTTTTTTGCATTTATTTTTGAATTTTCTAACTCGGGTCGGGTACGAACGGATAGGAAGGAAATTTTTTTTCTTCTCTATTTTTCGGCCTGTCCATACCCGTTTAGTTTTGAAATGAAGCCTGGATGATGTTTTTTAATTTTTAGAATTTTTTTGCATTTTATTTTTAAATTTTCTATCTCGGGTCGGGTTCGAACGGATAGGATGGAAATTTTTTTTCTTCTCTATTTTTCGGCCTGTCCATACCCGTTTAGTCTTGAAATGAAGCCTGGATGATGTTTTTTAATTTTTAGAAACTTTTTTCATTTTATTTTTGAATTTTCTATCTCGGGTCGGGTTCGAACGGATAGGATGGAAATTTTTTTTCTTCTCTATTTTTCGGCCTGTCCATACCCGTTTAGTCTTGAAATGAAGCCTGGATGATGTTTTTTAATTTTTAGAATTTTTTTTCATTTTATTTTTGAATTTTCTATCTCGGGTCGGGTTCGAACGGATAGGAAGGAAATTTTTTTTCTTCTCTATTTTTCGGCCTGTCCTGACATTTTTCATCTTGAAATGAAGCCTGAATGATGTTTTTTAATTTTTAGAATTTTTTTGCATTTATTTTTGAATTTTCTAACTCGGGTCGGGTTCGAACGGATTGGGGGAAATTTTTTTTCTTCTCTATTTTTCGGCCTGTCCATACCCGTTTAGTCTTGAAATGAAGCCTGGATGATGTTTTTTAATTTTTAGAATTTTTTTGCATTTTATTTTTGAATTTTCTATCTCGGGTCGGGTTCGAAAGGATAAGATGGAAAATTTTTTTCTTCTCTATTTTTCGGCCTGTCCATACCCGTTTAGTATAGAAATGAAGCCTGGATGATGTTTTTTAATTTTTAGAATTTTTTTTCATTTTATTTTTGAATTTTCTATCTCGGGTCGGGTTCGAACGGATAGGAAGGAAATTTTTTTTCTTCTCTATTTTTCGGACTGTCCTGACATGTTTCATCTTGAAATGAAGCCTGGATGATATTTTTTAATTTTGAGAATTTTTTTGCATTTATTTTTGAATTTTTTATATCGGGTCGGGTTCGAACGGATAGGAAGGAAATTTTTTTTCTTCTCTATTTTTCGGCCTGTCCATACCCCGTTTAGTCTTGAAATGAAGCCTGGATGACGTTTTTTAATTTTTAGAATTTTTTTGCATTTTCTTTTTGAATTTTCTATCTTGGGTTGGGTTCGAACGGATAGGAAGGAAATTTTTTTTCTTCTCTATCTTTCGGCCTGTCCTGACCCGTTTCATCTTGAAATGCAGCCTGGATGATGTTTTTTAATTTTTAGAATTTATTTTTGAATTTTCTAAGTCGGGTCGGGTTAGAACGGAGAGGAAGGAAATTTTTTTTCTTCTCTATTTTTCGGCTTGTCCATACCTGTATCTTCTTGAAATGAAGCCTGGATGATGTTTTTCAATTTTTAAAATTTTTTTGCATTTTTTTTTTAATTTTCTAACTCGGGTCGGGTTCGAACGTATAGGAAGGAAATTTTTTTTCCTCTCTATTTTTCGGCCTGTCCATACCCGTTTAGTCTTGAAATGAAGCCTGGATGATTTTTTTTTAATTTTTAGAATTTTTTTTCATTTTATTTTTGAATTTTCTATCTCGGGTCGGGTTCGAACGGATAGGAAGGAAATTTTTTTTCTTCTCTATTTTTCGGCCTGTCCTGACATGTTTCATCTTGAAATGAAGCCTGAATGATGTTTTTTAATTTTCAGAATTTTTTTGCATTTATTTTTGAATTTTCTAACTCGGGTCGGGTTCGAACGGATTGGGGGAAATTTTTTTTCTTCTCTATTTTTCGGGCTGTCCATACCCATTTAGTCTTGAAATGAAGCCTGGATGATGTTTTTTAATTTTTAGAATTTTTTTTCATTTTATTTTTGAATTTTCTATCTCGGGTCGGGTTCGAACGGATAGGTAGGAAATTTTTTTTCTTCTCTATTTTTCGGACTGTCCTGACATGTTTCATCTTGAAATGAAGCCTGGATGATATTTTTTAATTTTTAGAATTTTTTTGCATTTATTTTTGAATTTTTTATATCGGGTCGGGTTCGAACGGATAGGAATGAAAATTTTTTTCTTCTCTATTTTTCGGCCTGTCCATACCTGTTTAGTCTTGAAATGAAGCCTGGATGATGTTTTTTAATTTTTAGAATTTTTTTGCATTTTATTTTTGAATTTTCTATCCTGGGTCGGGTTCGAACGGATAGGAAGTAAATTTTTTTTCTTCTCTATCTTTCGGCCTGTCCTGACCCGTTTCATCTTGAAATGCAGCCTGGATGATGTATTTTAATTTTTAGAATTTATTTTTGAATTTTCTAAGTCGGGTCAGGTTAGAACAGAGAAGAAGGAAATTTTTTTTCTTCTCTATTTTTCGGTTTGTCCATACCCGTATCTTCTTGAAATGAAGCCTGGATGATGTTTTACAATTTTTAAAATTTTTTTGCATTTTTTTTTTAATTTTCTAACTCGGGTCGGGTTCGAACGTATAGGAAGGAAATTTTTTTTCCTCTCTATTTTTCGGCCTGTCCTGACCCGTTTCGTCTTGAAATGAAGCCAGGATGATGTTTTTTAATTTTTAGAATTTTTTTACTATTATTTTTGAATTTTCTAACTCGGGTCGGGTACGAACGGATAGGAAGGAAATTTTTTTTCTTCTCTATTTTTCGGCCTGTCCATACCCGTTTAGTCTTGAAATGAAGCCTGGATGATTTTTTTTTAATTTTTAGAATTTTTTTGCATTTATTTTTGAATTTTCTAACTCGGGTCGGGTTTAAACGTATAGGAAGGAAATTTTTTTTTTCTCTATTTTTCGGCATGTCCATACCCGTTTAGTCTTGAAATGAAGCCTGGATGATGTTTTTTAATTTTTAGAATTTTTCTGCATTTTGGTTTTGAATTTTCTATCTCGGGTCGGGTTCGAACGGATAGGATGGAAATTTTTTTTCTTCTCTATTTTTCGGCCTGTCCATACCCGTTTTGTCTTGAAATGAAGCCTGGATGATGTTTTTTAATTTTTAAAATTATTTTTCATTTTATTTTTGAATTTTCTATCTCGGGTCGGGTTCGAACGGATAGGAAGGAAATTTTTTTTCTTCTCTATTTTTCGGCCTGTCCTGACATGTTTCATCTTGAAATGAAGCCTGGATGATATTTTTTAATTTATAGAATTTTTTTGCATTTATTTTTGAATTTTCTATATCGGGTCGTGTTCGAACGGATAGGAAGGAAATTTTTTTTCTTCTCTATTTTTCGGCCTATCCATACCCGTTTAGTCTTGAAATGAAGCCCGGATGATGTTTTTTAATTTTTAGAATTTTTTTGCATTTTATTTTTGAATTTTCTATCTCGGGTCGGGTTCGAACGGATAGGAAGGAAATTTTTTTTCTTCTCTATCTTTCGGCCTGTCCTGACCCGTTTCATCTTGAAATGCAGCCTGGATGATGTTTTTTAATTTTTAGAATTTTTTTGCATTTTATTTTTGAATTTTCTATCTCGGGTCGGGTTCGAACGGATAGGAAGGAAATTTTTTTTCTTCTTTATTTTTCGGCCTGTCCATACCCGTTTAGTCTTGAAATGAAGCCTGGATGATGTTTTTTAATTTTTAGAATTTTTTTGCATTTTATTTTTGAATTTTCTATCTCGGGTCGGGTTCAACGGATAGGAAGGAAATTTTTTTTCTTCACTATCTTTCGGCCTGTCCTGACCCGTTTCATTTTGAAATGCAGCCTGGATGATGTTTTTTAATTTTTAGAATTTATTTTTGAATTTTCTAAGTCGGGTCGGGTTAGAACGGAGAGGAAGGAAATTTTTTTTCTTCTCTATTTTTCGGCTTGTCCATACCCGTATCTTCTTGAAATGAAGCCTGGATGATGTTTTTCAATTTTTAAAATTTTTTTGCATTTTTTTTTTTATTTTCTAACTCGGGTCGGATTCGAACGTATAGGAAGGAAATTTTTTTTCCTCTCTATTTTTCGGCCTGTCCTGACCCGTTTCGTCTTGAAATGAAGCCAGGATGATGTTTTTTAATTTTTGGAATTTTTTTACTTTTATTTTTGAATTTTCTAACTCGGGTCGGGTTCGAACGGGTAGGAAGGAAATTTTTTTTTTTCTCAATTTTTCGGGCTGTCCATACCCGTTTAGTCTTGAAATGAAGCCTGGATGATGTTTTTTAATTTTTAGAATTTTTTTGTATTTTGTTTTTAAATTTTCTAACTCGGGTCGGGTTCGAACGGATAGGAAGGAAATTTTTTTTCTTCTCTATTTTTCGGCCTGTCCATACCCGTTTAGTCTTGAAATGAAGCCTGGATGATTTTTTTTAATTTTTAGAATTTTTTTGCATTTATTTTTGAATGTTCTAACTCGGGTCGGGTTTAAACGGATAGGAAGGAAATTTTTTTTCTTCTCTATTTTTCGGCCTGTCCATACCCGTTTAGTCTTGAAATGATGCCTGGATGATGTTTTTTTAATTTTTAGAATTTTTTTGCATTTATTTTAGAATTTTCTATCTCGGGTCGGGTTCGAACGGATAGGAGGAAATTTTTTTGCTTCTCTATTTTTCGGCTTGTCCATACCCGTTTACTCTTGAAATGAAGCCTGGATGATGTTTTTTAATTTTTAGAATTTTTTTGCATTTTATTTTTGAATTTTCTATCTCGGGTCGGGTTCGAACGGATAGGATGGAAATTTTTTTTCTTCTCTATTTTTCGTCCTGTCCATACCCGTTTAGTCTTGAAATGAAGCCTGGATGATGTTTTTTAATTTTTAAAATTTTTTTTCATTTTATTTTTGAATTTTCTATCTCGGGTCGGGTTCGAACGGATAGGAAGGAAATTTTTTTTCTTCTCTATCTTTCGGCCTGTCCTGACCCGTTTCATCTTGAAATGCAGCCTGGATAATGTTTTTTAATTTTTAGAATTTATTTTTGAATTTTCTAAGTCGGGTCGGGTTAGAACGGAGAGGAAGGAAATTTTTTTTCTTCTCTATTTTTCGGCTTGTCCATACCCGTATCTTCTTGAAATGAAGCCTGGATGATGTTTTTCAATTTTTAAAATTTTTTTGCATTTTATTTTTAATTTTCTAACTCGGGTCGGGTTCGAACGTATCGGAAGGAAATTTTTTTTCCTCTCTATTTTTCGGCCTGTCCTGACCCGTTTCGTCTTGAAATGAAGCCAGGATGATGTTTTTTAATTTTTAGAATTTTTTTACTTTTATTTTTGAATTTTCTAACTCGAGTCGGGTTCGAACGGATAGGAAGGAAATTTTTTTTTTCTCTATTTTTCGGGCTGTCCATACCCGTTTAGTCTTGAAATGAAGCCTGGATGATGTTTTTTAATTTTTAGAATTTTTTTGTATTTTGTTTTTGAATTTTCTAACTCGGGTCGGGTTCGAACGGATAGGAAGGAAATTTTTTTTCTTCTCTATTTTTCGGCCTGTCCATACCCGTTTAGTCTTGAAATGAAGCCTGGATGATTTTTTTTAATTTTTAGAATTTTTTTGCATTTATTTTTGAATGTTCTAACTCGGGTCGGGTTTAAACGGATAGGAAGGAAATTTTTTTTCTTCTCTATTTTTCGGCCTGTCCATACCCGTTTAGTCTGGAAATGATGCCTGGATGATTTTTTTTTAATTTTTAGAATTTTTTTGCATTTATTTTAGAATTTTCTATCTCGGGTCGGGTTCGAACGGATATGAGGAAATTTTATTTCTTCTCTATTTTTCGGCTTGTCCATACCCGTTTACTCTTGAAATGAAGCCTGGACGATGTTTCTTAATATTTAGAATTTTTTTATATTTTATTTTTGAATTTTCTATATCGGGTCGGGTTCGAACGGATAGGATGGAAATTTTTTTTCTTCTCTATTTTTCGGCCTGTCCATACCCGTTTAGTCTTGAAATGAAGCCTGGATGATGTTTTTTAATTTTTAAAATTTTTATTCATTTTATTTTTGAATTTTCTATCTCGGGTCGGATTCGAATGGATAGGAAGGAAATTTTTTTTCTTCTCTATTTTTCAGCCTGTCCTGACATGTTTCATCTTGAAATGAAGCCTGGATGATATTTTTTAATTTTTAGAATTTTTTTGCATTTATTTTTGAATTTTCTATATCGGGTCGGGTTCGAACGGATAGGAAGGAAATTTTTTTTCTTCTCCATTTTTCGGCCTGTCCATACCCGTTTAGTCTTGAAATGATGCCTGGATGATGTTTTTTAATTTTTAGAATTTTTTTGCATTTATTTTTGAATTTTCAAACTAGGGTCGGGTTCGAACGTATAGGAAGGAAATTTTTTTTCCTCTCTATTTTTCAGCCTGTCCTGACTTGTTTCATCTTGAAACGAAGCCAGGATGATGTTTTTTAATTTTTAGAATTTTTTTGCATTTATTTTTGAATTTTCTAACTCGGGTCGGGTACGAACGGATAGGAAGGAAATTTTTTTTCTTCTCTATTTTTCGGCCTGTCCATACCCGTTTAGTTTTGAAATGAAGCCTGGATGATGTTTTTTAATTTTTAGAATTTTTTTGCATTTTATTTTTAAATTTTCTATCTCGGGTCGGGTTCGAACGGATAGGATGGAAATTTTTTTTCTTCTCTATTTTTCGGCCTGTCCATACCCGTTTAGTCTTGAAATGAAGCCTGGATGATGTTTTTTAATTTTTAGAAACTTTTTTCATTTTATTTTTGAATTTTCTATCTCGGGTCGGGTTCGAACGGATAGGATGGAAATTTTTTTTCTTCTCTATTTTTCGGCCTGTCCATACCCGTTTAGTCTTGAAATGAAGCCTGGATGATGTTTTTTAATTTTTAGAATTTTTTTTCATTTTATTTTTGAATTTTCTATCTCGGGTCGGGTTCGAACGGATAGGAAGGAAATTTTTTTTCTTCTCTATTTTTCGGCCTGTCCTGACATTTTTCATCTTGAAATGAAGCCTGAATGATGTTTTTTAATTTTTAGAATTTTTTTGCATTTATTTTTGAATTTTCTAACTCGGGTCGGGTTCGAACGGATTGGGGGAAATTTTTTTTCTTCTCTATTTTTCGGCCTGTCCATACCCGTTTAGTCTTGAAATGAAGCCTGGATGATGTTTTTTAATTTTTAGAATTTTTTTGCATTTTATTTTTGAATTTTCTATCTCGGGTCGGGTTCGAAAGGATAAGATGGAAAATTTTTTTCTTCTCTATTTTTCGGCCTGTCCATACCCGTTTAGTATAGAAATGAAGCCTGGATGATGTTTTTTAATTTTTAGAATTTTTTTTCATTTTATTTTTGAATTTTCTATCTCGGGTCGGGTTCGAACGGATAGGAAGGAAATTTTTTTTCTTCTCTATTTTTCGGACTGTCCTGACATGTTTCATCTTGAAATGAAGCCTGGATGATATTTTTTAATTTTGAGAATTTTTTTGCATTTATTTTTGAATTTTTTATATCGGGTCGGGTTCGAACGGATAGGAAGGAAATTTTTTTTCTTCTCTATTTTTCGGCCTGTCCATACCCCGTTTAGTCTTGAAATGAAGCCTGGATGACGTTTTTTAATTTTTAGAATTTTTTTGCATTTTCTTTTTGAATTTTCTATCTTGGGTTGGGTTCGAACGGATAGGAAGGAAATTTTTTTTCTTCTCTATCTTTCGGCCTGTCCTGACCCGTTTCATCTTGAAATGCAGCCTGGATGATGTTTTTTAATTTTTAGAATTTATTTTTGAATTTTCTAAGTCGGGTCGGGTTAGAACGGAGAGGAAGGAAATTTTTTTTCTTCTCTATTTTTCGGCTTGTCCATACCTGTATCTTCTTGAAATGAAGCCTGGATGATGTTTTTCAATTTTTAAAATTTTTTTGCATTTTTTTTTTAATTTTCTAACTCGGGTCGGGTTCGAACGTATAGGAAGGAAATTTTTTTTCCTCTCTATTTTTCGGCCTGTCCATACCCGTTTAGTCTTGAAATGAAGCCTGGATGATTTTTTTTTAATTTTTAGAATTTTTTTTCATTTTATTTTTGAATTTTCTATCTCGGGTCGGGTTCGAACGGATAGGAAGGAAATTTTTTTTCTTCTCTATTTTTCGGCCTGTCCTGACATGTTTCATCTTGAAATGAAGCCTGAATGATGTTTTTTAATTTTCAGAATTTTTTTGCATTTATTTTTGAATTTTCTAACTCGGGTCGGGTTCGAACGGATTGGGGGAAATTTTTTTTCTTCTCTATTTTTCGGGCTGTCCATACCCATTTAGTCTTGAAATGAAGCCTGGATGATGTTTTTTAATTTTTAGAATTTTTTTTCATTTTATTTTTGAATTTTCTATCTCGGGTCGGGTTCGAACGGATAGGTAGGAAATTTTTTTTCTTCTCTATTTTTCGGACTGTCCTGACATGTTTCATCTTGAAATGAAGCCTGGATGATATTTTTTAATTTTTAGAATTTTTTTGCATTTATTTTTGAATTTTTTATATCGGGTCGGGTTCGAACGGATAGGAATGAAAATTTTTTTCTTCTCTATTTTTCGGCCTGTCCATACCTGTTTAGTCTTGAAATGAAGCCTGGATGATGTTTTTTAATTTTTAGAATTTTTTTGCATTTTATTTTTGAATTTTCTATCCTGGGTCGGGTTCGAACGGATAGGAAGTAAATTTTTTTTCTTCTCTATCTTTCGGCCTGTCCTGACCCGTTTCATCTTGAAATGCAGCCTGGATGATGTATTTTAATTTTTAGAATTTATTTTTGAATTTTCTAAGTCGGGTCAGGTTAGAACAGAGAAGAAGGAAATTTTTTTTCTTCTCTATTTTTCGGTTTGTCCATACCCGTATCTTCTTGAAATGAAGCCTGGATGATGTTTTACAATTTTTAAAATTTTTTTGCATTTTTTTTTTAATTTTCTAACTCGGGTCGGGTTCGAACGTATAGGAAGGAAATTTTTTTTTCCTCTCTATTTTTCGGCCTGTCCTGACCCGTTTCGTCTTGAAATGAAGCCAGGATGATGTTTTTTAATTTTTAGAATTTTTTTACTATTATTTTTGAATTTTCTAACTCGGGTCGGGTACGAACGGATAGGAAGGAAATTTTTTTTCTTCTCTATTTTTCGGCCTGTCCATACCCGTTTAGTCTTGAAATGAAGCCTGGATGATGTTTTTTAATTTTTAGAAACTTTTTTCATTTTATTTTTGAATTTTCTATCTCGGGTCGGGTTCGAACGGATAGGATGGAAATTTTTTTTCTTCTCTATTTTTCGGGCTGTCCATACCCGTTTAGTCTTGAAATGAAGCCTGGATGATGTTTTTTAATTTTTAGAATTTTTTTGTATTTTGTTTTTAAATTTTCTAACTCGGGTCGGGTTCGAACGGATAGGAAGGAAATTTTTTTTCTTCTCTATTTTTCGGCCTGTCCATACCCGTTTAGTCTTGAAATGAAGCCTGGATGATTTTTTTTAATTTTTAGAATTTTTTTGCATTTATTTTTGAATGTTCTAACTCGGGTCGGGTTTAAACGGATAGGAAGGAAATTTTTTTTCTTCTCTATTTTTCGGCCTGTCCATACCCGTTTAGTCTTGAAATGATGCCTGGATGATGTTTTTTTAATTTTTAGAATTTTTTTGCATTTATTTTAGAATTTTCTATCTCGGGTCGGGTTCGAACGGATAGGAGGAAATTTTTTTTCTTCTCTATTTTTCGGCTTGTCCATACCCGTTTACTCTTGAAATGAAGCCTGGATGATGTTTTTTAATTTTTAGAATTTTTTTGCATTTTATTTTTGAATTTTCTATCTCGGGTCGGGTTCGAACGGATAGGATGGAAATTTTTTTTCTTCTCTATTTTTCGTCCTGTCCATACCCGTTTAGTCTTGAAATGAAGCCTGGATGATGTTTTTTAATTTTTAAAATTTTTTTTCATTTTATTTTTGAATTTTCTATCTCGGGTCGGGTTCGAACGGATAGGAAGGAAATTTTTTTTCTTCTCTATCTTTCGGCCTGTCCTGACCCGTTTCATCTTGAAATGCAGCCTGGATAATGTTTTTTTAATTTTTAGAATTTATTTTTGAATTTTCTAAGTCGGGTCGGGTTAGAACGGAGAGGAAGGAAATTTTTTTTCTTCTCTATTTTTCGGCTTGTCCATACCCGTATCTTCTTGAAATGAAGCCTGGATGATGTTTTTCAATTTTTAAAATTTTTTTGCATTTTATTTTTAATTTCTAACTCGGGTCGGGTTCGAACGTATCGGAAGGAAATTTTTTTTCCTCTCTATTTTTCGGCCTGTCCTGACCCGTTTCGTCTTGAAATGAAGCCAGGATGATGTTCTTTAATTTTTAGAATTTTTTTACTTTTATTTTTGAATTTTCTAACTCGGGTCGGGTTCGAACGGATAGGAAGGAAATTTTTTTTTTCTCTATTTTTCGGGCTGTCCATACCCGTTTAGTCTTGAAATGAAGCCTGGATGATGTTTTTTAATTTTTAGAATTTTTTTGTATTTTGTTTTTGAATTTTCTAACTCGGGTCGGGTTCGAACGGATAGGAAGGAAATTTTTTTTCTTCTCTATTTTTCGGCCTGTCCATACCCGTTTAGTCTTGAAATGAAGCCTGGATGATTTTTTTTAATTTTTAGAATTTTTTTGCATTTATTTTTGAATGTTCTAACTCGGGTCGGGTTTAAACGGATAGGAAGGAAATTTTTTTTCTTCTCTATTTTTCGGCCTGTCCATACCCGTTTAGTCTTGAAATGATGCCTGGATGATTTTTTTTTAATTTTTAGAATTTTTTTGCATTTATTTTAGAATTTTCTATCTCGGGTCGGGTTCGAACGGATAGGAGGAAATTTTATTTCTTCTCTATTTTTCGGCTTGTCCATACCCGTTTACTCTTGAAATGAAGCCTGGACGATGTTTCTTAATATTTAGAATTTTTATATATTTTATTTTTGAATTTTCTATCTCGGGTCGGGTTCGAACGGATAGGATGGAAATTTTTTTTCTTCTCTATTTTTCGGCCTGTCCATACCCGTTTAGTCTTGAAATGAAGCCTGGATGATTTTTTTTTAATTTTTAGAATTTTTTTGCATTTATTTTTGAATTTTCTAACTCGGGTCGGGTTTAAACGTATAGGAAGGAAATTTTTTTTTTCTCTATTTTTCGGCCTGTCCATACCCGTTTAGTCTTGAAATGAAGCCTGGATGATGTTTTTTAATTTTTAGAATTTGTCTGCATTTTGTTTTTGAATTTTCTATCTCGGGTCGGATTCGAACGGATAGGATGGAAATTTTTTTTCTTCTCTATTTTTCGGCCTGTCCATACCCGTTTTGTCTTGAAATGAAGCCTGGATGATGTTTTTTAATTTTTAAAATTATTTTTCATTTTATTTTTGAATTTTCTATCTCGGGTCGGGTTCGAACGGATAGGAAGGAAATTTTTTTTCTTCTCTATTTTTCGGCCTGTCCTGACATGTTTCATCTTGAAATGAAGCCTGGATGATATTTTTTAATTTTTAGAATTTTTTTGCATTTATTTTTGAATTTTCTATATCGGGTCGGGTTCGAACGGATAGGAAGGAAATTTTTTTTCTTCTCTATTTTTCGGCCTATCCATACCCGTTCAGTCTTGAAATGAAGCCCGGATGATGTTTTTTAATTTTTAGAATTTTTTTGCATTTTATTTTTGAATTTTCTATCTCGGGTCGGGTTCGAACGGATAGGAAGGAAATTTTTTTTCTTCTCTATCTTTCGGCCTGTCCTGACCCGTTTCATCTTGAAATGCAGCCTGGATGATGTTTTTTAATTTTTAGAATTTTTTTGCATTTATTTTTGAATTTTTTATATCGGGTCGGGTTCGAACGGATTGGAAGGAAATTTTTTTTCTTCTCTATTTTTCGGCCTGTCCATACCCGTTTAGTCTTGAAATGAAGCCTGGATGATGTTTTTTAATTTTTAGAATTTTTTTGCATTTTATTTTTGAATTTTCTATCTCGGGTCGGGTTCGAACGGATAGGAAGGAAATTTTTTTTCTTCTCTATTTTTCGGCCTGTCCATACCCGTTTAGTCTTGAAATGAAGCCTGGATGATGTTTTTTAATTTTTAGAATTTTTTTGCATTTTATTTTTGAATTTTCTATCTCGGGTCGGGTTCAACGGATAGGAAGGAAATTTTTTTTCTTCACTATCTTTCGGCCTGTCCTGACCCGTTTCATCTTGAAATGCAGCCTGGATGATGTTTTTTAATTTTTAGAATTTATTTTTGAATTTTCTAAGTCGGGTCGGGTTGGAACGGAGAGGAAGGAAATTTTTTTTCTTCTCTATTTTTCGGCTTGTCCATACCCGTATCTTCTTGAAATGAAGCCTGGATGATGTTTTTCAATTTTTAAAATTTTTTTGCATTTTTTTTTTTAATTTTCTAACTCGGGTCGGATTCGAACGTATAGGAAGGAAATTTTTTTTCCTCTCTATTTTTCGGCCTGTCCTGACCCGTTTCGTCTTGAAATGAAGCCAGGATGATGTTTTTTAATTTTTGGAATTTTTTTACTTTTATTTTTGAATTTTCTAACTCGGGTCGGGTTCGAACGGGTAGGAAGGAAATTTTTTTTTTCTCAATTTTTCGGGCTGTCCATACCCGTTTAGTCTTGAAATGAAGCCTGGATGATGTTTTTCAATTTTTAGAATTTTTTTGTATTTTGTTTTTAAATTTTCTAACTCGGGTTGGGTTCGAACGGATAGGAAGGAAATTTTTTTTCTTCTCTATTTTTCGGCCTGTCCATACCCGTTTAGTCTTGAAATGAAGCTTGGATGATTTTTTTTAATTTTTAGAATTTTTTTGCATTTATTTTTGAATGTTCTAACTCGGGTCGGGTTTAAACGGATAGGAAGGAAATTTTTTTTCTTCTCTATTTTTCGGCCTGTCCATACCCGTTTAGTCTTGAAATGATGCCTGGATGATGTTTTTTTAATTTTTAGAATTTTTTTGCATTTATTTTAGAATTTTCTATCTCGGGTCGGGTTCGAACGGATAGGAGGAAATTTTTTTTCTTCTCTATTTTTCGGCTTGTCCATACCCGTTTACTCTTGAAATGAAGCCTGGATGATGTTTTTTAATTTTTAGAATTTTTTTGCATTTTATTTTTGAATTTTCTATCTCGGGTCGGGTTCGAACGGATAGGATGGAAATTTTTTTTCTTCTCTATTTTTCGTCCTGTCCATACGCGTTTAGTCTTGAAATGAAGCCTGGATGATGTTTTTTAATTTTTAAAATTTTTTTTCATTTTATTTTTGAATTTTCTATCTCGGGTCGGGTTCGAACGGATAGGAAGGAAATTTTTTTTCTTCTCTATCTTTCGGCCTGTCCTGACCCGTTTCATCTTGAAATGCAGCCTGGATAATGTTTTTTAATTTTTAGAATTTATTTTTGAATTTTCTAAGTCGGGTCGGGTTAGAACGGAGAGGAAGGAAATTTTTTTTTTTTCTCTATTTTTCGGCTTGTCCATACCCGTATCTTCTTGAAATGAAGCCTGGATGATGTTTTTCAATTTTTAAAATTTTTTTGCATTTTATTTTTAATTTTCTAACTCGGGTCGGGTTCGAACGTATCGGAAGGAAATTTTTTTTCCTCTCTATTTTTCGGCCTGTCCTGACCCGTTTCGTCTTGAAATGAAGCCAGGATGATGTTTTTTAATTTTTAGAATTTTTTTACTTTTATTTTTGAATTTTCTAACTCGGGTCGGGTTCGAACGGATAGGAAGGAAATTTTTTTTTTCTCTATTTTTCGGGCTGTCCATACCCGTTTAGTCTTGAAATGAAGCCTGGATGATGTTTTTTAATTTTTAGAATTTTTTTGTATTTTGTTTTTGAATTTTCTAACTCGGGTCGGGTTCGAACGGATAGGAAGGAAATTTTTTTTCTTCTCTATTTTTCGGCCTGTCCATACCCGTTTAGTCTTGAAATGAAGCCTGGATGATTTTTTTTAATTTTTAGAATTTTTTTGCATTTATTTTTGAATGTTCTAACTCGGGTCGGGTTTAAACGGATAGGAAGGAAATTTTTTTTCTTCTCTATTTTTCGGCCTGTCCATACCCGTTTAGTCTTGAAATGATGCCTGGATGATTTTTTTTTAATTTTTAGAATTTTTTTGCATTTATTTTAGAATTTTCTATCTCGGGTCGGGTTCGAACGGATAGGAGGAAATTTTATTTCTTCTCTATTTTTCGGCTTGTCCATACCCGTTTACTCTTGAAATGAAGCCTGGACGATGTTTCTTAATATTTAGAATTTTTTTATATTTTATTTTTGAATTTTCTATCTCGGGTCGGGTTCGAACGGATAGGATGGAAATTTTTTTTCTTCTCTATTTTTCGGCCTGTCCATACCCGTTTAGTCTTGAAATGAAGCCTGGATGATGTTTTTTAATTTTTAAAATTTTTATTCATTTTATTTTTGAATTTTCTATCTCGGGTCGGATTCGAATGGATAGGAAGGAAATTTTTTTTCTTCTCTATTTTTCAGCCTGTCCTGACATGTTTCATCTTGAAATGAAGCCTGGATGATATTTTTTAATTTTTAGAATTTTTTTGCATTTATTTTTGAATTTTCTATATCGGGTCGGGTTCGAACGGATAGGAAGGAAATTTTTTTTCTTCTCCATTTTTCGGCCTGTCCATACCCGTTTAGTCTTGAAATGATGCCTGGATGATGTTTTTTTAATTTTTAGAATTTTTTTGCATTTATTTTTTACTTTTCTATATCGGGTCGGGTTCGAACGGATAGGAAGGAAATTTTTTTTCTTCTCTATTTTTCGGCCTGTCCATACCCGTTTAGTCTTGAAATGAAGCCCGGATGATGTTTTTTAATTTTTAGAATTTTTTTGCATTTATTTTTGAATTTTCAAACTAGGGTCGGGTTCGAACGTATAGGAAGGAAATTTTTTTTCCTCTCTATTTTTCAGCCTGTCCTGACTTGTTTCATCTTGAAACGAAGCCAGGATGATGTTTTTTAATTTTTAGAATTTTTTTGCATTTATTTTTGAATTTTCTAACTCGGGTCGGGTACGAACGGATAGGAAGGAAATTTTTTTTCTTCTCTATTTTTCGGCCTGTCCATACCCGTTTAGTTTTGAAATGAAGCCTGGATGATGTTTTTTAATTTTTAGAATTTTTTTGCATTTTATTTTTGAATTTTCTATCTCGGGTCGGGTTCGAACGGATAGGATGGAAATTTTTTTTCTTCTCTATTTTTCGGCCTGTCCATACCCGTTTAGTCTTGAAATGAAGCCTGGATGATGTTTTTTAATTTTTAGAAACTTTTTTCATTTTATTTTTGAATTTTCTATCTCGGGTCGGGTTCGAACGGATAGGATGGAAATTTTTTTTCTTCTCTATTTTTCGGCCTGTCCATACCCGTTTAGTCTTGAAATGAAGCCTGGATGATGTTTTTTAATTTTTAGAATTTTTTTTCATTTTATTTTTGAATTTTCTATCTCGGGTCGGGTTCGAACGGATAGGAAGGAAATTTTTTTTCTTCTCTATTTTTCGGCCTGTCCTGACATTTTTCATCTTGAAATGAAGCCTGAATGATGTTTTTTAATTTTTAGAATTTTTTTGCATTTATTTTTGAATTTTCTAACTCGGGTCGGGTTCGAACGGATTGGGGGAAATTTTTTTTCTTCTATATTTTTCGGCCTGTCCATACCCGTTTAGTCTTGAAATGAAGCCTGGATGTTGTTTTTTAATTTTTAGAATTTTTTTGCATTTTATTTTTGAATTTTCTATCTCGGGTCGGGTTCGAAAGGATAAGATGGAAAATTTTTTTCTTCTCTATTTTTCGGCCTGTCCATACCCGTTTAGTCTAGAAATGAAGCCTGGATGATGTTTTTTAATTTTTAGAATTTTTTTTCATTTTATTTTTGAATTTTCTATCTCGGGTCGGGTTCGAACGGATAGGAAGGAAATTTTTTTTCTTCTCTATTTTTCGGACTGTCCTGACATGTTTCATCTTGAAATGAAGCCTGGATGATATTTTTTAATTTTAAGAATTTTTTTGCATTTATTTTTGAATTTTTTATATCGGGTCGGGTTCGAACGGATAGGAAGGAAATTTTTTTTCTTCTCTATTTTTCGGCCTGTCCATACCCGTTTAGTCTTGAAATGAAGCCTGGATGACGTTTTTTAATTTTTAGAATTTTTTTGCATTTTCTTTTTGAATTTTCTATCTTGGGTTGGGTTCGAACGGATAGGAAGGAAATTTTTTTTCTTCTCTATCTTTCGGCCTGTCCTGACCCGTTTCATCTTGAAATGCAGCCTGGATGATGTTTTTTAATTTTTAGAATTTATTTTTGAATTTTCTAAGTCGGGTCGGGTTAGAACGGAGAGGAAGGAAATTTTTTTTCTTCTCTATTTTTCGGCTTGTCCATACCTGTATCTTCTTGAAATGAAGCCTGGATGATGTTTTTCAATTTTTAAAATTTTTTTGCATTTTTTTTTTAATTTTCTAACTCGGGTCGGGTTCGAACGTATAGGAAGGAAATTTTTTTTCCTCTCTATTTTTCGGCCTGTCCATACCCGTTTGGTCTTGAAATGAAGCCTGGATGATTTTTTTTAATTTTTAGAATTTTTTTTCATTTTATTTTTGAATTTTCTATCTCGGGTCGGGTTCGAACGGATAGGAAGGAAATTTTTTTTCTTCTCTATTTTTCGGCCTGTCCTGACATGTTTCATCTTGAAATGAAGCCTGAATGATGTTTTTTAATTTTCAGAATTTTTTTGCATTTATTTTTGAATTTTCTAACTCGGGTCGGGTTCGAACGGATTGGGGGAAATTTTTTTTCTTCTCTATTTTTCGGCCTGTCCATACCCGTTTAGTCTTGAAATGAAGCCTGGATGATGTTTTTTAATTTTTAGAATTTTTTTTCATTTTATTTTTGAATTTTCTATCTCGGGTCGGGTTCGAACGGATAGGTAGGAAATTTTTTTTCTTCTCTATTTTTCGGACTGTCCTGACATGTTTCATCTTGAAATGAAGCCTGGATGATATTTTTTAATTTTTAGAATTTTTTTGCATTTATTTTTGAATTTTTTATATCGGGTCGGGTTCGAACGGATAGGAATGAAAATTTTTTTCTTCTCTATTTTTCGGCCTGTCCATACTCGTTTAGTCTTGAAATGAAGCCTGGATGATGTTTTTTAATTTTTAGAATTTTTTTGCATTTTATTTTTGAATTTTCTATCCTGGGTCGGGTTCGAACGGATAGGAAGTAAATTTTTTTTCTTCTCTATCTTTCGGCCTGTCCTGACCCGTTTCATCTTGAAATGCAGCCTGGATGATGTATTTTAATTTTTAGAATTTATTTTTGAATTTTCTAAGTCGGGTCGGGTTAGAACAGAGAAGATGGAAATTTTTTTTCTTCTCTATTTTTCGGTTTGTCCATACCCGTATCTTCTTGAAATGAAGCCTGGATGATGTTTGACAATTTTTAAAATTTTTTTGCATTTTTTTTTTAATTTTCTAACTCGGGTCGGGTTCGAACGTATAGGAAGGAAATTTTTTTTCCTCTCTATTTTTCGGCCTGTCCTGACCCGTTTCGTCTTGAAATGAAGCCAGGATGATGTTTTTTAATTTTTAGAATTTTTTTACTATTATTTTTGAATTTTCTAACTCGGGTCGGGTTCGAACGGATAGGAAGGAAATTTTTTTTTTTCTCTATTTTTCGGCCTGTCCATACCCGTTTAGTCTTGAAATGAAGCCTGGATGATGTTTTTTAATTTTTAGAATTTTTCTGCATTTTGTTTTTGAATTTTCCAACTCGGGTCGGGTTCGAACGGATAGAAAGGAAATTTTTTTTCTTCTCTATTTTTCGGCCTGTCCATACCCGTTTAGTCTTGAAATGAAGCCTGGATGATTTTTTTTTAATTTTTAGAATTTTTTTGCATTTATTTTTGAATTTTCTAACTCGGGTCGGATTTAAACGGATAGGAAGGAAATTTTTTTTTTCTCTATTTTTCGGCCTGTCCATACTCGTTTAGTCTTGAAATGAAGCCTGGATGATGTTTTTTAATTTTTAGAATTTTTCTGCATTTTGTTTTTGAATTTTCTATCTCGGGTCGGGTTCGAACGGATAGGATGGAAATTTTTTTTCTTCTCTATTTTTCGGCCTGTCCATACCCGTTTTGTCTTGAAATGAAGCCTGGATGATGTTTTTTAATTTTTAAAATTTTTTTTCATTTT
Source organism: Quercus robur (assembly GCF_932294415.1). NCBI lineage: Eukaryota > Viridiplantae > Streptophyta > Magnoliopsida > Fagales > Fagaceae > Quercus > Quercus robur. The sequence goes on along the minus strand of NC_065542.1, from coordinate 37,051,482 downwards.
ATTTTTGAATTTTCTATCTCGGGTCGGGTTCGAACGGATAGGAAGGAAATTTTTTTTCTTCTCTATTTTTCGGCCTGTCCTGACATGTTTCATCTTGAAATGAAGCCTGGATGATATTTTTTAATTTTTAGAATTTTTTTGCATTTATTTTTGAATTTTCTATATCGGGTCGGGTTCGAACGGATAGGAAGGAAATTTTTTTTCTTCTCTATTTTTCGGCCTATCCATACCCGTTTAGTCTTGAAATGAAGCCCGGATGATGTTTTTTAATTTTTAGAATTTTTTTGCATTTTATTTTTGAATTTTCTATCTCGGGTCGGGTTCGAACGGATAGGAAGGAAATTTTTTTTCTTCTCTATCTTTCGGCCTGTCCTGACCCGTTTCATCTTGAAATGCAGCCTGGATGATGTTTTTTAATTTTTAGAATTTTTTTTCATTTTATTTTTGAATTTTCTATCTCGGGTCGGGTTCGAACGGATAGGTAGGAAATTTTTTTTCTTCTCTATTTTTCGGACTGTCCTGACATTTTTCATCTTGAAATGAAGCCTGGAAGATATTTTTTAATTTTTAGAATTTTTTTGCATTTATTTTTGAATTTTTTATATCGGGTCGGGTTCGAACGGATAGGAATGAAAATTTTTTTCTTCTCTATTTTTCGGCCTGTCCATACCCGTTTAGTCTTGAAATGAAGCCTGGATGATGTTTTTTAATTTTTAAAATTTTTTTGCATTTTATTTTTGAATTTTCTATCCTGGGTCGGGTTCGAACGGATAGGAAGTAAATTTTTTTTCTTCTCTATCTTTCGGCCTGTCCTGACCCGTTTCATCTTGAAATGCAGCCTGGATGATGTATTTTAATTTTTAGAATTTATTTTTGAATTTTCTAAGTCGGGTCGGGTTAGAACAGAGAAGAAGGAAATTTTTTTTCTTCTCTATTTTTCGGTTTGTCCATACCCGTATCTTCTTGAAATGAAGCCTGGATAATGTTTTACAATTTTTAAAATTTTTTTGCATTTTTTTTTTAATTTTCTAACTCGGGTCGGGTTCGAACGTATAGGAAGGAAATTTTTTTTCCTCTCTATTTTTCGGCCTGTCCTGACCCGTTTCGTCTTGAAATGAAGCCAGGATGATGTTTTTTAATTTTTAGAATTTTTTTACTATTATTTTTGAATTTTCTAACTCGGGTTGGGTTCGAACGGATAGGAAGGAAATTTTTTTTTTCTCTATTTTTAGGCCTGTCCATACCCGTTTAGTCTTGAAATGAAGCCTGGATGATGTTTTTTAATTTTTAGAATTTTTCTGCATTTTGTTTTTGAATTTTCCAACTCGGGTCGGGTTCGAACGGATAGAAAGGAAATTTTTTTTCTTCTCTATTTTTCGGCCTGTCCATACCCGTTTAGTCTTGAAATGAAGCCTGGATGATTTTTTTTTAATTTTTAGAATTTTTTTGCATTTATTTTTGAATTTTCTAACTCGGGTCGGGTTTAAACGGATAGGAAGGAAATTTTTTTTTTTCTCTATTTTTCGGCCTGTCCATACTCGTTTAGTCTTGAAATGAAGCCTGGATGATTTTTTTTAATTTTTAGAATTTTTCTGCATTTTGTTTTTGAATTTTCTATCTCGGGTCGGGTTCGAACGGATAGGATGGAAATTTTTTTTCTTCTCTATTTTTCGGCCTGTCCATACCCGTTTTGTCTTGAAATGAAGCCGGGATGATGTTTTTTAATTTTTAAAATTTTTTTTCATTTTATTTTTGAATTTTCTATCTCGGGTCGGGTTCGAACGGATAGGAAGGAAATTTTTTTTCTTCTCTATTTTTCGGCCTGTCCTGACATGTTTCATCTTGAAATGAAGCCTGGATGATATTTTTTAATTTTTAGAATTTTTTTGCATTTATTTTTGAATTTTCTATATCGGGTCGGGTTCGAACGGATAGGAAGGAAATTTTTTTTCTTCTCTATTTTTCGGCCTATCCATACCCGTTTAGTCTTGAAATGAAGCCCGGATGATGTTTTTTAATTTTTAGAATTTTTTTGCATTTTATTTTTGAATTTTCTATCTCGGGTCGGGTTCGAACGGATAGGAAGGAAATTTTTTTTCTTCTCTATCTTTCGGCCTGTCCTGACCCGTTTCATCTTGAAATGCAGCCTGGATGATGTTTTTTAATTTTTAGAATTTTTTTTCATTTTATTTTTGAATTTTCTATCTCGGGTCGGGTTCGAACGGATAGGTAGGAAATTTTTTTTCTTCTCTATTTTTCGGACTGTCCTGACATGTTTCATCTTGAAATGAAGCCTGGATGATATTTTTTAATTTTTAGAATTTTTTTGCATTTATTTTTGAATTTTTTATATCGGGTCGGGTTCGAACGGATAGGAATGAAAATTTTTTTCTTCTCTATTTTTCGGCCTGTCCATACCCGTTTAGTCTTGAAATGAAGCCTGGATGATGTTTTTTAATTTTTAGAATTTTTTTGCATTTTATTTTTGAATTTTCTATCCTGGGTCGGGTTCGAACGGATAGGAAGTAAATTTTTTTTCTTCTCTATCTTTCGGCCTGTCCTGACCCGTTTCATCTTGAAATGCAGCCTGGATGATGTATTTTAATTTTTAGAATTTATTTTTGAATTTTCTAAGTCGGGTCGGGTTAGAACAGAGAAGAAGGAAATTTTTTTTCTTCTCTATTTTTCGGTTTGTCCATACCCGTATCTTCTTGAAATGAAGCCTGGATAATGTTTTACAATTTTTAAAATTTTTTTGCATTTTTTTTTTAATTTTCTAACTCGGGTCGGGTTCGAACGTATAGGAAGGAAATTTTTTTCCCTCTCTATTTTTCGGCCTGTCCTGACCCGTTTCGTCTTGAAATGAAGCCAGGATGATGTTTTTTAATTTTTAGAATTTTTTTACTATTATTTTTGAATTTTCTAACTCGGGTTGGGTTCGAACGGATAGGAAGGAAATTTTTTTTTTCTCTATTTTTAGGCCTGTCCATACCCGTTTAGTCTTGAAATGAAGCCTGGATGATGTTTTTTAATTTTTAGAATTTTTCTGCATTTTGTTTTTGAATTTTCCAACTCGGGTCGGGTTCGAACGGATAGAAAGGAAATTTTTTTTCTTCTCTATTTTTCGGCCTGTCCATACACGTTTAGTCTTGAAATGAAGCCTGGATGATTTTTTTTTAATTTTTAGAATTTTTTTGCATTTATTTTTGAATTTTCTAACTCGGGTCGGGTTTAAACGGATAGGAAGGAAATTTTTTTTTTTCTCTATTTTTCGGCCTGTCCATACTCGTTTAGTCTTGAAATGAAGCCTGGATGATTTTTTTTAATTTTTAGAATTTTTCTGCATTTTGTTTTTGAATTTTCTATCTCGGGTCGGGTTCGAACGGATAGGATGGAAATTTTTTTTCTTCTCTATTTTTCGGCCTGTCCATACCCGTTTTGTCTTGAAATGAAGCCTGGATGATGTTTTTTAATTTTTAAAATTTTTTTTCATTTTATTTTTGAATTTTCTATCTCGGGTCGGGTTCGAACGGATAGGAAGGAAATTTTTTTTCTTCTCTATTTTTCGGCCTGTCCTGACATGTTTCATCTTGAAATGAAGCCTGGATGATATTTTTTAATTTTTAGAATTTTTTTGCATTTATTTTTGAATTTTCTATATCGGGTCGGGTTCGAACGGATAGGAAGGAAATTTTTTTTCTTCTCTATTTTTCGGCCTATCCATACCCGTTTAGTCTTGAAATGAAGCCCGGATGATGTTTTTTAATTTTTAGAATTTTTTTGCATTTTATTTTTGAATTTTCTATCTCGGGTCGGGTTCGAACGGATAGGAAGGAAATTTTTTTTCTTCTCTATCTTTCGGCCTGTCCTGACCCGTTTCATCTTGAAATGCAGCCTGGATGATGTTTTTTAATTTTTAGAATTTTTTTTCATTTTATTTTTGAATTTTCTATCTCGGGTCGGGTTCGAACGGATAGGTAGGAAATTTTTTTTCTTCTCTATTTTTCGGACTGTCCTGACATGTTTCATCTTGAAATGAAGCCTGGATGATATTTTTTAATTTTTAGAATTTTTTTGCATTTATTTTTGAATTTTTTATATCGGGTCGGGTTCGAACGGATAGGAATGAAAATTTTTTTCTTCTCTATTTTTCGGCCTGTCCATACCCGTTTAGTCTTGAAATGAAGCCTGGATGATGTTTTTTAATTTTTAGAATTTTTTTGCATTTTATTTTTGAATTTTCTATCCTGGGTCGGGTTCGAACGGATAGGAAGTAAATTTTTTTTCTTCTCTATCTTTCGGCCTGTCCTGACCCGTTTCATCTTGAAATGCAGCCTGGATGATGTATTTTAATTTTTAGAATTTATTTTTGAATTTTCTAAGTCGGGTCGGGTTAGAACAGAGAAGATGGAAATTTTTTTTCTTCTCTATTTTTCGGTTTGTCCATACCCGTATCTTCTTGAAATGAAGCCTGGATGATGTTTTACAATTTTTAAAATTTTTTTGCATTTTTTTTTTAATTTTCTAACTCGGGTCGGGTTCGAACGTATAGGAAGGAAATTTTTTTTCCTCTCTATTTTTCGGCCTGTCCTGACCCGTTTCGTCTTGAAATGAAGCCAGGATGATGTTTTTTAATTTTTAGAATTTTTTTACTATTATTTTTGAATTTTCTAACTCGGGTCGGGTTCGAACGGATAGGAAGGAAATTTTTTTTTTCTCTATTTTTAGGCCTGTCCATACCCGTTTAGTCTTGAAATGAAGCCTGGATGATGTTTTTTAATTTTTAGAATTTTTCTGCATTTTGTTTTTGAATTTTCCAACTCGGGTCGGGTTCGAACGGATAGAAAGGAAATTTTTTTTCTTCTCTATTTTTCGGCCTGTCCATACCCGTTTAGTCTTGAAATGAACCCTGGATGATTTTTTTTTAATTTTTAGAATTTTTTTGCATTTATTTTTGAATTTTCTAACTCGGGTCGGGTTTAAACGGATAGGAAGGAAATTTTTTTTTTTCTCTATTTTTCGGCCTGTCCATACTCGTTTAGTCTTGAAATGAAGCCTGGATGATTTTTTTTAATTTTTAGAATTTTTCTGCATTTTGTTTTTGAATTTTCTATCTCGGGTCGGGTTCGAACGGATAGGATGGAAATTTTTTTTCTTCTCTATTTTTCGGCCTGTCCATACCCGTTTTGTCTTGAAATGAAGCCTGGATGATGTTTTTTAATTTTTAAAATTTTTTTTCATTTTATTTTTGAATTTTCTATCTCGGGTCGGGTTCGAACGGATAGGAAGGAAATTTTTTTTCTTCTCTATTTTTCGGCCTGTCCTGACATGTTTCATCTTGAAATGAAGCCTGGATGATATTTTTTAATTTTTAGAATTTTTTTGCATTTATTTTTGAATTTTCTATATCGGGTCGGGTTCGAACGGATAGGAAGGAAATTTTTTTTCTTCTCTATTTTTCGGCCTATCCATACCCGTTTAGTCTTGAAATGAAGCCCGGATGATGTTTTTTAATTTTTAGAATTTTTTTGCATTTTATTTTTGAATTTTCTATCTCGGGTCGGGTTCGAACGGATAGGAAGGAAATTTTTTTTCTTCTCTATCTTTCGGCCTGTCCTGACCCGTTTCATCTTGAAATGCAGCCTGGATGATGTTTTTTAATTTTTAGAATTTTTTTTCATTTTATTTTTGAATTTTCTATCTCGGGTCGGGTTCGAACGGATAGGTAGGAAATTTTTTTTCTTCTCTATTTTTCGGACTGTCCTGACATGTTTCATCTTGAAATGAAGCCTGGATGATATTTTTTAATTTTTAGAATTTTTTTGCATTTATTTTTGAATTTTTTATATCGGGTCGGGTTCGAACGGATAGGAATGAAAATTTTTTTCTTCTCTATTTTTCGGCCTGTCCATACCCGTTTAGTCTTGAAATGAAGCCTGGATGATGTTCTTTAATTTTTAGAATTTTTTTGCATTTTATTTTTGAATTTTCTATCCTGGGTCGGGTTCGAACGGATAGGAAGTAAATTTTTTTTCTTCTCTATCTTTCGGCCTGTCCTGACCCGTTTCATCTTGAAATGCAGCCTGGATGATGTATTTTAATTTTTAGAATTTATTTTTGAATTTTCTAAGTCGGGTCGGGTTAGAACAGAGAAGAAGGAAATTTTTTTTCTTCTCTATTTTTCGGTTTGTCCATACCCGTATCTTCTTGAAATGAAGCCTGGATGATGTTTTACAATTTTTAAAATTTTTTTGCATTTTTTTTTTAATTTTCTAACTCGGGTCGGGTTCGAACGTATAGGAAGGAAATTTTTTTTCCTCTCTATTTTTCGGCCTGTCCTGACCCGTTTCGTCTTGAAATGAAGCCAGGATGATGTTTTTTAATTTTTAGAATTTTTTTACTATTATTTTTGAATTTTCTAACTCGGGTCGGGTTCGAACGGATAGGAAGGAAATTTTTTTTTTCTCTATTTTTAGGCCTGTCCATACCCGTTTAGTCTTGAAATGAAGCCTGGATGATGTTTTTTAATTTTTAGAATTTTTCTGCATTTTGTTTTTGAATTTTCCAACTCGGGTCGGGTTCGAACGGATAGAAAGGAAATTTTTTTTCTTCTCTATTTTTCGGCCTGTCCATACCCGTTTAGTCTTGAAATGAAGCCTGGATGATTTTTTTTTAATTTTTAGAATTTTTTTGCATTTATTTTTGAATTTTCTAACTCGGGTCGGGTTTAAACGGATAGGAAGGAAATTTTTTTTTTCTCTATTTTTCGGCCTGTCCATACTCGTTTAGTCTTGAAATGAAGCCTGGATGATTTTTTTTAATTTTTAGAATTTTTCTGCATTTTGTTTTTGAATTTTCTATCTCGGGTCGGGTTCGAACGGATAGGATGGAAATTTTTTTTCTTCTCTATTTTTCGGCCTGTCCATACCCGTTTTGTCTTGAAATGAAGCCTGGATGATGTTTTTTAATTTTTAAAATTTTTTTTCATTTTATTTTTGAATTTTCTATCTCGGGTCGGGTTCGAACGGATAGGAAGGAAATTTTTTTTCTTCTCTATTTTTCGGCCTGTCCTGACATGTTTCATCTTGAAATGAAGCCTGGATGATATTTTTTAATTTTTAGAATTTTTTTGCATTTATTTTTGAATTTTCTATATCGGGTCGGGTTCGAACGGATAGGAAGGAAATTTTTTTTCTTCTCTATTTTTCGGCCTATCCATACCCGTTTAGTCTTGAAATGAAGCCCGGATGATGTTTTTTAATTTTTAGAATTTTTTTGCATTTTATTTTTGAATTTTCTATCTCGGGTCGGGTTCGAACGGATAGGAAGGAAATTTTTTTTCTTCTCTATCTTTCGGCCTGTCCTGACCCGTTTCATCTTGAAATGCAGCCTGGATGATGTTTTTTAATTTTTAGAATTTTTTTTCATTTTATTTTTGAATTTTCTATCTCGGGTCGGGTTCGAACGGATAGGTAGGTAATTTTTTTTCTTCTCTATTTTTCGGACTGTCCTGACATGTTTCATCTTGAAATGAAGCCTGGATGATATTTTTTAATTTTTAGAATTTTTTTGCATTTATTTTTGAATTTTTTATATCGGGTCGGGTTCGAACGGATAGGAATGAAAATTTTTTACTTCTCTATTTTTCGGCCTGTCCATACCCGTTTAGTCTTGAAATGAAGCCTGGATGATGTTTTTTAATTTTTAGAATTTTTTTGCATTTTATTTTTGAATTTTCTATCCTGGGTCGGGTTCGAACGGATAGGAAGTAAATTTTTTTTCTTCTCTATCTTTCGGCCTGTCCTGACCCGTTTCATCTTGAAATGCAGCCTGGATGATGTATTTTAATTTTTAGAATTTATTTTTGAATTTTCTAAGTCGGGTCGGGTTAGAACAGAGAAGAAGGAAATTTTTTTTCTTCTCTATTTTTCGGTTTGTCCATACCCGTATCTTCTTGAAATGAAGCCTGGATGATGTTTTACAATTTTTAAAATTTTTTTGCATTTTTTTTTTAATTTTCTAACTCGGGTCGGGTTCGAACGTATAGGAAGGAAATTTTTTTTCCTCTCTATTTTTCGGCCTGTCCTGACCCGTTTCGTCTTGAAATGAAGCCAGGATGATGTTTTTTAATTTTTAGAATTTTTTGACTATTATTTTTGAATTTTCTAACTCGGGTCGGGTTCGAACGGATAGGAAGGAAATTTTTTTTTTCTCTATTTTTCGGCCTGTCCATACCCGTTTAGTCTTGAAATGAAGCCTGGATGATGTTTTTTAATTTTTAGAATTTTTCTGCATTTTGTTTTTGAATTTTCCAACTCGGGTCGGGTTCGAACGGATAGAAAGGAAATTTTTTTTCTTCTCTATTTTTCGGCCTGTCCATACCCGTTTAGTCTTGAAATGAAGCCTGGATGATTTTTTTTTAATTTTTAGAATTTTTTTGCATTTATTTTTGAATTTTCTAACTCGGGTCGGGTTTAAACGGATAGGAAGGAAATTTTTTTTTTCTCTATTTTTCGGCCTGTCCATACTCGTTTAGTCTTGAAATGAAGCCTGGATGATGTTTTTTAATTTTTAGAATTTTTCTGCATATTGTTTTTGAATTTTCTATCTCGGGTCGGGTTCGAACGGATAGGATGGAAATTTTTTTTCTTCTCTATTTTTCGACCTGTCCATACCCGTTTTGTCTTGAAATGAAGCCTGGATGATGTTTTTTAATTTTTAAAATTTTTTTTCATTTTATTTTTGAATTTTCTATCTCGGGTCGGGTTCGAACGGATAGGAAGGAAATTTTTTTTCTTCTCTATTTTTCGGCCTGTCCTGACATGTTTCATCTTGAAATGAAGCCTGGATGATATTTTTTAATTTTTAGAATTTTTTTGCATTTATTTTTGAATTTTCTATATCGGGTCGGGTTCGAACGGATAGGAAGGAAATTTTTTTTCTTCTCTATTTTTCGGCCTATCCATACCCGTTTAGTCTTGAAATGAAGCCCGGATGATGTTTTTTAATTTTTAGAATTTTTTTGCATTTTATTTTTGAATTTTCTATCTCGGGTTCGGTTCGAACGGATAGGAAGGAAATTTTTTTTCTTCTCTATCTTTCGGCCTGTCCTGACCCGTTTCATCTTGAAATGCAGCCTGGATGATGTTTTTTAATTTTTAGAATTTTTTTTCATTTTATTTTTGAATTTTCTATCTCGGGTCGGGTTCGAACGGATAGGAAGGAAATTTTTTTTCTTCTCTATTTTTCGGACTGTCCTGACATGTTTCATCTTGAAATGAAGCCTGGATGATATTTTTTAATTTTTAGAATTTTTTTGCATTTATTTTTGAATTTTTTATATCGGGTCGGGTTCGAACGGATAGGAATGAAAATTTTTTTCTTCTCTATTTTTCGGCCTGTCCATACCCGTTTAGTCTTGAAATGAAGCCTGGATGATGTTTTTTAATTTTTAGAATTTTTTTGCATTTTATTTTTGAATTTTCTATCCTGGGTCGGGTTCGAACGGATAGGAAGTAAATTTTTTTTCTTCTCTATCTTTCGGCCTGTCCTGACCCGTTTCGTCTTGAAATGAAGCCAGGATGATGTTTTTTAATTTTTAGAATTTTTTTACTATTATTTTTGAATTTTCTAACTCGGGTCGGGTTCGAACGGATAGGAAGGAAATTTTTTTTTTCTCTATTTTTCGGCCTGTCCATACCCGTTTAGTCTTGAAATGAAGCCTGGATGATGTTTTTTAATTTTTAGAATTTTTCTGCATTTTGTTTTTGAATTTTCCAACTCGGGTCGGGTTCGAACGGATAGAAAGGAAATTTTTTTTTCTTCTCTATTTTTCGGCCTGTCCATACCCGTTTAGTCTTGAAATGAAGCCTGGATGATTTTTTTTTCATTTTTAGAATTTTTTTGCATTTATTTTTGAATTTTCTAACTCGGGTCGGGTTTAAACGGATAGGAAGGAAATTTTTTTTTTCTCTATTTTTCGGCCTGTCCATACTCGTTTAGTCTTGAAATGAAGCCTGGATGATGTTTTTTAATTTTTAGAATTTTTCTGCATTTTGTTTTTGAATTTTCTATCTCGGGTCGGGTTCGAACGGATAGGATGGAAATTTTTTTTCTTCTCTATTTTTCGGCCTGTCCATACCCGTTTTGTCTTGAAATGAAGCCTGGATGATGTTTTTTAATTTTTAAAATTTTTTTTCATTTTATTTTTGAATTTTCTATCTCGGGTCGGGTTCGAACGGATAGGAAGGAAATTTTTTTTCTTCTCTATTTTTCGGCCTGTCCTGACCCGTTTCGTCTTGAAATGAAGCCAGGATGATGTTTTTTAATTTTTAGAATTTTTTTACTTTTATTTTTGAATTTTCTAACTCGGGTCGGGTTCGAACGGGTAGGAAGGAAATTTTTTTTTTCTCAATTTTTCGGGCTGTCCATAACCGTTTAGTCTTGAAATGAAGCCTGGATGATGTTTTTTAATTTTTAGAATTTTTTTGTATTTTGTTTTTGAATTTTCTAACTCGGGTCGGGTTCGAACGGATAGGAAGGAAATTTTTTTTCTTCTCTATTTTTCGGCCTGTCCATACCCGTTTAGTCTTGAAATGAAGCCTGGATGATTTTTTTTAATTTTTAGAATTTTTTTGCATTTATTTTTGAATGTTCTAACTCGGGTCGGGTTTAAACGGATAGGAAGGAAATTTTTTTTCTTCTCTATTTTTCGGCCTGTCCATACCCGTTTAGTCTTGAAATGATGCCTGGATGATGTTTTTTTAATTTTTAGAATTTTTTTGCATTTATTTTAGAATTTTCTATCTCGGGTCGGGTTCGAACGGATAGGAGGAAATTTTTTTTCTTCTCTATTTTTCGGCTTGTCCATACCCGTTCACTCTTGAAATGAAGCCTGGATGATGTTTTTTAATTTTTAGAATTTTTTTGCATTTTATTTTTGAATTTTCTATCTCGGGTCGGGTTCGAACGGATAGGATGGAAATTTTTTTTCTTCTCTATTTTTTGTCCTGTCCATACCCGTTTAGTCTTGAAATGAAGCCTGGATGATGTTTTTTAATTTTTAAAATTTTTTTTCATTTTATTTTTGAATTTTCTATCTCGGGTCGGGTTCGAACGGATAGGAAGGAAATTTTTTTTCTTTTCTATCTTTCCGCCTGTCCTGACCCGTTTCATCTTGAAATGCAGCCTGGATGATGTTTTTTAATTTTTAGAATTTATTTTTGAATTTTCTAAGTCGGGTCGGGTTAGAACGGAGAGGAAGGAAATTTTTTTTCTTCTCTATTTTTTGTCCTGTCCATACCCGTTTAGTCTTGAAATGAAGCCTGGATGATGTTTTTTAATTTTTAAAATTTTTTTTCATTTTATTTTTGAATTTTCTATCTCGGGTCGGGTTCGAACGGATAGGAAGGAAATTTTTTTTCTTTTCTATCTTTCCGCCTGTCCTGACCCGTTTCATCTTGAAATGCAGCCTGGATGATGTTTTTTAATTTTTAGAATTTATTTTTGAATTTTCTAAGTCGGGTCGGGTTAGAACGGAGAGGAAGGAAATTTTTTTTCTTCTCTATTTTTCGGCTTGTCCATACCCGTATCTTCTTGAAATGAAGCCTGGATGATGTTTTTCAATTTTTAAAATTTTTTTGCATTTTATTTTTAATTTTCTAACTCGGGTCGGGTTCGAACGTATCGGAAGGAAATTTTTTTTCCTCTCTATTTTTCGGCCTGTCCTGACCCGTTTCGTCTTGAAATGAAGCCAGGATGATGTTTTTTAATTTTTAGAATTTTTTTACTTTTATTTTTGAATTTTCTAACTCGGGTCGGGTTCGAACGGATAGGAAGGAAATTTTTTTTTCTCTATTTTTCGGGCTGTCCATACCCGTTTAGTCTTGAAATGAAGCCTGGATGATGTTTTTTAATTTTTAGAATTTTTTTGTATTTTGTTTTTGAATTTTCTAACTCGGGTCGGGTTCGAACGGATAGGAAGGAAATTTTTTTTCTTCTCTATTTTTCGGCCTGTCCATACCCGTTTAGTCTTGAAATGAAGCCTGGATGATTTTTTTTAATTTTTAGAATTTTTTTGCATTTATTTTTGAATGTTCTAACTCGGGTCGGGTTTAAACGGATAGGAAGGAAATTTTTTTTCTTCTCTATTTTTCGGCCTGTCCATACCCGTTTAGTCTTGAAATGATGCCTGGATGATGTTTTTTTAATTTTTAGAATTTTTTTGCATTTATTTTAGAATTTTCTATCTCGGGTCGGGTTCGAACGGATAGGAGGAAATTTTATTTCTTCTCTATTTTTCGGCTTGTCCATACCCGTTTACTCTTGAAATGAAGCCTGGATGATGTTTCTTAATATTTAGAATTTTTTTATATTTTATTTTTGAATTTTCTATCTCGGGTCGGGTTCGAACGGATAGGATGGAAATTTTTTTTCTTCTCCATTTTTCGGCCTGTCCATACCCGTTTAGTCTTGAAATGAAGCCTGGATGATGTTTTTTAATTTTTAAAATTTTTATTCATTTTATTTTTGAATTTTCTATCTCGGGTCGGGTTCGAATGGATAGGATGGAAATTTTTTTTCTTCTCTATTTTTCGGCCTGTCCATACCCGTTTAGTCTTGAAATGAAGCCTGGATGATGTTTTTTAATTTTTAAAATTTTTATTCATTTTATTTTTGAATTTTCTATCTCGGGTCGGGTTCGAACGGATAGGAAGGAAATTTTTTTTCTTCTCTATTTTTCAGCCTGTCCATACCCGTTTAGTCTTGAAATGAAGCCTGGATGATTTTTTTTAATTTTTAGAATTTTTTTGCATTTATTTTTGAATGTTCTAACTCGGGTCGGGTTTAAACGGATAGGAAGGAAATTTTTTTTCTTCTCTATTTTTCGGCCTCTCCATACCCGTTTAGTCTTGAAATGATGCCTGGATGATGTTTTTTTAATTTTTAGAATTTTTTTGCATTTATTTTAGAATTTTCTATCTCGGGTCGGGTTCGAACGGATAGGAGGAAAATTTCTTTTTTCTCTATTTTTCGGCTTGTCCATACCCGTTTACTCTTGAAATGAATCCTGGATGATGTTTCTTAATATTTAGAATTTTTTTGCATTTTATTTTTGAATTTTCTATCTCGGGTCGGGTTCGAACGGATAGGATGGAAATTTTTTTTCTTCTCTATTTTTCGGCCTGTCCATACCCGTTTAGTCTTGAAATGAAGCCTGGATGATGTTTTTTAATTTTTAGAAACTTTTTTCATTTTATTTTTGAATTTTCTATCTCGGGTCGGGTTCGAACGGATAGGATGGAAATTTTTTTTCTTCTCTATTTTTCGGCCTGTCCATACCCGTTTAGTCTTGAAATGAAGCCTGGATGATGTTTTTTAGTTTTTAGAATTTTTTTTCATTTTATTTTTGAATTTTCTATCTCGGGTCGGGTTCGAACGGATAGGAAGGAAATTTTTTTTCTTCTCTATTTTCCGGCCTGTCCTGACATTTTTCATCTTGAAATGAAGCCTGAATGATGTTTTTCAATTTTTAGAATTTTTTTGCATTTATTTTTGAATTTTCTAACTCGGGTCGGGTTCGAACGGATTGGGGGAAATTTTTTTTCTTCTCTATTTTTCGGCCTGTCCATACCCGTTTAGTCTAGAAATGAAGCCTGGATGATGTTTTTTAATTTTTAGAATTTTTTTTCATTTTATTTTTGAATTTTCTATCTCGGGTCGGGTTCGAACGGATAGGAAGGAAATTTTTTTTCTTCTCTATTTTTCGGACTGTCCTGACATGTTTCATCTTGAAATGAAGCCTGGATGATATTTTTTAATTTTAAGAATTTTTTTGCATTTATTTTTGAATTTTTTATCTCGGGTCGGGTTCGAACGGATAGGAAGGAAAATTTTTGTTTCTCTATTTTTCGGCCTGGCCATACCCGTTTAGTCTTGAAATGAAGCCTGGATGATTTTTTTAAATTTTTAGAATTTTTTTTCATTTTATTTTTGAATTTTCTATCTCGGGTCGGGTTCGAACAGATAGGAAGGAAATTTTTTTTCTTCTCTATTTTTCGGCCTGTCCTGACATGTTTCATCTTGAAATGAAGCTTGAATGATGTTTTTTAATTTTTAGAATTTTTTTGCATTTATTTTTGAATTTTCTAACTCGGGTCGGGTTCGAACGGATTGGGGGAAATTTTTTTCTTCTCTATTTTTCGGCCTGTCCATACCCGTTTAGTCTTGAAATGAAGCCTGGATGATGTTTTTTAATTTTTAGAATTTTTTTGCATTTTATTTTTGAATTTTCTATCTCGGGTCGGGTTCGAAAGGATAAGATGGAAAATTTTTTTCTTCTCTATTTTTCGGCCTGTCCATACCCGTTTAGTCTAGAAATGAAGCCTGGATGATGTTTTTTAATTTTTAGAATTTTTTTTCATTTTATTTTTGAATTTTCTATCTCGGGTCGGGTTCGAATGGATAGGAAGGAAATTTTTTTTCTTCTCTATTTTTCGGACTGTCCTGACATGTTTCATCTTGAAATGAAGCCTGGATGATATTTTTTAATTTTAAGAATTTTTTTGCATTTATTTTTGAATTTTTTATATCGGGTCGGGTTCGAACGGATAGGAAGGAAATTTTTTTTCTTCTCTGTTTTTCGGCCTGTCCATACCCGTTTAGTCTTGAAATGAAGCCTGGATGACGTTTTTTAATTTTAAAATTTTTTTGCATTTTATTTTTTAATTTTCTATCTCGGGTTGGGTTTGAACGGATAGGAAGGAAATTTTTTTTCTTCTCTATCTTTCGGCCTGTCCTGACCCGTTTCATCTTGAAATGCAGCCTGGATGATGTTTTTTAATTTTTAGAATTTATTTTTGAATTTTCTAAGTCGGGTCGGGTTAGAACGGAGAGGAAGGAAATTTTTTTTCTTCTCTATTTTTCGGCTTGTCCATACCCGTATCTTCTTGAAATGAAGCCTGAATGATGTTTTTCAATTTTTAAAATTTTTTTGCATTTTTTTTTTTATTTTCTAACTCGGGTCGGGTTCGAACGTATAGGAAGGAAATTTTTTTTCCTCTCTATTTTTCGGCCTGTCCTGACCCATTTCGTCTTGAAATGAAGCCAGGATGATGTTTTTTAATTTTTAGAATTTTTTTACTTTTATTTTTGAATTTTCTAACTCGGGTCGGGTTCGAACGGATAGGAAGGAAATTTTTTTTTTCTCTATTTTTCGGGCTGTCCATACCCGTTTAGTCTTGAAATGAAGCCTGGATGATGTTTTTTAATTTTTAGAATTTTTTTGTATTTTGTTTTTGAATTTTCTAACTCGGGTCGGGTTCGAACGGATAGGAAGGAAATTTTTTTTCTTCTCTATTTTTCGGCCTGTCCATACCCGTTTAGTCTTGAAATGAAGCCTGGATGATTTTTTTTAATTTTTAGAATTTTTTTGCATTTATTTTTGAATGTTCTAACTCGGGTCGGGTTTAAACGGATAGGAAGGAAATTTTTTTTCTTCTCCATTTTTCGACCTGTACATACCCGTTTAGTCTTGAAATGATGCGTGGATGATGTTTTTTTAATTTTTAGAATTTTTTTGCATTTATTTTAGAATTTTCTATCTCGGGTCGGGTTCGAACGGATAGGAGGAAATTTTTTTTCTTCTCTATTTTTCGGCTTGTCCATACCCGTTTACTCTTGAAATGAAGCCTGGATGATGTTTTTTAATTTTTAGAATTTTTTTGCATTTTATTTTTGAATTTTCTATCTCGGGTCGGGTTCGAACGGATAGGATGGAAATTTTTTTTCTTCTCTATTTTTCGTCCTGTCCATACCCGTTTAGTCTTGAAATGAAGCCTGGATGAAGTTTTTTAATTTTTAAAATTTTTTTTCATTTTATTTTTGAATTTTCTATCTCGGGTCGGGTTCGAACGGGTAGGAAGGAAATTTTTTTTCTTCTCTATCTTTCGGCCTGTCCTGACCCGTTTCATTTTGAAATGCAGCCTGGATGATGTTTTTTAATTTTTAGAATTTATTTTTGAATTTTCTAAGTCGGGTCGGGTTAGAACGGAGAGGAAGGAAATTTTTTTTCTTCTCTATTTTTCGGCTTGTCCATACCCGTATCTTCTTGAAATGAAGCCTGGATGATGTTTTTCAATTTTTAAAATTTTTTTGCATTTTATTTTTAATTTTCTAACTCGGGTCGGGTTCGAACGTATCGGAAGGAAATTTTTTTTCCTCTCTATTTTTCGGCCTGTCCTGACCTGTTTCGTCTTGAAATGAAGCCAGGATGATGTTTTTTAATTTTTAGAATTTTTTTACTTTTATTTTCGAATTTTCTAACTCGGGTCGGGTTCGAACGGATAGGAAGGAAATTTTTTTTTTCTCTATTTTTCGGGCTGTCCATACCCGTTTAGTCTTGAAATGAAGCCTGGATGATGTTTTTTAATTTTTAGAATTTTTTTGTATTTTGTTTTTGAATTTTCTAACTCGGGTCGGGTTCGAACGGATAGGAAGGAAATTTTTTTTCTTCTCTATTTTTCGGCCTGTCCAAACCCGTTTAGTCTTGAAATGAAGCCTGGATGATTTTTTTTAATTTTTAGAATTTTTTTGCATTTATTTTTGAATGTTCTAACTCGGGTCGGGTTTAAACGGATAGGAAGGAAATTTTTTTTCTTCTCTATTTTTCGGCCTGTCCATACCCGTTTAGTCTTGAAATGATGCCTGGATGATGTTTTTTTAATTTTTAGAATTTTTTTGCATTTATTTTAGAATTTTCTATCTCGGGTCGGGTTCGAACGGATAGGAGGAAATTTTATTTCTTCTCTATTTTTCGGCTTGTCCATACCCGTTTACTCTTGAAATGAAGCCTGGATGATGTTTCTTAATATTTAGAATTTTTTTATATTTTATTTTTGAATTTTCTATCTCGGGTCGGGTTCGAACGGATAGGATGGAAATTTTTTTTCTTCTCCATTTTTCGGCCTGTCCATACCCGTTTAGTCTTGAAATGAAGCCTGGATGATGTTTTTTAATTTTTAAAATTTTTATTCATTTTATTTTTGAATTTTCTATCTCGGGTCGGGTTCGAATGGATAGGATGGAAATTTTTTTTCTTCTCTATTTTTCGGCCTGTCCATACCCGTTTAGTCTTGAAATGAAGCCTGGATGATGTTTTTTAATTTTTAAAATTTTAATTCATTTTATTTTTGAATTTTCTATCTCGGGTCGGGTTCGAACGGATAGGAAGGAAATTTTTTTTCTTCTCTATTTTTCGGCCTGTCCATACCCGTTTAGTCTTGAAATGAAGCCTGGATGATTTTTTTTTAATTTTTAGAATTTTTTTGCATTTATTTTTGAATGTTCTAACTCGGGTCGGGTTTAAACGGATAGGAAGGAAATTTTTTTTCTTCTCTATTTTTCGGCCTCTCCATACCCGTTTAGTCTTGAAATGATGCCTGGATGATGTTTTTTTAATTTTTAGAATTTTTTTGCATTTATTTTAGAATTTTCTATCTCGGGTCGGGTTCGAACGGATAGGAGGAAATTTTCTTTTTTCTCTATTTTTCGGCTTGTCCATACCCGTTTACTCTTGAAATGAATCCTGGATGATGTTTCTTAATATTTAGAATTTTTTTGCATTTTATTTTTGAATTTTCTATCTCGGGTCGGGTTCGAACGGATAGGATGGAAATTTTTTTTCTTCTCTATTTTTCGGCCTGTCCATACCCGTTTAGTCTTGAAATGAAGCCTGGATGATGTTTTTTAATTTTTAGAAACTTTTTTCATTTTATTTTTGAATTTTCTATCTCGGGTCGGGTTCGAACGGATAGGATGGAAATTTTTTTTCTTCTCTATTTTTCGGCCTGTCCATACCCGTTTAGTCTTGAAATGAAGCCTGGATGATGTTTTTTAGTTTTTAGAATTTTTTTTCATTTTATTTTTGAATTTTCTATCTCGGGTCGGGTTCGAACGGATAGGAAGGAAATTTTTTTTCTTCTCTATTTTCCGGCCTGTCCTGACATTTTTCATCTTGAAATGAAGCCTGAATGATGTTTTTCAATTTTTAGAATTTTTTTGCATTTATTTTTGAATTTTCTAACTCGGGTCGGGTTCGAACGGATTGGGGGAAATTTTTTTTCTTCTCTATTTTTCGGCCTGTCCATACCCGTTTAGTCTTGAAATGAAGCTTGGATGATGTTTTTTAATTTTTAGAATTTTTTTGCATTTTATTTTTGAATTTTCTATCTCGGCTCGGGTTCGAAAGGATAAGATGGAAAATTTTTTTCTTCTCTATTTTTCGGCCTGTCCATACCCGTTTAGTCTAGAAATGAGGCCTGGATGATGTTTTTTAATTTTTAGAATTTTTTTTCATTTTATTTTTGAATTTTCTATCTCGGGTCGGGTTCGAACGGATAGGAAGGAAATTTTTTTTCTTCTCTATTTTTCGGACTGTCCTGACATGTTTCATCTTGAAATGAAGCCTGGATGATATTTTTTAATTTTAAGAATTTTTTTGCATTTATTTTTGAATTTTTTATATCGGGTCGGGTTCGAACGGATAGGAAGGAAATTTTTTTTCTTCTCTATTTTTCGGCCTGTCCATACCCGTTTAGTCTTGAAATGAAGCCTGGATGACGTTTTTTAATTTTTAGAATTTTTTTGCATTTTATTTTTGAATTTTCTATCTCGGGTTGGGTTCGAACGGATAGGAAGGAAATTTTTTTTCTTCTCTATCTTTCGGCCTGTCCTGACCCGTTTCATCTTGAAATGCACCCTGGATGATGTTTTTTAATTTTTAGAATTTATTTTTGAATTTTCTAAGTCGGGTCGGGTTAGAACGGAGAGGAAGGAAATTTTTTTTCTTCTCTATTTTTCGGCTTGTCCATACCCGTATCTTCTTGAAATGAAGCCTGGATGATGTTTTTCAATTTTTAAAATTTTTTTGCATTTTTTTTTAATTTTCTAACTCGGGTCGGGTTCGAACGTATAGGAAAGAAATTTTTTTTCCTCTCTATTTTTCGGCCTGTCCTGACCCGTTTCGTCTTGAAATGAAGCCAGGATGATGTTTTTTAATTTTTAGAATTTTTTTACTTCTATTTTTGAATTTTCTAACCCGGGTCGGGTTCGAACGGATAGGAAGGAAAATTTTTGTTTCTCTATTTTTCGGCCTGGCCATACCCGTTTAGTCTTGAAATGAAGCCTGGATGATTTTTTTAAATTTTTAGAATTTTTTTTCATTTTATTTTTGAATTTTCTATCTCGGGTCGGGTTCGAACGGATAGGAAGGAAATTTTTTTTCTTCTCTATTTTTCGGCCTGTCCTGACATGTTTCATCTTGAAATGAAGCTTGAATGATGTTTTTTAATTTTTAGAATTTTTTTGCATTTATTTTTGAATTTTCTAACTCGGGTCGGGTTCGAACGGATTGGGGGAAATTTTTTTCTTCTCTATTTTTCGGCCTGTCCATACCCGTTTAGTCTTGAAATGAAGCCTGGATGATGTTTTTTAATTTTTAGAATTTTTTTGCATTTTATTTTTGAATTTTCTATCTCGGGTCGGGTTCGAAAGGATAAGATGGAAAATTTTTTTCTTCTCTATTTTTCGGCCTGTCCATACCCGTTTAGTCTAGAAATGAAGCCTGGATGATGTTTTTTAATTTTTAGAATTTTTTTTCATTTTATTTTTGAATTTTCTATCTCGGGTCGGGTTCGAACGGATAGGAAGGAAATTTTTTTTCTTCTCTATTTTTCGGACTGTCCTGACATGTTTCATCTTGAAATGAAGCCTGGATGATATTTTTTAATTTTAAGAATTTTTTTGCATTTATTTTTGAATTTTTTATATCGGGTCGGGTTCGAACGGATAGGAAGGAAATTTTTTTTCTTCTCTATTTTTCGGCCTGTCCATACCCGTTTAGTCTTGAAATGAAGCCTGGATGACGTTTTTTAATTTTAAAATTTTTTTGCATTTTATTTTTTAATTTTCTATCTCGGGTTGGGTTCGAACGGATAGGAAGGAAATTTTTTTTCTTCTCTATCTTTCGGCCTGTCCTGACCCGTTTCATCTTGAAATGCAGCCTGGATGATGTTTTTTAATTTTTAGAATTTATTTTTGAATTTTCTAAGTCGGGTCGGGTTAGAACGGAGAGGAAGGAAATTTTTTTTCTTCTCTATTTTTCGGCTTGTCCATACCCGTATCTTCTTGAAATGAAGCCTGAATGATGTTTTTCAATTTTTAAAATTTTTTTGCATTTTTTTTTTATTTTCTAACTCGGGTCGGGTTCGAACGTATAGGAAGGAAATTTTTTTTCCTCTCTATTTTTCGGCCTGTCCTGACCCATTTCGTCTTGAAATGAAGCCAGGATGATGTTTTTTAATTTTTAGAATTTTTTTACTTTTATTTTTGAATTTTCTAACTCGGGTCGGGCTCGAATGGATAGGAAGGAAATTTTTTTTTTCTCTATTTTTCGGGCTGTCCATACCCGTTTAGTCTTGAAATGAAGCCTGGATGATGTTTTTTAATTTTTAGAATTTTTTTGTATTTTGTTTTTGAATTTTCTAACTCGGGTCGGGTTCGAACGGATAGGAAGGAAATTTTTTTTCTTCTCTATTTTTCGGCCTGTCCATACCCGTTTAGTCTTGAAATGAAGCCTGGATGATTTTTTTTAATTTTTAGAATTTTTTTGCATTTATTTTTGAATGTTCTAACTCGGGTCGGGTTTAAACGGATAGGAAGGAAATTTTTTTTCTTCTCTATTTTTCGGCCTGTCCATACCCGTTTAGTCTTGAAATGATGCCTGGATGATGTTTTTTTAATTTTTAGAATTTTTTTGCATTTATTTTAGAATTTTCTATCTCGGGTCGGGTTCGAACGGATAGGAGGAAATTTTATTTCTTCTCTATTTTTCGGCTTGTCCATACCCGTTTACTCTTGAAATGAAGCCTGGATGATGTTTCTTAATATTTAGAATTTTTTTATATTTTATTTTTGAATTTTCTATCTCGGGTCGGGTTCGAACGGATAGGATGGAAATTTTTTTTCTTCTCCATTTTTCGGCCTGTCCATACCCATTTAGTCTTGAAATGAAGCCTGGATGATGTTTTTTAATTTTTAAAATTTTTATTCATTTTATTTTTGAATTTTCTATCTCGGGTCGGGTTCGAACGGATAGGATGGAAATTTTTTTTCTTCTCTATTTTTCGGCCTGTCCATACCCGTTTAGTCTTGAAATGAAGCCTGGATGATGTTTTTTAATTTTTAGAATTTTTTTTCATTTTATTTTTGAATTTTCTATCTCGGGTCGGGTTCGAACGGATAGGAAGGAAATTTTTTTTCTTCTCTATTTTTCGGCCTGTCCATACCCGTTTAGTCTTGAAATGAAGCCTGGATGATTTTTTTTTAATTTTTAGAATTTTTTTGCATTTATTTTTGAATGTTCTAACTCGGGTCGGGTTTAAACGGATAGGAAGGAAATTTTTTTTCTTCTCTATTTTTCGGCCTCTCCATACCCGTTTAGTCTTGAAATGATGCCTGGATGATGTTTTTTTAATTTTTAGAATTTTTTTGCATTTATTTTAGAATTTTCAATCTCGGGTCGGGTTCGAACGGATAGGAGGAAATTTTCTTTTTTCTCTATTTTTCGGCTTGTCCATACCCGTTTACTCTTGAAATGAATCCTGGATGATGTTTCTTAATATTTAGAATTTTTTTGCATTTTATTTTTGAATTTTCTATCTCGGGTCGGGTTCGAACGGATAGGATGGAAATTTTTTTTCTTCTCTATTTTTCGGCCTGTCCATACCCGTTTAGTCTTGAAATGAAGCCTGGATGATGTTTTTTAATTTTTAGAAACTTTTTTCATTTTATTTTTGAATTTTCTATCTCGGGTCGGGTTCGAACGGATAGGATGGAAATTTTTTTTCTTCTCTATTTTTCGGCCTGTCCATACCCGTTTAGTCTTGAAATGAAGCCTGGATGATGTTTTTTAATTTTTAGAATTTTTTTTCATTTTATTTTTGAATTTTCTATCTCGGGTCGGGTTCGAACGGATAGGAAGGAAATTTTTTTTCTTCTCTATTTTTCGGCCTGTCCTGACATTTTTCATCTTGAAATGAAGCCTGAATGATGTTTTTCAATTTTTAGAATTTTTTTGCATTTATTTTTGAATTTTCTAACTCGGGTCGGGTTCGAACGGATAGGGGGAAATTTTTTTTCTTCTCTATTTTTCGGCCTGTCCATACCCGTTTAGTCTTGAAATGAAGCCTGGATGATGTTTTTTAATTTTTAGAATTTTTTTGCATTTTATTTTTGAATTTTCTATCTCGGGTCGGGTTCGAAAGGATAAGATGGAAAATTTTTTTCTTCTCTATTTTTCGGCCTGTCCATACCCGTTTAGTCTAGAAATGAAGCCTGGATGATGTTTTTTAATTTTTAGAATTTTTTTTCATTTTATTTTTGAATTTTCTATCTCGGGTCGGGTTCGAACGGATAGGAAGGAAATTTTTTTTCTTCTCTATTTTTCGGACTGTCCTGACATGTTTCATCTTGAAATGAAGCCTGGATGATATTTTTTAATTTTAAGAATTTTTTTGCATTTATTTTTGAATTTTTTTATATCGGGTCGGGTTCGAACGGATAGGAAGGAAATTTTTTTTCTTCTCTATTTTTCGGCCTGTCCATACCCGTTTAGTCTTGAAATGAAGCCTGGATGACGTTTTTTAATTTTGAGAATTTTTTTGCATTTTATTTTTGAATTTTCTATCTCGGGTTGGGTTCGAACGGATAGGAAGGAAATTTTTTTTCTTCTCTATCTTTCGGCCTGTCCTGACCCGTTTCATCTTGAAATGCAGCCTGGATGATGTTTTTTAATTTTTAGAATTTATTTTTGAATTTTCTAAGTCGGGTCGGGTTAGAACGGAGAGGAAGGAAATTTTTTTTCTTCTCTATTTTTCGGCTTGTCCATACCCGTATCTTCTTGAAATGAAGCCTGGATGATGTTTTTCAATTTTTAAAATTTTTTTGCATTTTTTTTTTAATTTTCTAACTCGGGTCGGGTTCGAACGTATAGGAAAGAAATTTTTTTTCCTCTCTATTTTTCGGCCTGTCCTGACCCGTTTCGTCTTGAAATGAAGCCAGGATGATATTTTTTAATTTTTAGAATTTTTTTACTTCTATTTTTGAATTTTCTAACCCGGGTCGGGTTCGAACGGATAGGAAGGAAAATTTTTGTTTCTCTATTTTTCGGCCTGGCCATACCCGTTTAGTCTTGAAATGAAGCCTGGATGATTTTTTTAAATTTTTAGAATTTTTTTTCATTTTATTTTTGAATTTTCTATCTCGGGTCGGGTTCGAACGGATAGGAAGGAAATTTTTTTTCTTCTCTATTTTTCGGCCTGTCCTGACATGCTTCATCTTGAAATGAAGCCTGAATGATGTTTTTTAATTTTTAGAATTTTTTTGCATTTATTTTTGAATTTTCTAACTCGGGTCGGATTCGAACGGATTGGGGGAAAGTTTTTTCTTCTCTATTTTTCGGCCTGTCCATACCCGTTTAGTCTTGAAATGAAGCCTGGATGATGTTTTTTAATTTTTAGAATTTTTTTGCATTTTATTTTTGAATTTTCTATCTCGGGTCGGGTTCGAAAGGATAAGATGGAAAATTTTTTTCTTCTCTATTTTTCGGCCTGTCCATACCCGTTTAGTCTAGAAATGAAGCCTGGATGATGTTTTTTAATTTTTAGAATTTTTTTTCATTTTATTTTTGAATTTTCTATCTCGGGTCGGGTTCGAACGGATAGGAAGGAAATTTTTTTTCTTCTCTATTTTTCGGAATGTCCTGACATGTTTCATCTTGAAATGAAGCCTGGATGATATTTTTTAATTTTAAGAATTTTTTTGCATTTATTTTTGAATTTTTTATATCGGGTCGGGTTCGAACGGATAGGAAGGAAATTTTTTTTCTTCTCTATTTTTCGGCCTGTCCATACCCGTTTAGTCTTGAAATGAAGCCTGGATGACGTTTTTTAATTTTAAAATTTTTTTGCATTTTATTTTTTAATTTTCTATCTCAGGTTGGGTTCGAACGGATAGGAAGGAAATTTTTTTTCTTCTCTATCTTTCGGCCTGTCCTGACCCGTTTCATCTTGAAATGCAGCCTGGATGATGTTTTTTAATTTTTAGAATTTATTTTTGAATTTTCTAAGTCGGGTCGGGTTAGAACGGAGAGGAAGGAAATTTTTTTTCTTCTCTATTTTTCGGCTTGTCCATACCCGTATCTTCTTGAAATGAAGCCTGGATGATGTTTTTCAATTTTTAAAATTTTTTTGCATTTTTTTTTTTATTTTCTAACTCGGGTCGGGTTCGAACGTATAGGAAGGAAATTTTTTTTCCTCTCTATTTTTCGGCCTGTCCTGACCCATTTCGTCTTGAAATGAAGCCAGGATGATGTTTTTTAATTTTTAGAATTTTTTTACTTTTATTTTTGAATTTTCTAACTCGGGTCGGGTTCGAACGGATAGGAAGGAAATTTTTTTTTTCTCTATTTTTCGGGCTGTCCATACCCGTTTAGTCTTGAAATGAAGCCTGGATGATGTTTTTTAATTTTTAGAATTTTTTTGTATTTTGTTTTTGAATTTTCTAACTCGGGTCGGGTTCGAACGGATAGGAAGGAAATTTTTTTTCTTCTCTATTTTTCGGCCTGTCCATACCCGTTTAGTCTTGAAATGAAGCCTGGATGATTTTTTTTAATTTTTAGAATTTTTTTGCATTTATTTTTGAATGTTCTAACTCGGGTCGGGTTTAAACGGATAGGAAGGAAATTTTTTTTCTTCTCTATTTTTCGACCTGTCCATACCCGTTTAGTCTTGAAATGATGCCTGGATGATGTTTTTTTAATTTTTAGAATTTTTTTGCATTTATTTTAGAATTTTCTATCTCGGGTCGGGTTCGAACGGATAGGAGGAAATTTTTTTTCTTCTCTATTTTTCGGCTTGTCCATACCCGTTTACTCTTGCAATGAAGCCTGGATGATGTTTTTTAATTTTTAGAATTTTTTTGCATTTTATTTTTGAATTTTCTATCTCGGGTCGGGTTCGAACGGATAGGATGGAAATTTTTTTTCTTCTCTATTTTTCGTCCTGTCCATACCCGTTTAGTCTTGAAATGAAGCCTGGATGAAGTTTTTTAATTTTTAAAATTTTTTTTCATTTTATTTTTGAATTTTCTATCTCGGGTCGGGTTCGAACGGATAGGAAGGAAATTTTTTTTCTTCTCTATTTTTCGGCCTGTCCATACCCGTTTAGTCTTGAAATGAAGCCTGGATGATTTTTTTTAATTTTTAGAATTTTTTTGCATTTATTTTTGAATGTTCTAACTCGGGTCGGGTTTAAACGGATAGGAAGGAAATTTTTTTTCTTCTCTATTTTTCGACCTGTCCATACCCGTTTAGTCTTGAAATGATGCCTGGATGATGTTTTTTTAATTTTTAGAATTTTTTTGCATTTATTTTAGAATTTTCTATCTCGGGTCGGGTTCGAACGGATAGGAGGAAATTTTTTTTCTTCTCTATTTTTCGGCTTGTCCATACCCGTTTACTCTTGCAATGAAGCCTGGATGATGTTTTTTAATTTTTAGAATTTTGTTGCATTTTATTTTTGAATTTTCTATCTCGGGTCGGGTTCGAACGGATAGGATGGAAATTTTTTTTCTTCTCTATTTTTCGTCCTGTCCATACCCGTTTAGTCTTGAAATGAAGCCTGGATGAAGTTTTTTAATTTTTAAAATTTTTTTTCAATTTATTTTTGAATTTTCTATCTCGGGTCGGGTTCGAACGGATAGGAAGGAAATTTTTTTTCTTCTCTATCTTTCGGCCTGTCCTGACCCGTTTCATTTTGAAATGCAGCCTGGATGATGTTTTTTAATTTTTAGAATTTATTTTTGAATTTTCTAAGTCGGGTCGGGTTAGAACGGAGAGGAAGGAAATTTTTTTTCTTCTCTATTTTTCGGCTTGTCCATACCCGTATCTTCTTGAAATGAAGCCTGGATGATGTTTTTCAATTTTTAAAATTTTTTTGCATTTTATTTTTAATTTTCTAACTCGGGTCGGGTTCGAACGTATCGGAAGGAAATTTTTTTTCCTCTCTATTTTTCGGCCTGTCCTGACCCGTTTCGTCTTGAAATGAAGCCTGGATGATGTTTTTTAATTTTTAGAATTTTTTTGTATTTTGTTTTTGAATTTTCTAACTCGGGTCGGGTTCGAACGGATAGGAAGGAAATTTTTTTTCTTCTCTATTTTTCGGCCTGTCCATACCCGTTTAGTCTTGAAATGAAGCCTGGATGATTTTTTTTAATTTTTAGAATTTTTTTGCATTTATTTTTGAATGTTCTAACTCGGGTCGGGTTTAAACGGATAGGAAGGAAATTTTTTTTCTTCTCTATTTTTTGGCCTGTCCATACCCGTTTAGTCTTGAAATGATGCCTGGATGATGTTTTTTTAATTTTTAGAACTTTTTTGCATTTATTTTAGAATTTTCTATCTCGGGTCGGGTTCGAACGGATAGGAGGAAATTTTATTTCTTCTCTATTTTTCGGCTTGTCCATACCCGTTTACTCTTGAAATGAAGCCTGGAAGATGTTTCTTAATATTTAGAATTTTTTTGTATTTTATTTTTGAATTTTCTATCTCGGGTCGGGTTCGAACGGATAGGATGGAAATTTTTTTTCTTCTCTATTTTTCGGCCTGTCCATACCCGTTTAGTCTTGAAATGAAGCCTGGATGATGTTTTTTAATTTTTAAAATTTTTATTCATTTTATTTTTGAATTTTCTATCTCGGGTCGGGTTCGAATGGATAGGAAGGAAATTTTTTTTCTTCTCTATTTTTCGGCCTGTCCTGACATGTTTCATCTTGAAATGAAGCCTGGATGATATTTTTTAATTTTTAGAATTTTTTTGCATTTATTTTTGAATTTTCTATATCGGGTCGTGTTCGAACGGATAGGAAGGAAATTTTTTTTCTTCTCTATTTTTCGGCCTGTCCATACCCGTTTAGTCTTGAAATGATGCCTGGATGATGTTTTTTTAATTTTTAGAATTTTTTTGCATTTATTTTTGACTTTTCTATATCGGGTCGGGTTCGAACGGATAGGAAGGAAATTTTTTTTCTTCTCTATTTTTCGGCCTGTCCATACCCGTTTAGTCTTGAAATGAAGCCCGGATGATGTTTTTTAATTTTTAAAATTTTTTTGCATTTATTTTTGAATTTTCTAACTCGGGTCGGGTTCGAACGTATAGGAAGGAAATTTTTTTTCCTCTCTATTTTTCAACCTGTCCTGACTTGTTTCATCTTGAAACGACGCCAGGATGATGTTTTTTAATTTTTAGAATTTTTTTGCATTTATTTTTGAATTTTCTAACTCGGGTCGGGTACGAACGAATAGGAAGGCAATTTTTTTTCTTCTCTATTTTTCGGCCTGTCCATACCCGTTTAGTTTTGAAATGAAGCCTGGATGATGTTTTTTAATTTTTAGAATTTTTTTGCATTATATTTTTGAATTTTCTATCTCGGGTCGGGTTCGAACGGATAGGATGGAAATTTTTTTTCTTCTCTATTTTTCGGCCTGTCCATACCCGTTTAGTCTTGAAATGAAGCCTGGATGATGTTTTTTAATTTTTAGAAACTTTTTTCATTTTATTTTTGAATTTTCTATCTCGGGTCGGGTTCGAACGGATAGGATGGAAATTTTTTTTCTTCTCTATTTTTCGGCCTGTCCATACCCGTTTAGTCTTTAAATGAAGCCTGGATGATGTTTTTTAATTTTTAGAGTTTTTTTTCATTTTATTTTTGAATTTTCTATCTCGGGTCGGGTTCGAACGGATAGGAAGGAAATTTTTTTTCTTCTCTATTTTTCGGCCTGTCCTGACATTTTTCATCTTGAAATGAAGCCTTAATGATGTTTTTTAATTTTTAGAATTTTTTTGCATTTATTTTTGAATTTTCTAACTCGGGTCGGGTTCGAACGAATTGGGGGAAATTTTTTTTCTTCTCTATGTTTCGGCCTGTCCATACCCGTTTAGTCTTGAAATGAAGCCTGGATGCTGTTTTTTAATTTTTAGAATTTTTTTGCATTTTATTTTTGAATTTTCTATCTCGGGTCGGGTTCGAAAGGATAAGATGGAAATTTTTTTTCTTCTCTATTTTTCGGCCTGTCCATACCCGTTTAGTCTTGAAATGAAGCCTGGATGATGTTTTTTAATTTTTAGAATTTTTTTGCATTTTATTTTTGAATTTTCTATCTCGGGTCGAGTTCGAAAGGATAAGATGGAAATTTTTTTTCTTCTCTATTTTTCGGCCTGTCCATACCCGTTTAGTCTTGGAATGAAGCCTGGATGATGTTTTTTAATTTTTAGAATTTTTTTTCATTTTATTTTTGAATTTTCTATCTCGGGTCGGGTTCGAACGGATAGGTAGGAAACTTTTTTTCTTCTCTATTTTTCGGACTGTCCTGACATGTTTCATCTTGAAATGAAGTCTGGATGATATTTTTTAATTTTTAGAATTTTTTTGCATTTATTTTTGAATTTTTTATATCGGGTCGGGTTCGAACGGATAGGAAGGAAAGTTTTTTTCTTCTCTATTTTTCGGCATGTCCATACCCGTTTAGTCTGGAAATGAAGCCTGGATGATGTTTTTTAATTTTTAGAATTTTTTTGCATTTTATTTTTGAATTTTCTATCTCGGGTCGGGTTCGAACGGATAGGAAGGAAATTTTTTTTCTTCTCTATCTTTCGGCCTGTCCTGGCCCGTTTCATCTTGAAATGCAGCCTGGATGATGTTTTTTAATTTTTAGAATTTATTTTTGAATTTTCTAAGTCGGGTCGGGTTAGAACGGAGAAGAAGGAAATTTTTTTTCTTCTCTATTTTTCGGCTTGTCCATACCCGTATCTTCTTGAAATGAAGCCTGGATGATGTTTTACAATTTTTTAAATTTTATTGCATTTTTTTTTAATTTTCTAACTCGGGTCGGGTTCGAACGTATAGGAAGGAAATTTTTTTGCCTCTCTATTTTTCGGCCTGTCCTGACCCGTTTCGTCTTGAAATGAAGCCAGGATGATGTTTTTTAATTTTTAGAATTTTTTTACTTTTATTTTTGAATTTTCTAACTCGGGTCGGGTTCGAACGGATAGGAAGGAAATTTTTTTTTCTCTATTTTTCGGCCTGTCCATACCCGTTTAGTCTTGAAATGAAGCCTGGATGATGTTTTTTAATTTTTAGAATTTTTCTGCATTTTGTTTTTGAATTTTCTAACTCGGGTCGGGTTCGAACGGATAGAAAGGAAATTTTTTTTCTTCTCTATTTTTCGGCCTGTCCATACCCGTTTAGTCTTGAAATGAAGCCTGGATGATTTTTTTTAATTTTTAGAATTTTTTTGCATTTATTTTTGAATTTTCTAACTTGGGTCGGGTTTAAACGGGTAGGAAGGAAATTTTTTTTCTTCTCTATTTTTCGGCCTGTCCATACCCGTTTAGTCTTGAAATGATGCCTGGATGATGTTTTTTTAATTTTTAGAATTTTTTTGCATTTATTTTAGAATTTTCTATCTCGGGTCGGGTTCGAACGGATGGGAGGAAATTTTTTTTCTTCTCTATTTTTCGGCTTATCCATACCCGTTTACTCTTGAAATGAAGCCTGGATGATGTTTTTTAATTTTTAGAATTTTTTTGCATTTTATTTTTGAATTTTCTATCTCGGGTCGGGTTCGAACGGATAGGATGGAAATTTTTTTTCTTCTCTCTTTTTAGGCCTGTCCAAACCCGTTTAGTCTTGAAATGAAGCCTGGATGATTTTTTTTAATTTTTAGAATTTTTTTGCATTTATTTTTGAATTTTCTAACTCGGGTCGGGTTTAAATGGATAGGAAGGAAATTTTTTTTCTTCTCTATTTTTCGGCTTGTCCATACCCGTTTAGTCTTGAAATGATGCCTGGATGATGTTTTTTTAATTTTTAGAATTTTTTTGCATTTATTTTAGAATTTTCTATCTCGGGTCGGGTTCGAACGGATAGGAGGAAATTTTTTTTCTTCTCTATTTTTTGGCTTGTCCATACCCGTTTACTCTTGAAATGAAGCCTGGATGATGTTTTTTAATTTTTAGAATTTTTTTGCATTATATTTTTGAATTTTCTAACTCGGGTCGGGTTCGAACGGATAGGATGGAAATTTTTTTTCTTCTCTATTTTTCGGCCTGTCCATACCCGTTTAGTCTTGAAATGAAGCCTGGATGATGTTTTTTAATTTTCAAAATTTTTTTTCGTTTTATTTTTGAATTTTCTATCTCGGGTCGGGTTCGAACGGATAGGAAGGAAATTTTTTTTATTCTCTATTTTTCGGCCTGTCCTGACATGTTTCATCTTGAAATGAAGCCTGGATGATATTTTTTAATTTTTAGAATTTTTTTGCATTTATTTTTGAATTTTCTATATCGGGTCGGGTTCGAACGGATAGGAAGGAAATTTTTTTTTCTTCTCTATTTTTCGGCCTATCCATACCCGTTTAGTCTTGAAATGAAGCCCGGATGATGTTTTTTAATTTTTAGAATTTTTTTGCATTTTATTTTTGAATTTTCTATCTCGGGTCGGGTTCGAACGGATAGGAAGGAAATTTTTTTTCTTCCCTATCTTTCGGCCTGTCCTGACCCGTTTCATCTTGAAATGCAGCCTGGATGATGTTTTTTAATTTTTAGAATTTTTTTTCATTTTATTTTTGAATTTTCTATCTTGGGTCGGGTTCGAACGGATAGGAAGGAAATTTTTTTTCTTCTCTATTTTTCGGACTGTCCTGACATGTTTCATCTTGAAATGAAGCCTGGATGATATTTTTTAATTTATAGAATTTTTTTTCATTTTATTTTTGAATTTTCTATCTCGGGTCGGGTTCGAACGGAGAGGAAGGAAATTTTTTTTCTTCTCTATCTTTCGGCCTGTCCTGACCCGTTTCATCTTGAAATGCAGCCTGGATGATGTTTTTTAATTTTTAGAATTTATTTTTGAATTTTCTAAGTCGGGTCGGGTTAGAACGGAGTGGAAGGAAATTTTTTTTCTTCTCTATTTTTCGGCTTGTCCATACCCGTATCTTCTTGAAATGAGGCCTGGATGATGTTTTTCAATTTTTAAAATTTTTTTGCATTTTTTTTTTAATTTTCTAACTCGGGTCGGGTTCGAACGTATCGGAAGGAAATTTTTTTTCCTCTCTATTTTTCGGCCTGTCCTGACCCGTTTCGTCTTGAAATGAAGCCAGGATGATGTTTTTTAATTTTTAGAATTTTTTTACTTTTATTTTTGAATTTTCTAACTCGGGTTGGGTTCGAACGGATAGGAAGGAAATTTTTTTTTTCTCTATTTTTCGGCCTGTCCATACCCGTTTAGTCTTGAAATGAAGCCTGGATGATGTTTTTTAATTTTTAGAATTTTTTTGTATTTTGTTTTTGAATTTTCTAACTCGGGTCGGGTTCGAACGTATAGGAAGGAAATTTTTTTTCTTCTCTATTTTTCGGCCTGTCCATACCCGTTTAGTCTTGAAATGAAGCCTGGATGATTTTTTTTAATTTTTAGAATTTTTTTGCATTTATTTTTGAATGTTCTAACTCGGGTCGGGTTTAAACGGATAGGAAGGAAATTTTTTTCCTTCTCTATTTTTCGGCCTGTCCATACCCGTTTAGTCTTGAAATGATGCCTGGATGATGTTTTTTTAATTTTTAGAATTTTTTTGCATTTATTTTAGAATTTTCTATCTCGGGTCGGGTTCGAACGGATAGGAGGAAATTTTTTTTCTTCTCTATTTTTCGGCTTGTCCATACCCGTTTACTCTTGAAATGAAGCCTGGATGATGTTTTTTAATTTTTAGAATTTTTTTGCATTTTATTTTAGAATTTTCTATCTCGGGTCGGGTTCGAACGGATAGGATGGAAATTTTTTTTCTTCTCTATTTTTCGGCCTGTCCTGACATGTTCCATCTTGAAATGAAGCCTGGATGATATTTTTTAATTTTTAGAATTTTTTTGCATTTATTTTTGAATTTTCTATATCGGGTCGGGTTCGAACGGATAGGAAGGAAATTTTTTTTCTTCTCTATTTTTCGGCCTGTCCATACCCGTTTAGTCTTGAAATGAAGCCCGGATGATGTTTTTTAATTTTTAGAATTTTTTTGCATTTTATTTTTGAATTTTCTATCTCGGGTCGGGTTCGAACGGATAGGAAGGAAATTTGTTTTCTTCTCTATCTTTCGGCCTGTCCTGACCCGTTTCATCTTGAAATGCAGCCTGGATGATGTTTTTTAATTTTTAGAATTTATTTTTGAATTTTCTAAGTCGGGTCGGGTTAGAACGGATAGGAAGGAAATTTTTTTTCTTCTCTATTTTTCGGCTTGTCCATACCCGTATGTTCTTGAAATGAAGCCTGGATGATGTTTTTCAATTTTAAAAATTTTTTTGCATTTATTTTTTAATTTTCTAACTCGGGTCGGGTTCGAACGGATCGGAAGGAAAATTTTTTTCCTCTCTATTTTTCAGCCTATCCTGACTCGTTTCATCTTTAAACGAAGCCAGGATGATGTTTTTTAATTTTTAGAATTTTTTTGCATTTATTTTTGAATTTTCTAACTCGGGTCGGGTTCGAACGGATAGGAGGAAATTTTTTTTCTTCTCTATTTTTCGGCCAGTCCATACCCGTTTAGTCTTGAAATGAAGCTTGAATGATGTTTTTTAATTTTTAGAATTTATTTTTGAATTTTCTAAGTCGGTTCGGGTTCGAACGGATAGGATGGAAATTTTTTTTCTTCTCTATTTTTCGGCCTGTCCATACCCGTTTAGTCTTGAAATGAAGTCTGGATGATGTTTTTTAATTTTTAGAATTTTTTTTCATTTTATTTTTGAATTTTCTATCTCGAGTCGGGTTCGAACAGATTGGAAGGAAATTTTTTTTTCTTCTCTATTTTTCGGCTTGTCCATACCCGTATCTTCTTGAAATGAAACCTGGATGATGTTTTTTAACTTTTAGAATTTTTTAGAATTTATTTTTTAATTTTCTAACTCGGGTCGGGTTCGAACGGATAGGAAGGAAATTTTTTTCCTCTCTATTTTTCGGCCTGTCCTGACCCGTTTCATCTTGAAATGATGCCAGGATGATGATTTTTAATTTTTAGAATTTTTTTGCATTTATTTTTGAATTTTCTAACTCGGGTCGGGTTCGAACGGATAGGAAGAAATTTTTTTTCTTCTCTATTTTTCGGCCTGTCCATACCCGTTTAGTCTTGAAATGAAGCCTGGATGATGTTTTTTAATTTTTAGAATTTTTTTGCATTTTATTTTTGAATTTTCTATATCGGGTCGGGTTCGAAAGGATAAGATGGAAATTTTTTTTCTTCTCTATTTTTCGGCCTGTCCATACCCGTTTAGTCTTGAAATGAAGCCTGGATGATGTTTTTTAATTTTTAGAATTTTTTTTCATTTATTTTTGAATTTTCTAACTCGGGTCGGGTTCGAACGGATAGGAAGGAAATTTTTTTTCTTCTCTATTTTTCGGACTGTCCTGACATGTTTCATCTTGAAATGAAGCCTGGATGATATTTTTTAATTTGTAGAATTTTTTTTCATTTTATTTTTGAATTTTCTATCTCGGGTCGGGTTCGAACGGAGAGGAAGGAAATTTTTTTTCTTCTCTATCTTTCGGCCTGTCCTGACCCGTTTCATCTTGAAATGCAGCCTGGATGATGTTTTTTAATTTTTAGAATTTATTTTTGAATTTTCTAAGTCGGGTCGGGTTAGAACGGAGAGGAAGGAAATTTTTTTTTTCTCTATTTTTCGGCTTGTCCATACCCGTATCTTCTTGAAATGAAGCCTGGATGATGTTTTTCAATTTTTAAAATTTTTTTGCATTTTTTTTTTAATTTTCTAACTCGGGTCGGGTTCGAACGTATCGGAAGGAAATTTTTTTTCCTCTCTATTTTTCGGCCTGTCCTGACCCATTTCGTCTTGAAATGAAGCCAGGATGATGTTTTTTAATTTTTAGAATTTTTTTACTTTTATTTTTGAATTTTCTAACTCGGGTCGGGTTCGAACGGATAGGAAGGAAATTTTTTTTTTCTCTATTTTTCGGCCTGTCCATACCCGTTTAGTCTTGAAATGAAGCCTGGATGATGTTTTTTAATTTTTAGAATTTTTTTGTATTTTGTTTTTGAATTTTCTAACTCGGGTCGGGTTCGAACGTATAGGAAGGAAATTTTTTTTCTTCTCTATTTTTCGGCCTGTCCATACCCGTTTAGTCTTGAAATGAAGCCTGGACGATTTTTTTTAATTTTTAGAATTTTTTTGCATTTATTTTTGAATGTTTTAACTCGGGTCGGGTTTAAACGGATAGGAAGGAAATTTTTTACCTTCTCTATTTTTCGGCCTGTCCATACCCGTTTAGTCTTGAAATGATGCCTGGATGATGTTTTTTTTAATTTTTAGAATTTTTTTGTATTTTGTTTTTGAATTTTCTAACTCGGGTCGGGTTCGAACGTATAGGAAGGAAATTTTTTTTCTTCTCTATTTTTCGGCCTGTCCATACCCGTTTAGTCTTGAAATGAAGCCTGGATGATTTTTTTTTAATTTTTAGAATTTTTTTGCATTTATTTTTGAATGTTCTAACTCGGGTCGGGTTTAAACGGATAGGAAGGAAATTTTTTTCCTTCTCTATTTTTCGGCCTGTCCATACCCGTTTAGTCTTGAAATGATGCCTGGATGATGTTTTTTTAATTTTTAGAATTTTTTTGCATTTATTTTAGAATTTTCTATCTCGGGTCGGGTTCGAACGGATAGGAGGAAATTTTTTTTCTTCTCTATTTTTCGGCTTGTCCATACCCGTTTACTCTTGAAATGAAGCCTGGATGATGTTTTTTAATTTTTAGAATTTTTTTGCATTTTATTTTAGAATTTTCTATCTCGGGTCGGGTTCGAACGGATAGGATGGAAATTTTTTTTCTTCTCTATTTTTCGGCCTGTCCTGACATGTTCCATCTTGAAATGAAGCCTGGATGATATTTTTTAATTTTTAGAATTTTTTTGCATTTATTTTTGAATTTTCTATATCGGGTCGGGTTCGAACGGATAGGAAGGAAATTTTTTTTCTTCTCTATTTTTCGGCCTGTCCATACCCGTTTAGTCTTGAAATGAAGCCCGGATGATGTTTTTTAATTTTTAGAATTTTTTTGCATTTTATTTTTGAATTTTCTATCTCGGGTCGGGTTCGAACGGATAGGAAGGAAATTTGTTTTCTTCTCTATCTTTCGGCCTGTCCTGACCCGTTTCATCTTGAAATGCAGCCTGGATGATGTTTTTTAATTTTTATAATTTATTTTTGAATTTTCTAAGTCGGGTCGGGTTAGAACGGATAGTAAGGAAATTTTTTTTCTTCTCTATTTTTCGGCTTGTCCATACCCGTATGTTCTTGAAATGAAGCCTGGATGATGTTTTTCAATTTTAAAAATTTTTTTACATTTATTTTTTAATTTTCTAACTCGGGTCGGGTTCGAACGGATCGGAAGGAAAATTTTTTTCCTCTCTATTTTTCAGCCTATCCTGACTCGTTTCATCTTTAAACGAAGCCAGGATGATGTTTTTTAATTTTTAGAATTTTTTTGCATTTATTTTTGAATTTTCTAACTCGGGTCGGGTTCGAACGGATAGGAGGAAATTTTTTTTCTTCTCTATTTTTCGGCCAGTCCATACCCGTTTAGTCTTGAAATGAAGCTTGAATGATGTTTTTTAATTTTTAGAATTTATTTTTGAATTTTCTAAGTCGGTTCGGGTTCGAACGGATAGGATGGAAATTTTTTTTCTTCTCTATTTTTCGGCCTATCCATACCCGTTTAGTCTTGAAATGAAGTCTGGATGATGTTTTTTAATTTTTAGAATTTTTTTTCATTTTATTTTTGAATTTTCTATCTCGAGTCGGGTTCGAACAGATTGGAAGGAAATTTTTTTTTCTTCTCTATTTTTCGGCTTGTCCATACCCGTATCTTCTTGAAATGAAACCTGGATGATGTTTTTTAACTTTTAGAATTTTTTAGAATTTATTTTTTAATTTTCTAACTCGGGTCGGGTTCGAACGGATAGGAAGGAAATTTTTTTCCTCTCTATTTTTCGGCCTGTCCTGACCCGTTTCATCTTGAAATGATGCCAGGATGATGATTTTTAATTTTTAGAATTTTTTTGCATTTATTTTTGAATTTTCTAACTCGGGTCGGGTTCGAACGGATAGGAAGAAATTTTTTTTCTTCTCTATTTTTCGGCCTGTCCATACCCGTTTAGTCTTGAAATGAAGCCTGGATGATGTTTTTTAATTTTTAGAATTTTTTTGCATTTTATTTTTGAATTTTCTATATCGGGTCGGGTTCGAAAGGATAAGATGGAAATTTTTTTTCTTCTCTATTTTTCGGCCTGTCCATACCCGTTTAGTCTTGAAATGAAGCCTGGATGATGTTTTTTAATTTTTAGAATTTTTTTTCATTTATTTTTGAATTTTCTAACTCGGGTCGGGTTCGAACGGATAGGAGGAAATTTTTTTTCTTCTCTATTTTTCGGCTTGTCCATACCCGTTTACTCTTGAAATGAAGCCTGGATGATGTTTTTTAATTTTTAGAATTTTTTTGCATTTTATTTTTGAATTTTCTATCTCGGGTCGGGTTCGAACGGATAGGATGGAAATTTTTTTTCTTCTCTATTTTTCGGCCTGTCCATACCCGTTTAGTCTTGAAATGAAGCCTGGATGATGTTTTTTAATTTTTAAAATTTTTTTTCATTTTATTTTTGAATTTTCTATCTCGGGTCGGGTTCGAACGGATAGGAAGGAAATTTTTTTTCTTCCCTATCTTTCGGCCTGTCCTGACCCGTTTCATCTTGAAATGCAGCCTGGATGATGTTTTTTAATTTTTAGAATTTTTTTTCATTTTATTTTTGAATTTTCTATCTTGGGTCGGGTTCGAACGGATAGGAAGGAAATTTTTTTTCTTCTCTATTTTTCGGACTGTCCTGACATGTTTCATCTTGAAATGAAGCCTGGATGATATTTTTTAATTTATAGAATTTTTTTTCATTTTATTTTTGAATTTTCTATCTCGGGTCGGGTTCGAACGGAGAGGAAGGAAATTTTTTTTCTTCTCTATCTTTCGGCCTGTCCTGACCCGTTTCATCTTGAAATGCAGCCTGGATGATGTTTTTTAATTTTTAGAATTTATTTTTGAATTTTCTAAGTCGGGTCGGGTTAGAACGGAGAGGAAGGAAATTTTTTTTCTTCTCTATTTTTCGGCTTGTCCATACCCGTATCTTCTTGAAATGAAGCCTGGATGATGTTTTTCAATTTTTAAAATTTTTTTGCATTTTTTTTTTAATTTTCTAACTCGGGTCGGGTTCGAACGTATCGGAAGGAAATTTTTTTTCCTCTCTATTTTTCGGCCTGTCCTGACCCATTTCGTCTTGAAATGAAGCCAGGATGATGTTTTTTAATTTTTAGAATTTTTTTACTTTTATTTTTGAATTTTCTAACTCGGGTCGGGTTCGAACGGATAGGAAGGAAATTTTTTTTTTCTCTATTTTTCGGCCTGTCCATACCCGTTTAGTCTTGAAATGAAGCCTGGATGATGTTTTTTAATTTTTAGAATTTTTTTGTATTTTGTTTTTGAATTTTCTAACTCGGGTCGGGTTCGAACGTATAGGAAGGAAATTTTTTTTCTTCTCTATTTTTCGGCCTGTCCATACCCGTTTAGTCTTGAAATGAAGCCTGGACGATTTTTTTTAATTTTTAGAATTTTTTTGCATTTATTTTTGAATGTTTTAACTCGGGTCGGGTTTAAACGGATAGGAAGGAAATTTTTTACCTTCTCTATTTTTCGGCCTGTCCATACCCGTTTAGTCTTGAAATGATGCCTGGATGATGTTTTTTTAATTTTTAGAATTTTTTTGCATTTATTTTAGAATTTTCTATCTCGGGTCGGGTTCGAACGGATAGGAGGAAATTTTTTTTCTTCTCTATTTTTCCGTTGTCCATACCCGTTTACTCTTGAAATGAAGCCTGGATGATGTTTTTTAATTTTTAGAATTTTTTTGCATTTTATTTTAGAATTTTCTATCTCGGGTCGGGTTCGAACGGATAGGATGGAAATTTTTTTTCTTCTCTATTTTTCGGCCTGTCCATACCCGTTTAGTCTTGAAATGAAGCCTGGATGATGTTTTTTAATTTTTAGAATTTTTTTGTATTTTATTTTTGAATTTTCTATCTCGGGTCGGGTTCGAAAGGATAAGATGGAAATTTTTTTTCTTCTCTATTTTTCGGCCTGTCCATACCCGTTTAGTCTTGAAATGAAGCCTGGATGATGTTTTTTAATTTTTAGAATTTTTTTTCATTTATTTTTTAATTTTCTAACTCGGGTCGGGTTCGAACGGATAGGAGGAAATTTTTTTTCTTCTCTATTTTTCGGCTTGTCCATACCCGTTTACTCTTGAAATGAAGCCTGGATGATGTTTTTTAATTTTTAGAATTTTTTTGCATTTTATTTTTGAATTTTCTATCTCGGGTCGGGTTCGAACGGATAGGATGGAAATTTTTTTTCTTCTCTATTTTTCGGCCTGTCCATACCCGTTTAGTCTTGAAATGAAGCCTGGATGATGTTTTTTAATTTTTAAAATTTTTTTTCATTTTATTTTTGAATTTTCTATCTCGGGTCGGGTTCGAACGGATAGGAAGGAAATTTTTTTTCTTCTCTATTTTTCGGCCTGTCCTGACATGTTTCATCTTGAAATGAAGCCTGGATGATATTTTTTAATTTTTAGAATTTTTTTGCATTTATTTTTGAATTTTCTATATCGGGTCGGGTTCGAACGGATAGGAAGGAAATTTTTTTTCTTCTCTATTTTTCGGCCTGTCCATACCCGTTTAGTCTTGAAATGAAGCCCGGATGATGTTTTTTAATTTTTAGAATTTTTATGCATTTTATTTTTGAATTTTCTTTCTCGGGTCGGGTTCGAACGGATAGGAAGGAAATTTTTTTTCTTCTCTATCTTTCGGCCTGTCCTGACCCGTTTCATCTTGAAATGCAGCCTGGATGATGTTTTTTAATTTTTAGAATTTATTTTTGAATTTTCTAAGTCGGGTCGGGTTAGAACGGATAGGAAGGAAATTTTTTTCTTCACTCTTTTTCCGCCTGTCCATACCCGTATGTTCTTGAAATGAAGCCTGTATGATGTTTTTCGATTTTTAAAATTTTTTGCATTTATTTTTTAATTTTCTAACTCGGGTCGGGTTCGAACGGATAGGAAGGAAATTTTTTTTCCTCTCTATTTTTCAGCATGTCCTGACTCGTTTCATCTTGAAACGAAGCCAGGATGATGTTTTTTAATTTTTAGAATTTTTTTGCATTTATTTTTGAATTTTCTAACTCGGGTCGGGTTCGAACGGATAGGAGCAAATTTTTTTTCATCTCTATTTTTCGGCCTGTCCATACCCTTTTAGTCTTGAAATGAAGCTTAGATGATGTTTTTTAATTTTTAGAATTTATTTTTGAATTTTCTAAGTCGGGTCGGGTTCGAACGGATAGGATGGAAATTTTTTTTCTTCTCTATTTTTCGGCCTGTCCATACCCGTTTAGTCTTGAAATGAAGCCTGGATGAAGTTTTTTAATTTTTGGAATTTTTTTTCATTTTATTTTTGAATTTTCTATCTCGGGTCGGGTTCGAACAGATTGGAAGGAAATTTTTTTTTCTTCTCTATTTTTCGGCTTGTCCATACCCGTATCTTCTTGAAATGAAGCCTGGATGATGTTTCTTAATTTTTAGATTTTTTTTGCATTTATTTTTTAATTTTCTAACTCGGGTCGGGTTCGAACTGATAGGAAGGAAAATTTTTTCCTCTCTATTTTTCGGCCTGTCCTTACCCGTTTCATCTTGAAATGATGCCAGGATGACGTTTTTTAATTTTTAGAATTTTATTGCATTTATTTTTGAATTTTCTAACTCGGGTCGGGTTCGAACGGATAGGAGGAAATTTTTTTTCTTCTCTATTTTTCGGCCTGTCCATACCCGTTTAGTCTGGAAATGAAGCCTGGATGATGTTTTTTAATTTTTAGAATTTTTTTGCATTTTATTTTTGAATTTTCTATCTCGGGTCGGGTTCGAAAGGATAAGATGGAAATTTTTTTTCTCCTCTATTTTTCGGCCTGTCCATACCCGTTTAGTCTTGAAATGAAGCCTGGATGATGCTTTTTAATTTTTAGAATTTTTTTGCATTTTATTTTTGAATTTTCAATCTCGGGTCGGGTTCGAAAGGATAAGATGGAAATTTTTTTTCTTCTCTATTTTTCGGCCTGTCCATACCCGTTTAGTCTTGAAATGAAGCCTGGATGATGTTTTTTAATTTTTAGAATTTTTTTGCATTTATTTTTGAATTTTCTAACTCGGGTCGGGTTCGAACGGATAGGAAGAAATTTTATTTCTTCTCTATTTTTCGGCTTGTCCATACCCGTTTACTCTTGAAATGAAGCCTGGATGATGTTTTTTAATTTTTAGAATTTTTTTGCATTTTATTTTTGAATTTTCTATCTCGGGTCGGGTTCGAACGCATAGGATGGAAATTTTTTTTCTTCTCTATTTTACGGCCTGTCCATACCCGTTTAGTCTTGAAATGAAGCCTGGATGATGTTTTTTAATTTTTAAAATTTTTTTTCATTTTATTTTTGAATTTTCTATCTCGGGTCGGGTTCGAACGCATAGGAAGGAAATTTTTTTTCTTCTCTATTTTTCGGCCTGTCCTGACATGTTTCATCTTGAAATGAAGCCTGGACGATATTTTTTAATTTTTAGACTTTTTTTGCATTTATTTTTGAATTTTCTATATCGGGTCGGGTTCGAACGGATAGGAAGGAAATTTTTTTTCTTCTCTATTTTTCGGCCTGTCCATACCCGTTTAGTCTTGAAATGAAGCCCGGATGATGTTTTTTAATTTTTAGAATTTTTATGCATTTTATTTTTGAATTTTCTATCTCGGGTCGGGTTCGAACGGATAGGAAGGAAATTTTTTTTCTTCTCTATCTTTCGGCCTGTCCTGACCCGTTTCATCTTGAAATGCAGCCTGGATGATGTTTTTTAATTTTTAGAATTTATTTTTGAATTTTCTAAGTCGGGTCGGGTTAGAACGGATAGGAAGGAAATTTTTTTTCTTCTCTATTTTTCGGCTTGTCCATACCCGTATGTTCTTGAAATGAAGCCTGTATGATGTTTTTCTATTTTTAAAATTTTTTTGCATTTATTTTTTAATTTTCTAACTCGGGTCGGGTTCGAACGGATAGGAAGAAAATTTTTTTTCCTCTCTATTTTTCAGCATGTCCTGACTCGTTTCATCTTGAAACGAAGCCAGGATGATGTTTTTTAATTTTTAGAATTTTTTTGCATTTATTTTTGAATTTTCTAAGTCGGGTCGGGTTCGAACGGATAGGATGGAAATTTTTTTTCTTCTCTATTATTCGGCCTGTCCATACCCGTTTAGTCTTGAAATGAAGCCTGGATGATGTTTTTTAATTTTTAGAATTTTTTTTCATTTTATTTTTGAATTTTCTATCTCGGGTCGGGTTCGAAACGATAAGATGGAAATTTTTTTTCTTCTCTATTTTTCGGCCTGTCCATACCCGTTTAGTCTTGAAATGAAGCCTGGATGATGTTTTTTAATTTTTAGAATTTTTTTGCATTTATTTTTGAATTTTCTAACTCGGGTCGGGTTCGAACGGATAGGAGGAAATTTTTTTTCTTCTCTATTTTTCGGCTTGTCCATACCCGTTTACTCTTGAAATGAAGCCTGGATGATGTTTTTTAATTTTTAGAATTTTTTTGCATTTTATTTTTGAATTTTCTATCTCGGGTCTGGTTCGAACGGATAGGATGGAAATTTTTTTTCTTCTCTATTTTTCGGCCTGTCCATACCCTTTTAGTCTTGAAATGAAGCTTGGATGATGTTTTTTAATTTTTAGAATTTATTTTTGAATTTTCTAAGTCGGGTCGGGTTCGAACGGATAGGATGGAAATTTTTTTCTTCTCTATTTTTCGGCCTGTCCATACCCGTTTAGTCTTGAAATGAAGCCTGGATGATGTTTTTTAATTTTTAGAATTTTTTTCCATTTTATTTTTGAATTTTCTATCTCGGGTCGGGTTCGAACAGATTGGAAGGAAAATTTTTTTTCTTCTCTATTTTTCGGCTTGTCCATACCCGTATCTTCTTGAAATGAAGCCTGGATGATGTTTTTTAATTTTTAGAATTTTTTTACTTTTATTTTTGAATTTTCTAACTCGGGTCGGGTTCGAACGGATAGGAAGGAAATTTTTTTTTTCTCTATTTTTCGGGCTGTCCATACCCGTTTAGTCTTGAAATGAAGCCTGGATGATGTTTTTTAATTTTTAGAATTTTTTTGTATTTTGTTTTTGAATTTTCTAACTCGGGTCATGTTCGAACGGATAGGAAGGAAATTTTTTTTCTTCTCTATTTTTCGGCCTGTCCATACCCGTTTAGTCTTGAAATGAAGCCTGGATGATTTTTTTTAATTTTTAGAATTTTTTTGCATTTATTTTTGAATGTTCTAACTCGGGTCGGGTTTAAACGGATAGGA
Source organism: Quercus robur (assembly GCF_932294415.1). Classification (NCBI taxonomy): domain Eukaryota; kingdom Viridiplantae; phylum Streptophyta; class Magnoliopsida; order Fagales; family Fagaceae; genus Quercus; species Quercus robur. Next base: position 37,008,824 of record NC_065542.1, on the reverse strand, counting down.
AGGAAATTTTTTTTCTTCTCTATTTTTCGACCTGTCCATACCCGTTTAGTCTTGAAATGATGCCTGGATGATGTTTTTTTATTTTTTAGAATTTTTTTGCATTTATTTTAGAATTTTCTATCTCGGGTCGGGTTCGAACGGATAGGAGGAAATTTTTTTTCTTCTCTATTTTTCGGCTTGTCCATACCCGTTTACTCTTGCAATGATGCCTGGATGATGTTTTTTAATTTTTAGAATTTTTTTGCATTTTATTTTTGAATTTTCTATCTCGGGTCGGGTTCGAACGGATAGGATGGAAATTTTTTTTCTTCTCTATTTTTCGTCCTGTCCATACCCGTTTAGTCTTGAAATGAAGCCTGGATGAAGTTTTTTAATTTTTAAATTTTTTTTTCATTTTATTTTTGAATTTTCTATCTCGGGTCGGGTTCGAACGGATAGGAAGGAAATTTTTTTTCTTCTCTATCTTTCGGCCTGTCCTGACCCGTTTCATTTTGAAATGCAGCCTGGATAATGTTTTTTAATTTTTAGAATTTATTTTTGAATTTTCTAAGTCGGGTCGGGTTAGAACGGAGAGGAAGGAAATTTTTTTTCTTCTCTATTTTTCGGCTTGTCCATACCCGTATCTTCTTGAAATGAAGCCTGGATGATGTTTTTCAATTTTTAAAATTTTTTTGCATTTTATTTTTAATTTTCTAACTCGGGTCGGGTTCGAACGTATCGGAAGGAAATTTTTTTTCCTCTCTATTTTTCGACCTGTCCTGACCCGTTTCGTCTTGAAATGAAGCCTGGATGATGTTTTTTAATTTTTAGAATTTTTTTGTATTTTGTTTTTGAATTTTCTAACTCGGGTCGGGTTCGAACGGATAGGAAGGAAATTTTTTTTTTCTTCTCTATTTTTCGGCCTGTCCATACCCGTTTAGTCTTGAAATGAAGCCTGGATGATTTTTTTTAATTTTTAGAATTTTTTTGCATTTATTTTTGAATGTTCTAACTCGGGTCGGGTTTAAACGGATAGGAAGGAAATTTTTTTTCTTCTCTATTTTTCGGCCTGTCCATACCCGTTTAGTCTTGAAATGATGCCTGGATGATGTTTTTTTAATTTTTAGAACTTTTTTGCATTTATTTTAGAATTTTCTATCTCGGGTCGGGTTCGAACGGATAGGAGGAAATTTTATTTCTTCTCTATTTTTCGGCTTGTCCATACCCGTTTACTCTTGAAATGAAGCCTGGAAGATGTTTCTTAATATTTAGAATTTTTTTGTATTTTATTTTTGAATTTTCTATCTCGGGTCGGGTTCGAACGGATAGGATGGAAATTTTTTTTCTTCTCTATTTTTCGGCCTGTCCATACCCGTTTAGTCTTGAAATGAAGCCTGGATGATGTTTTTTAATTTTTAAAATTTTTATTCATTTTATTTTTGAATTTTCTATCTCGGGTCGGGTTCGAATGGATAGGAAGGAAATTTTTTTTCTTTTCTATTTTTCGGCCTGTCCTGACATGTTTCATCTTGAAATGAAGCCTGGATGATATTTTTTAATTTTTAGAATTTTTTTGCATTTATTTTTGAATTTTCTATATCGGGTCGTGTTCGAACGGATAGGAAGGAAATTTTTTTTCTTCTCTATTTTTCGGCCTGTCCATACCCGTTTAGTCTTGAAATGATGCCTGGATGATGTTTTTTTAATTTTTAGAATTTTTTTGCATTTATTTTTGACTTTTCTATATCGGGTCGGGTTCGAACGGATAGGAAGGAAATTTTTTTTCTTCTCTATTTTTCGGCCTGTCCATACCCGTTTAGTCTTGAAATGAAGCCCGGATGATGTTTTTTAATTTTTAAAATTTTTTTGCATTTATTTTTGAATTTTCTAACTCGGGTCGGGTTCGAACGTATCGGAAGGAAATTTTTTTTCCTCTCTATTTTTCGGCCTGTCCTGACCCGTTTCGTCTTGAAATGAAGCCTGGATGATGTTTTTTAATTTTTAGAATTTTTTTGTATTTTGTTTTTGAATTTTCTAACTCGGGTCGGGTTCGAACGGATAGGAAGGAAATTTTTTTTCTTCTCTATTTTTCGGCCTGTCCATACCCGTTTAGTCTTGAAATGAAGCCTGGATGATTTTTTTTAATTTTTAGAATTTTTTTGCATTTATTTTTGAATGTTCTAACTCGGGTCGGGTTTAAACGGATAGGAAGGAAATTTTTTTTCTTCTCTATTTTTCGGCCTGTCCATACCCGTTTAGTCTTGAAATGATGCCTGGATGATGTTTTTTTAATTTTTAGAACTTTTTTGCATTTATTTTAGAATTTTCTATCTCGGGTCGGGTTCGAACGGATAGGAGGAAATTTTATTTCTTCTCTATTTTTCGGCTTGTCCATACCCGTTTACTCTTGAAATGAAGCCTGGAAGATGTTTCTTAATATTTAGAATTTTTTTGTATTTTATTTTTGAATTTTCTATCTCGGGTCGGGTTCGAACGGATAGGATGGAAATTTTTTTTCTTCTCTATTTTTCGGCCTGTCCATACCCGTTTAGTCTTGAAATGAAGCCTGGATGATGTTTTTTAATTTTTGAAATTTTTATTCATTTTATTTTTGAATTTTCTATCTCGGGTCGGGTTCGAATGGATACGAAGGAAATTTTTTTTCTTCTCTATTTTTCGGCCTGTCCTGACATGTTTCATCTTGAAATGAAGCCTGGATGATATTTTTTAATTTTTAGAATTTTTTTGCATTTATTTTTGAATTTTCTATATCGGGTCGTGTTCGAACGGATAGGAAGGAAATTTTTTTTCTTCTCAATTTTTCGGCCTGTCCATACCCGTTTAGTCTTGAAATGATGCCTGGATGATGTTTTTTTAATTTTTAGAATTTTTTTGCATTTATTTTTGACTTTTCTATATCGGGTCGGGTTCGAACGGATAGGAAGGAAATTTTTTTTCTTCTCTATTTTTCGGCCTGTCCATACCCGTTTAGTCTTGAAATGAAGCCCGGATGATGTTTTTTAATTTTTAAAATTTTTTTGCATTTATTTTTGAATTTTCTAACTCGGGTCGGGTTCGAACGTATAGGAAGGAAATTTTTTTTCCTCTCTATTTTTCAACCTGTCCTGACTTGTTTCATCTTGAAACGACGCCAGGATGATGTTTTTTAATTTTTAGAATTTTTTTGCATTTATTTTTGAATTTTCTAACTCGGGTCGGGTACGAACGGATAGGAAGGAAATTTTTTTTCTTCTCTATTTTTCGGCCTGTCCATACCCGTTTAGTTTTGAAATGAAGCCTGGATGATGTTTTTTAATTTTTAGAATTTTTTTGCATTTTATTTTTGAATTTTCTATCTCGGGTCGGGTTCGAACGGATAGGATGGAAATTTTTTTTCTTCTCTATTTTTCGGCCTGTCCATACCCGTTTAGTCTTGAAATGAAGCCTGGATGATGTTTTTTAATTTTTAGAAACTTTTTTAATTTTATTTTTGAATTTTCTATCTCGGGTCGGGTTCGAACGGATAGGATGGAAATTTTTTTTCTTCTCTATTTTTCGGCCTGTCCATACCCGTTTAGTCTTGAAATGAAGCCTGGATGATGTTTTTTAATTTTTAGAGTTTTTTTTCATTTTATTTTTGAATTTTCTATCTCGGGTCGGGTTCGAACGGATAGGAAGGAAATTTTTTTTCTTCTCTATTTTTCGGCCTGTCCTGACATTTTTCATCTTGAAATGAAGCCTTAATGATGTTTTTTAATTTTTAGAATTTTTTTGCATTTATTTTTGAATTTTCTAACTCGGGTCGGTTCGAACGGATTGGGGGAAATTTTTTTTCTTCTCTATTTTTCGGCCTGTCCATACCCGTTTAGTCTTGAAATGAAGCCTGGATGCTGTTTTTTAATTTTTAGAATTTTTTTGCATTTTATTTTTGAATTTTCTATCTCGGGTCGGGTTCGAAAGGATAAGATGGAAATTTTTTTTCTTCTCTATTTTTCGGCCTGTCCATACCCGTTTAGTCTTGAAATGAAGCCTGGATGATGTTTTTTAATTTTTAGAATTTTTTTGCTTTTTATTTTTGAATTTTCTATCTCGGGTCGGGTTCGAAAGGATAAGATGGAAATTTTTTTTCTTCTCTATTTTTCGGCCTGTCCATACCCGTTTAGTCTTGAAATGAAGCCTGGATGATGTTTTTTAATTTTTAGAATTTTTAATCATTTTATTTTTGAATTTTCTATCTCGGGTCGGGTTCGAACGGATAGGTAGGAAACTTTTTTTCTTCTCTATTTTTCGGACTGTCCTGACATGTTTCATCTTGAAATGAAGTCTGGATGATATTTTTTAATTTTTAGAATTTTTTTGCATTTATTTTTGAATTTTTTATATCGGGTCGGGTTCGAACGGATAGGAAGGAAAGTTTTTTTCTACTCTATTTTTCGGCATGTCCATACCCGTTTAGTCTGGAAATGAAGCCTGGATGATGTTTTTTAATTTTTAGAATTTTTTTGCATTTTATTTTTGAATTTTCTATCTCGGGTCGGGTTCGAACGGATAGGAAGGAAATTTTTTTTCTTCTCTATCTTTCGGCCTGTCCTGGCCCGTTTCATCTTGAAATGCAGCCTGGATGATGTTTTTTAATTTTTAGAATTTATTTTTGAATTTTCTAAGTCGGGTCGGGTTAGAACGGAGAAGAAGGAAATTTTTTTTCTTCTCTATTTTTCGGCTTGTCCATACCCGTATCTTCTTGAAATGAAGCCTGGATGATGTTTTACAATTTTTTAAATTTTATTGCATTTTTTTTTAATTTTCTAACTCGGGTCGGGTTCGAACGTATTGGAAGGAAATTTTTTTGCCTCTCTATTTTTCGGCCTGTCCTGACCCGTTTCGTCTTGAAATGAAGCCAGGATGATGTTTTTTAATTTTTAGAATTTTTTTACTTTTATTTTTGAATTTTCTAACTCGGGTCGAGTTCGAACGGATAGGAAGGAAATTTTTTTTTCTCTATTTTTCGGCCTGTCCATACCCGTTTAGTCTTGAAATGAAGCCTGGATGATGTTTTTTAATTTTTAGAATTTTTCTGCATTTTGTTTTTGAATTTTCTAACTCGGGTCGGGTTCGAACGGATAGAAAGGAAATTTTTTTTCTTCTCTATTTTTCGGCCTGTCCATACCCGTTTAGTCTTGAAATGAAGCCTGGATGATTTTTTTTAATTTTTAGAATTTTTTTGCATTTATTTTTGAATTTTCTAACTTGGGTCGGGTTTAAACGGGTAGGAAGGAAATTTTTTTTCTTCTCTATTTTTCGGCCTGTCCATACCCGTTTAGTCTTGAAATGATGCCTGGATGATGTTTTTTTAATTTTTAGAATTTTTTTGCATTTATTTTAGAATTTTCTATCTCGGGTCGGGTTCGAACGGATGGGAGGAAATTTTTTTTCTTCTCTATTTTTCGGCTTATCCATACCCCGTTTACTCTTGAAATGAAGCCTGGATGATGTTTTTTAATTTTTAGAATTTTTTTGCATTTTATTTTTGAATTTTCTATCTCGGGTCGGGTTCGAACGGATAGGATGGAAATTTTTTTTCTTCTCTCTTTTTAGGCCTGTCCAAACCCGTTTAGTCTTGAAATGAAGCCTGGATGATTTTTTTTTAATTTTTAGAATTTTTTTGCATTTATTTTTGAATTTTCTAACTCGGGTCGGGTTTAAATGGATAGGAAGGAAATTTTTTTTCTTCTCTATTTTTCGGCTTGTCCATACCCGTTTAGTCTTGAAATGATGCCTGGATGATGTTTTTTTAATTTTTAGAAATTTTTTGCATTTATTTTAGAATTTTCTATCTCGGGTCGGGTTCGAACGGATAGGAGGAAATTTTTTTTCTTCTCTATTTTTTGGCTTGTCCATACCCGTTTACTCTTGAAATGAAGCCTGGATGATGTTTTTTAATTTTTAGAATTTTTTTGCATTTTATTTTTGAATTTTCTAACTCGGGTCGGGTTCGAACGGATAGGATGGAAATTTTTTTTCTTCTCTATTTTTCGGCCTGTCCATACCCCGTTTAGTCTTGAAATGAAGCCTGGATGATGTTTTTTAATTTTCAAAATTTTTTTTCATTTTATTTTTGAATTTTCTATCTCGGGTCGGGTTCGAACGGATAGGAAGGAAATTTTTTTTATTCTCTATTTTTCGGCCTGTCCTGACATGTTTCATCTTGAAATGAAGCCTGGATGATATTTTTTAATTTTTAGAATTTTTTTGCATTTATTTTTGAATTTTCTATATCGGGTCGGGTTCGAACGGATAGGAAGGAAATTTTTTTTTCTTCTCTATTTTTCGGCCTATCCATACCCGTTTAGTCTTGAAATGAAGCCCGGATGATGTTTTTTAATTTTTAGAATTTTTTTGCATTTTATTTTTGAATTTTCTATCTCGGGTCGGGTTCGAACGGATAGGAAGGAAATTTTTTTTCTTCTCTATCTTTCGGCCTGTCCTGGCCCGTTTCATCTTGAAATGCAGCCTGGATGATGTTTTTTAATTTTTAGAATTTATTTTTGAATTTTCTAAGTCGGGTCGGGTTAGAACGGAGAGGAAGGAAATTTTTTTTCTTCTCTATTTTTCGGCTTGTCCATACCCGTATCTTCTTGAAATGAAGCCTGGATGATGTTTTTCAATTTTTAAAATTTTTTTGCATTTTATTTTTAATTTTCTAACTCGGGTCGGGTTCGAACGTATCGGAAGGAAATTTTTTTTCCTCTCTATTTTTCGACCTGTCCTGACCCGTTTCGTCTTGAAATGAAGCCTGGATGATGTTTTTTAATTTTTAGAATTTTTTTTATTTTGTTTTTGAATTTTCTAACTCGGGTCGGGTTCGAACGGATAGGAAGGAAATTTTTTTTCTTCTCTATTTTTCGGCCTGTCCATACCCGTTTAGTCTTGAAATGAAGCCTGGATGATTTTTTTTAATTTTTAGAATTTTTTTGCATTTATTTTTGAATGTTCTAACTCGGGTCGGGTTTAAACGGATAGGAAGGAAATTTTTTTTCTTCTCTATTTTTCGGCCTGTCCATACCCGTTTAGTCTTGAAATGATGCCTGGATGATGTTTTTTTAATTTTTAGAACTTTTTTGCATTTATTTTAGAATTTTCTATCTCGGGTCGGGTTCGAACGGATAGGAGGAAATTTTATTTCTTCTCTATTTTTCGGCTTGTCCATACCCGTTTACTCTTGAAATGAAGCCTGGAAGATGTTTCTTAATATTTAGAATTTTTTTGTATTTTATTTTTGAATTTTCTATCTCGGGTCGGGTTCGAACGGATAGGATGGAAATTTTTTTTCTTCTCTATTTTTCGGCCTGTCCATACCCGTTTAGTCTTGAAATGAAGCCTGGATGATGTTTTTTAATTTTTAAAATTTTTATTCATTTTATTTTTGAATTTTCTATCTCGGGTCGGGTTCGAATGGATAGGAAGGAAATTTTTTTTCTTTTCTATTTTTCGGCCTGTCCTGACATGTTTCATCTTGAAATGAAGCCTGGATGATATTTTTTAATTTTTAGAATTTTTTTGCATTTATTTTTGAATTTTCTATATCGGGTCGTGTTCGAACGGATAGGAAGGAAATTTTTTTTCTTCTCTATTTTTCGGCCTGTCCATACCCGTTTAGTCTTGAAATGATGCCTGGATGATGTTTTTTTAATTTTTAGAATTTTTTTGCATTTATTTTTGACTTTTCTATATCGGGTCGGGTTCGAACGGATAGGAAGGAAATTTTTTTTCTTCTCTATTTTTCGGCCTGTCCATACCCGTTTAGTCTTGAAATGAAGCCCGGATGATGTTTTTTAATTTTTAAAATTTTTTTGCATTTATTTTTGAATTTTCTAACTCGGGTCGGGTTCGAACGTATCGGAAGGAAATTTTTTTTCCTCTCTATTTTTCGGCCTGTCCTGACCCGTTTCGTCTTGAAATGAAGCCTGGATGATGTTTTTTAATTTTTAGAATTTTTTTGTATTTTGTTTTTGAATTTTCTAACTCGGGTCGGGTTCGAACGGATAGGAAGGAAATTTTTTTTCTTCTCTATTTTTCGGCCTGTCCATACCCGTTTAGTCTTGAAATGAAGCCTGGATGATTTTTTTTAATTTTTAGAATTTTTTTGCATTTATTTTTGAATGTTCTAACTCGGGTCGGGTTTAAACGGATAGGAAGGAAATTTTTTTTCTTCTCTATTTTTCGGCCTGTCCATACCCGTTTAGTCTTGAAATGATGCCTGGATGATGTTTTTTTAATTTTTAGAACTTTTTTGCATTTATTTTAGAATTTTCTATCTCGGGTCGGGTTCGAACGGATAGGAGGAAATTTTATTTCTTCTCTATTTTTCGGCTTGTCCATACCCGTTTACTCTTGAAATGAAGCCTGGAAGATGTTTCTTAATATTTAGAATTTTTTTGTATTTTATTTTTGAATTTTCTATCTCGGGTCGGGTTCGAACGGATAGGATGGAAATTTTTTTTCTTCTCTATTTTTCGGCCTGTCCATACCCGTTTAGTCTTGAAATGAAGCCTGGATGATGTTTTTTAATTTTTGAAATTTTTATTCATTTTATTTTTGAATTTTCTATCTCGGGTCGGGTTCGAATGGATAGGAAGGAAATTTTTTTTCTTCTCTATTTTTCGGCCTGTCCTGACATGTTTCATCTTGAAATGAAGCCTGGATGATATTTTTTAATTTTTAGAATTTTTTTGCATTTATTTTTGAATTTTCTATATCGGGTCGTGTTCGAACGGATAGGAAGGAAATTTTTTTTCTTCTCAATTTTTCGGCCTGTCCATACCCGTTTAGTCTTGAAATGATGCCTGGATGATGTTTTTTTAATTTTTAGAATTTTTTTGCATTTATTTTTGACTTTTCTATATCGGGTCGGGTTCGAACGGATAGGAAGGAAATTTTTTTTCTTCTCTATTTTTCGGCCTGTCCATACCCGTTTAGTCTTGAAATGAAGCCCGGATGATGTTTTTTAATTTTTAAAATTTTTTTGCATTTATTTTTGAATTTTCTAACTCGGGTCGGGTTCGAACGTATAGGAAGGAAATTTTTTTTCCTCTCTATTTTTCAACCTGTCCTGACTTGTTTCATCTTGAAACGACGCCAGGATGATGTTTTTTAATTTTTAGAATTTTTTTGCATTTATTTTTGAATTTTCTAACTCGGGTCGGGTACGAACGGATAGGAAGGAAATTTTTTTTCTTCTCTATTTTTCGGCCTGTCCATACCCGTTTAGTTTTGAAATGAAGCCTGGATGATGTTTTTTAATTTTTAGAATTTTTTTGCATTTTATTTTTGAATTTTCTATCTCGGGTCGGGTTCGAACGGATAGGATGGAAATTTTTTTTCTTCTCTATTTTTCGGCCTGTCCATACCCGTTTAGTCTTGAAATGAAGCCTGGATGATGTTTTTTAATTTTTAGAAACTTTTTTCATTTTATTTTTGAATTTTCTATCTCGGGTCGGGTTCGAACGGATAGGATGGAAATTTTTTTTCTTCTCTATTTTTCGGCCTGTCCATACCCGTTTAGTCTTGAAATGAAGCCTGGATGATGTTTTTTAATTTTTAGAGTTTTTTTTCATTTTATTTTTGAATTTTCTATCTCGGGTCGGGTTCGAACGGATAGGAAGGAAATTTTTTTTCTTCTCTATTTTTCGGCCTGTCCTGACATTTTTCATCTTGAAATGAAGCCTTAATGATGTTTTTTAATTTTTAGAATTTTTTTGCATTTATTTTTGAATTTTCTAACTCGGGTCGGTTCGAACGGATTGGGGGAAATTTTTTTTCTTCTCTATTTTTCGGCCTGTCCATACCCGTTTAGTCTTGAAATGAAGCCTGGATGCTGTTTTTTAATTTTTAGAATTTTTTTGCATTTTATTTTTGAATTTTCTATCTCGGGTCGGGTTCGAAAGGATAAGATGGAAATTTTTTTTCTTCTCTATTTTTCGGCCTGTCCATACCCGTTTAGTCTTGAAATGAAGCCTGGATGATGTTTTTTAATTTTTAGAATTTTTTTGCTTTTTATTTTTGAATTTTCTATCTCGGGTCGGGTTCGAAAGGATAAGATGGAAATTTTTTTTCTTCTCTATTTTTCGGCCTGTCCATACCCGTTTAGTCTTGAAATGAAGCCTGGATGATGTTTTTTAATTTTTAGAATTTTTTTTCATTTTATTTTTGAATTTTCTATCTCGGGTCGGGTTCGAACGGATAGGTAGGAAACTTTTTTTCTTCTCTATTTTTCGGACTGTCCTGACATGTTTCATCTTGAAATGAAGTCTGGATGATATTTTTTAATTTTTAGAATTTTTTTGCATTTATTTTTGAATTTTTTATATCGGGTCGGGTTCGAACGGATAGGAAGGAAAGTTTTTTTCTTCTCTATTTTTCGGCATGTCCATACCCGTTTAGTCTGGAAATGAAGCCTGGATGATGTTTTTTAATTTTTAGAATTTTTTTGCATTTTATTTTTGAATTTTCTATCTCGGGTCGGGTTCGAACGGATAGGAAGGAAATTTTTTTTCTTCTCTATCTTTCGGCCTGTCCTGGCCCGTTTCATCTTGAAATGCAGCCTGGATGATGTTTTTTAATTTTTAGAATTTATTTTTGAATTTTCTAAGTCGGGTCGGGTTAGAACGGAGAAGAAGGAAATTTTTTTTCTTCTCTATTTTTCGGCTTGTCCATACCCGTATCTTCTTGAAATGAAGCCTGGATGATGTTTTACAATTTTTTAAATTTTATTGCATTTTTTTTTAATTTTCTAACTCGGGTCGGGTTCGAACGTATTGGAAGGAAATTTTTTTGCCTCTCTATTTTTCGGCCTGTCCTGACCCGTTTCGTCTTGAAATGAAGCCAGGATGATGTTTTTTAATTTTTAGAATTTTTTTACTTTTATTTTTGAATTTTCTAACTCGGGTCGAGTTCGAACGGATAGGAAGGAAATTTTTTTTTCTCTATTTTTCGGCCTGTCCATACCCGTTTAGTCTTGAAATGAAGCCTGGATGATGTTTTTTAATTTTTAGAATTTTTCTGCATTTTGTTTTTGAATTTTCTAACTCGGGTCGGGTTCGAACGGATAGAAAGGAAATTTTTTTTCTTCTCTATTTTTCGGCCTGTCCATACCCGTTTAGTCTTGAAATGAAGCCTGGATGATTTTTTTTAATTTTTAGAATTTTTTTGCATTTATTTTTGAATTTTCTAACTTGGGTCGGGTTTAAACGGGTAGGAAGGAAATTTTTTTTCTTCTCTATTTTTCGGCCTGTCCATACCCGTTTAGTCTTGAAATGATGCCTGGATGATGTTTTTTTAATTTTTAGAATTTTTTTGCATTTATTTTAGAATTTTCTATCTCGGGTCGGGTTCGAACGGATGGGAGGAAATTTTTTTTCTTCTCTATTTTTCGGCTTATCCATACCCGTTTACTCTTGAAATGAAGCCTGGATGATGTTTTTTAATTTTTAGAATTTTTTTGCATTTTATTTTTGAATTTTCTATCTCGGGTCGGGTTCGAACGGATAGGATGGAAATTTTTTTTCTTCTCTCTTTTTAGGCCTGTCCAAACCCGTTTAGTCTTGAAATGAAGCCTGGATGATTTTTTTTTAATTTTTAGAATTTTTTTGCATTTATTTTTGAATTTTCTAACTCGGGTCGGGTTTAAATGGATAGGAAGGAAATTTTTTTTCTTCTCTATTTTTCGGCTTGTCCATACCCGTTTAGTCTTGAAATGATGCCTGGATGATGTTTTTTTAATTTTTAGAATTTTTTTGCATTTATTTTAGAATTTTCTATCTCAGGTCGGGTTCGAACGGATAGGAGGAAATTTTTTTTCTTCTCTATTTTTTGGCTTGTCCATACCCGTTTACTCTTGAAATGAAGCCTGGATGATGTTTTTTAATTTTTAGAATTTTTTTGCATTTTATTTTTGAATTTTCTAACTCGGGTCGGGTTCGAACGGATAGGATGGAAATTTTTTTTCTTCTCTATTTTTCGGCCTGTCCATACCCCGTTTAGTCTTGAAATGAAGCCTGGATGATGTTTTTTAATTTTCAAAATTTTTTTTCATTTTATTTTTGAATTTTCTATCTCGGGTCGGGTTCGAACGGATAGGAAGGAAATTTTTTTTATTCTCTATTTTTCGGCCGGTCCTGACATGTTTCATCTTGAAATGAAGCCTGGATGATATTTTTTAATTTTTAGAATTTTTTTGCATTTATTTTTGAATTTTCTATATCGGGTCGGGTTCGAACGGATAGGAAGGAAATTTTTTTTTCTTCTCTATTTTTCGGCCTATCCATACCCGTTTAGTCTTGAAATGAAGCCCGGATGATGTTTTTTAATTTTTAGAATTTTTTTGCATTTTATTTTTGAATTTTCTATCTCGGGTCGGGTTCGAACGGATAGGAAGGAAATTTTTTTTCTTCCCTATCTTTCGGCCTGTCCTGACCCGTTTCATCTTGAAATGCAGCCTGGATGATGTTTTTTAATTTTTAGAATTTTTTTTCATTTTATTTTTGAATTTTCTATCTTGGGTCGGGTTCGAACGGATAGGAAGGAAATTTTTTTTCTTCTCTATTTTTCGGACTGTCCTGACATGTTTCATCTTGAAATGAAGCCTGGATGATATTTTTTAATTTATAGAATTTTTTTAGAATTTATTTTTGAATTTTCTAAGTCGAGTCGGGTTAGAACGGAGTGGAAGGAAATTTTTTTTCTTCTCTATTTTTCGGCTTGTCCATACCCGTATCTTCTTGAAATGAGGCCTGGATGATGTTTTTCAATTTTTAAAATTTTTTTGCATTTTTTTTTTAATTTTCTAACTCGGGTCGGGTTCGAACGTATCGGAAGGAAATTTTTTTTCCTCTCTATTTTTCGGCCTGTCCTGACCCGTTTCGTCTTGAAATGAAGCCAGGATGATGTTTTTTAATTTTTAGAATTTTTTTACTTTTATTTTTGAATTTTCTAACTCGGGTCGGGTTCGAACGGATAGGAAGGAAATTTTTTTTTTCTCTATTTTTCGGCCTGTCCATACCCGTTTAGTCTTGAAATGAAGCCTGGATGATGTTTTTTAATTTTTAGAATTTTTTTGTATTTTGTTTTTGAATTTTCTAACTCGGGTCGGGTTCGAACGTATAGGAAGGAAATTTTTTTTCTTCCCTATTTTTCGGCCTGTCCATACCCGTTTAGTCTTGAAATGAAGCCTGGATGATTTTTTTTAATTTTTAGAATTTTTTTGCATTTATTTTTGAATGTTCTAACTCGGGTCGGGTTTAAACGGATAGGAAGGAAATTTTTTTCCTTCTCTATTTTTCGGCCTGTCCATACCCGTTTAGTCTTGAAATGATGCCTGGATGATGTTTTTTTAATTTTTAGTATTTTTTTGCATTTATTTTAGAATTTTCTATCTCGGGTCGGGTTCGAACGGATAGGAGGAAATTTTTTTTCTTCGCTATTTTTCGGCTTGTCCATACCCGTTTACTCTTGAAATGAAGCCTGGATGATGTTTTTTAATTTTTAGAATTTTTTTGCATTTTATTTTAGAATTTTCTATCTCGGGTCGGGTTCGAACGGATAGGATGGAAATTTTTTTTCTTCTCTATTTTTCGGCCTGTCCTGACATGTTCCATCTTGAAATGAAGCCTGGATGATATTTTTTAATTTTTAGAATTTTTTTGCATTTATTTTTGAATTTTCTATATCGGGTCGGGTTCGAACGGATAGGAAGGAAATTTTTTTTCTTCTCTATTTTTCGGCCTGTCCATACCCGTTTAGTCTTGAAATGAAGCCCGGATGATGTTTTTTAATTTTTAGAATTTTTTTGCATTTTATTTTTGAATTTTCTATCTCGGGTCGGGTTCGAACGGATAGGAAGGAAATTTTTTTTCTTCTCTATCTTTCGGCCTGTCCTGACCCGTTTCATCTTGAAATGCAGCCTGGATGATGTTTTTTAATTTTTAGAATTTATTTTTGAATTTTCTAAGTCGGGTCGGGTTAGAACGGATAGGAAGGAAATTTTTTTTCTTCTCTATTTTTCGGCTTGTCCATACCCGTATGTTCTTGAAATGAAGCCTGGATGATGTTTTTCAATTTTAAAAATTTTTTTGCATTTATTTTTTAATTTTCTAACTCGGGTCGGGTTCGAACGGATAGGAAGGAAAATTTTTTTCCTCTCTATTTTTCAGCCTATCCTGACTCGTTTCATCTTTAAACGAAGCCAGGATGATGTTTTTTAATTTTTAGAATTTTTTTGCATTTATTTTTGAATTTTCTAACTCGGGTCGGGTTCGAACAGATAGGAGGAAATTTTTTTTCTTCTCTATTTTTCGGCCAGTCCATACCCGTTTAGTCTTGAAATGAAGCTTGAATGATGTTTTTTAATTTTTAGAATTTATTTTTGAATTTTCTAAGTCGGTTCGGGTTCGAACGGATAGGATGGAAATTTTTTTTCTTCTCTATTTTTCGGCCTGTCCATACCCGTTTAGTCTTGAAATGAAGTCTGGATGATGTTTTTTAATTTTTAGAATTTTTTTTCATTTTATTTTTGAATTTTCTATCTCGAGTCGGGTTCGAACAGATTGGAAGGAAATTTTTTTTTCTTCTCTATTTTTCGGCTTGTCCATACCCGTATCTTCTTGAAATGAAACCTGGATGATGTTTTTTAACTTTTAGAATTTTTTAGAATTTATTTTTTAATTTTCTAACTCGGGTCGGGTTCGAACGGATAGGAAGGAAATTTTTTTCCTCTCTATTTTTCGGCCTGTCCTGACCCGTTTCATCTTGAAATGATGCCAGGATGATGATTTTTAATTTTTAGAATTTTTTTGCATTTATTTTTGAATTTTCTAACTCGGGTCGGGTTCGAACGGATAGGAAGAAATTTTTTTTCTTCTCTATTTTTCGGCCTGTCCATACCCGTTTAGTCTTGAAATGAAGCCTGGATGATGTTTTTTAATTTTTAGAATTTTTTTGCATTTTATTTTTGAATTTTCTATATCGGGTCGGGTTCGAAAGCATAAGATGGAAATTTTTTTTCTTCTCTATTTTTCGGCCTGTCCATACCCGTTTAGTCTTGAAATGAAGCCTGGATGATGTTTTTTAATTTTTAGAATTTTTTTTCATTTATTTTTGAATTTTCTAACTCGGGTCGGGTTCGAACGGATAGGAGGAAATTTTTTTTCTTCTCTATTTTTCGGCTTGTCCATACCCGTTTACTCTTGAAATGAAGCCTGGATGATGTTTTTTAATTTTTAGAATTTTTTTGCATTTTATTTTTGAATTTTCTATCTCGGGTCGGGTTCGAACGGATAGGATGGAAATTTTTTTTCTTCTCTATTTTTCGGCCTGTCCATACCCGTTTAGTCTTGAAATGAAGCCTGGATGATGTTTTTTAATTTTTAAAATTTTTTTTCATTTTATTTTTGAATTTTCTATCTCGGGTCGGGTTCGAACGGATAGGAAGGAAATTTTTTTTCTTCCCTATCTTTCGGCCTGTCCTGACCCGTTTCATCTTGAAATGCAGCCTGGATGATGTTTTTTAATTTTTAGAATTTTTTTTCATTTTATTTTTGAATTTTCTATCTTGGGTCGGGTTCGAACGGATAGGAAGGAAATTTTTTTTCTTCTCTATTTTTCGGACTGTCCTGACATGTTTCTTCTTGAAATGAAGCCTGGATGATATTTTTTAATTTATAGAATTTTTTTTCATTTTATTTTTGAATTTTCTATCTCGGGTCGGGTTCGAACGGAGAGGAAGGAAATTTTTTTTCTTCTCTATCTTTCGGCCTGTCCTGACCCGTTTCATCTTGAAATGCAGCCTGGATGATGTTTTTTAATTTTTAGAATTTATTTTTGAATTTTCTAAGTCGGGTCGGGTTAGAACGGAGAGGAAGGAAATTTTTTTTCTTCTCTATTTTTCGGCTTGTCCATACCCGTATCTTCTTGAAATGAAGCCTGGATGATGTTTTTCAATTTTTAAAATTTTTTTGCATTTTTTTTTTAATTTTCTAACTCGGGTCGGGTTCGAACGTATCGGAAGGAAATTTTTTTTCCTCTCTATTTTTCGGCCTGTCCTGACCCGTTTCGTCTTGAAATGAAGCCAGGATGATGTTTTTTAATTTTTAGAATTTTTTTACTTTTATTTTTGAATTTTCTAACTCGGGTCGGGTTCGAACGGATAGGAAGGAAATTTTTTTTTTCTCTATTTTTCGGCCTGTCCATACCCGTTTAGTCTTGAAATGAAGCCTGGATGATGTTTTTTAATTTTTAGAATTTTTTTGTATTTTGTTTTTGAATTTTCTAACTCGGGTCGGGTTCGAACGTATAGGAAGGAAATTTTTTTTCTTCTCTATTTTTCGGCCTGTCCATACCCGTTTAGTCTTGAAATGAAGCCTGGACGATTTTTTTTAATTTTTAGAATTTTTTTGCATTTATTTTTGAATGTTTTAACTCGGGTCGGGTTTAAACGGATAGGAAGGAAATTTTTTTCCTTCTCTATTTTTCGGCCTGTCCATACCCGTTTAGTCTTGAAATGATGCCTGGATGATGTTTTTTTAATTTTTAGAATTTTTTTGCATTTATTTTAGAATTTTCTATCTCGGGTCGGGTTCGAACGGATAGGAGGAAATTTTTTTTCTTCTCTATTTTTCGGCTTGTCCATACCCGTTTACTCTTGAAATGAAGCCTGGATGATGTTTTTTAATTTTTAGAATTTTTTTGCATTTTATTTTAGAATTTTCTATCTCGGGTCGGGTTCGAACGGATAGGATGGAAATTTTTTTTCTTCTCTATTTTTCGGCCTGTCCATACCCGTTTAGTCTTGAAATGAAGCCTGGATGATGTTTTTTAATTTTTAGAATTTGTTTTGTATTTTATTTTTGAATTTTCTATCTCGGGTCGGGTTCGAAAGGATAAGATGGAAATTTTTTTTCTTCTCTATTTTTCGGCCTGTCCATACCCGTTTAGTCTTGAAATGAAGCCTGGATGATGTTTTTTAATTTTTAGAATTTTTTTTCATTTATTTTTTAATTTTCTAACTCGGGTCGGGTTCGAACGGATAGGAGGAAATTTTTTTTCTTCTCTATTTTTCGGCTTGTCCATACCCGTTTACTCTTGAAATGAAGCCTGGATGATGTTTTTTAATTTTTAGAATTTTTTTGCATTTTATTTTTGAATTTTCTATCTCGGGTCGGGTTCGAACGGATAGGATGGAAATTTTTTTTCTTCTCTATTTTTCGGCCTGTCCATACCCGTTTAGTCTTGAAATGAAGCCTGGATGATGTTTTTTAATTTTTAAAATTTTTTTTCATTTTATTTTTGAATTTTCTATCTCGGGTCGGGTTCGAACGGATAGGAAGGAAATTTTTTTTCTTCTCTATTTTTCGGCCTGTCCTGACATGTTTCATCTTGAAATAAAGCCTGGATGATATTTTTTAATTTTTAGAATTTTTTTGCATTTATTTTTGAATTTTCTATATCGGGTCGGGTTCGAACGGATAGGAAGGAAATTTTTTTTCTTCTCTATTTTTCGGCTTGTCCATACCCGTTTAGTCTTGAAATGAAGCCCGGATGATGTTTTTTAATTTTTAGAATTTTTATGCATTTTATTTTTGAATTTTCTTTCTCGGGTCGGGTTCGAACGGATAGGAAGGAAATTTTTTTTCTTCTCTATCTTTCGGCCTGTCCTGACCCGTTTCATCTTGAAATGCAGCCTGGATGATGTTTTTTAATTTTTAGAATTTATTTTTGAATTTTCTAAGTCGGGTCGGGTTAGAACGGATAGGAAGGAAATTTTTTTCTTCACTCTTTTTCGGCCTGTCCATACCCGTATGTTCTTGAAATGAAGCCTGTATGATGTTTTTCGATTTTTAAAATTTTTTTGCATTTATTTTTTAATTTTCTAACTCGGGTCGGGTTCGAACGGATAGGAAGGAAATTTTTTTTCCTCTCTATTTTTCAGCATGTCCTGACTCGTTTCATCTTGAAACGAAGCCAGGATGATGTTTTTTAATTTTTAGAATTTTTTTGCATTTATTTTTGAATTTTCTAACTCGGGTCGGGTTCGAACGGATAGGAGCAAATTTTTTTTCATCTCTATTTTTCGGCCTGTCCATACCCTTTTAGTCTTGAAATGAAGCTTAGATGATGTTTTTTAATTTTTAGAATTTATTTTTGAATTTTCTAAGTCGGGTCGGGTTCGAACGGATAGGATGAAAATTTTTTTTCTTCTCTATTTTTCGGCCTGTCCATACCCGTTTAGTCTTGAAATGAAGCCTGAATGAAGTTTTTTAATTTTTGGAATTTTTTTTCATTTTATTTTTGAATTTTCTATCTCGGGTCGGGTTCGAACAGATTGGAAGGAAATTTTTTTTTCTTCTCTATTTTTCGGCTTGTCGATACCCGTATCTTCTTGAAATGAAGCCTGGATGATGTTTCTTAATTTTTAGATTTTTTTTGCATTTATTTTTTAATTTTCTAACTCGGGTCGGGTTCGAACTGATAGGAAGGAAAATTTTTTCCTCTCTATTTTTCGGCCTGTCCTTACCCGTTTCATCTTGAAATGATGCCAGGATGATGTTTTTTAATTTTTAGAATTTTATTGCATTTATTTTTGAATTTTCTAACTCGGGTCGGGTTCGAACGGATAGGAGGAAATTTTTTTTCTTCTCTATTTTTCGGCCTGTCCATACCCGTTTAGTCTGGAAATGAAGCCTGGATGATGTTTTTTAATTTTTAGAATTTTTTTGCATTTTATTTTTGAATTTTCTATCTCGGGTCGGGTTCGAAAGGATAAGATGGAAATTTTTTTTCTTCTCTATTTTTCGGCCTGTCCATACCCGTTTAGTCTTGAAATGAAGCCTGGATGATGCTTTTTAATTTTTAGAATTTTTTTGCATTTTATTTTTGAATTTTCTATCTCGGGTCGGGTTCGAAATGAGAAGATGGAAATTTTTTTTCTTCTCTATTTTTCGGCCTGTCCATACCCGTTTAGTCTTGAAATGAAGCCTGGATGATGTTTTTTAATTTTTAGAATTTTTTTGCATTTATTTTTGAATTTTCTAACTCGGGTCGGGTTCGAACGGATTGGAAGAAATTTTATTTCTTCTCTATTTTTCGGCTTGTCCATACCCGTTTACTCTTGAAATGAAGCCTGGATGATGTTTTTTAATTTTTAGAATTTTTTTGCATTTTATTTTTGAATTTTCTATCTCGGGTCGGGTTCGAACGCATAGGATGGAAATTTTTTTTCTACTCTATTTTACGGCCTGTCCATACCCGTTTAGTCTTGAAATGAAGCCTGGATGATGTTTTTTAATTTTTAAAATTTTTTTTCATTTTATTTTTGACTTTTCTATCTCGGGTCGGGTTCGAACGCATAGGAAGGAAATTTTTTTTCTTCTCTCTTTTTCGGCCTGTCCTGACATGTTTCATCTTGAAATGAAGCCTGGACGATATTTTTTAATTTTTAGACTTTTTTTGCATTTATTTTTGAATTTTCTATATCGGGTCGGGTTCGAACGGATAGGAAGGAAATTTTTTTTCTTATCTATTTTTCGGCCTGTCCATACCCGTTTAGTCTTGAAATGAAGCCCGGATGATGTTTTTTAATTTTTAGAATTTTTATGCATTTTATTTTTGAATTTTCTATCTCGGGTCGGGTTCGAACGGATAGGAAGGAAATTTTTTTTCTTCTCTATCTTTCGGCCTGTCCTGACCCGTTTCATCTTGAAATGCAGCCTGGATGATGTTTTTTAATTTTTAGAATTTATTTTTGAATTTTCTAAGTCGGGTCGGGTTAGAACGGATAGGAAGGAAATTTTTTTTCTTCTCTATTTTTCGGCTTGTCCATACCCGTATGTTCTTGAAATGAAGCCTGTATGATGTTTTTCAATTTTTAAAATTTTTTTGTATTTATTTTTTAATTTTCTAACTCGGGTCGGGTTCGAACGGATAGGAAGGAAATTTTTTTTCCTCTCTATTTTTCAGCATGTCCTGACTCGTTTCATCTTGAAACGAAGCCAGGATGATGTTTTTTAATTTTTAGAATTTTTTTGCATTTATTTTTGAATTTTCTAACTCGGGTCGGGTTCGAACGGATTGGAGGAAATTTTTTTTCATCTATATTTTTCGGCCTGTCCATACCCTTTTAGTCTTGAAATGAAGCTTAGATGATGTTTTTTAATTTTTAGAATTTATTTTTGAATTTTCTAAGTCGGGTCGGGTTCGAACGGATAGGATGGAAATTTTTTTTCTTCTCTATTATTCGGCCTGTCCATACTCGTTTAGTCTTGAAATGAAGCCTGGATGATGTTTTTTAATTTTTAGAATTTTTTTTCATTTTATTTTTGAATTTTCTATCTCGGGTCGGGTTC
Organism: Quercus robur; assembly: GCF_932294415.1. NCBI lineage: Eukaryota > Viridiplantae > Streptophyta > Magnoliopsida > Fagales > Fagaceae > Quercus > Quercus robur. Next base: position 36,988,452 of record NC_065542.1, on the reverse strand, counting down.
GAAAGGATAAGATGGAAATTTTTTTTCTTCTCTATTTTTCGGCCTGTCCATACCCGTTTAGTCTTGAAATGAAGCCTGGATGATGTTTTTTAATTTTTAGAATTTTTTTGCATTTATTTTTGAATTTTCTAACTCGGGTCGGGTTCGAACGGATAGGAGGAAATTTTTTTTCTTCTCTATTTTTCGGCTTGTCCATACCCGTTTACTCTTGAAATGAAGCCTGGATGATGTTTTTTAATTTTTAGAATTTTTTTGCATTTTATTTTTGAATTTTCTATCTCGGGTCTGGTTCGAACGGATAGGATGGAAATTTTTTTTCTTCTCTATTTTTCGGCCTGTCCATACCCTTTTAGTCTTGAAATGAAGCTTGGATGATGTTTTTTAATTTTTAGAATTTATTTTTGAATTTTCTAAGTCGGGTCGGGTTCGAACGGATAGGATGGAAATTTTTTTCTTCTCTATTTTTCGGCCTGTCCATACCCGTTTAGTCTTGAAATGAAGCCTGGATGATGTTTTTTAATTTTTAGAATTTTTATGCATTTTATTTTTGAATTTTCTATCTCGGGTCGGGTTCGAACGGATAGGAAGGAAATTTTTTTTCTTCTCTATCTTTCGGCCTGTCCTGACCCGTTTCATCTTGAAATGCAGCCTGGATGATGTTTTTTAATTTTTAGAATTTATTTTTGAATTTTCTAAGTCGGGTCGGGTTAGAACGGATAGGAAGGAAATTTTTTTTCTTCTCTATTTTTCGGCTTGTCCATACCCGTATGTTCTTGAAATGAAGCCTGTATGATGTTTTTCTATTTTTAAAATTTTTTTGCATTTATTTTTTAATTTTCTAACTCGGGTCGGGTTCGAACGGATAGGAAGGAAATTTTTTTTCCTCTCTATTTTTCAGCATGTCCTGACTCGTTTCATCTTGAAACGAAGCCAGGATGATGTTTTTTAATTTTTAGAATTTTTTTGCATTTATTTTTGAATTTTCTAACTCGGGTCGGGTTCGAACGGATTGGAGGAAATTTTTTTTCATCTATATTTTTCGGCCTGTCCATACCCTTTTAGTCTTGAAATGAAGCTTAGATGATGTTTTTTAATTTTTAGAATTTATTTTTGAATTTTCTAAGTCGGGTCGGGTTCGAACGGATAGGATGGAAATTTTTTTTCTTCTCTATTATTCGGCCTGTCCATACCCGTTTAGTCTTGAAATGAAGCCTGGATGATGTTTTTTAATTTTTAGAATTTTTTTTCATTTTATTTTTGAATTTTCTATCTCGGGTCGGGTTCGAAAGGATAAGATGGAAATTTTTTTTCTTCTCTATTTTTCGGCCTGTCCATACCCGTTTAGTCTTGAAATGAAGCCTGGATGATGTTTTTTAATTTTTAGAATTTTTTTGCATTTATTTTTGAATTTTCTAACTCGGGTCGGGTTCGAACGGATAGGAGGAAATTTTTTTTCTTCCCTATTTTTCGGCTTGTCCATACCCGTTTACTCTTGAAATGAAGCCTGGATGATGTTTTTTAATTTTTAGAATTTTTTTGCATTTTATTTTTGAATTTTCTATCTCGGGTCTGGTTCGAACGGATAGGACGGAAATTTTTTTTCTTCTCTATTTTTCGGCCTGTCCATACCCTTTTAGTCTTGAAATGAAGCTTGGATGATGTTTTTTAATTTTTAGAATTTATTTTTGAATTTTCTAAGTCGGGTCGGGTTCGAACGGATAGGATGGAAATTTTTTTCTTCTCTATTTTTCGGCCTGTCCATACCCGTTTAGTCTTGAAAATGAAGCCTGGATGATGTTTTTTAATTTTTAGAATTTTTTTCCATTTTATTTTTGAATTTTCTATCTCGGGTCGGGTTCGAACAGATTGGAAGGAAAATTTTTTTTCTTCTCTATTTTTCGGCTTGTCCATACCCGTATCTTCTTGAAATGAAGCCTGGATGATGTTTTTTAATTTTTAGAATTTTTTTGCATTTATTTTTTAATTTTCTAACTCGGGTCGGGTTCGAACGGATAGGAAGGAAATTTTTTTTCTTCTCTATTTTTCGGCCTGTCCATACCCGTTTAGTCTTGAAATGAAGCCTGGATGATGTTTTTTAATTTTTAGAATTTTTTTTGCATTTTATTTTTGAATTTTCTATCTCGCGTCGGGTTCGAAAGGATAAGATGGAAATTTTTTTTCTTCTTTATTTTTCGGCCTGTCCATACCCGTTTAGTCTTGAAATGAAGCCTGGATGATGTTTTTTAATTTTTAGAATTTTTTTTCATTTTATTTTTGAATTTTCTATCTCGGGTCGGGTTCGAACGGATAGGAAGGAAATTTTTTTTCTTCTCTATTTTTCGGCCTGTCCATACCCGTTTAGTCTTGAAATGAAGCCCGGATGATATTTTTTAATTTTTAGAATTTTTATGCATTTTATTTTTGAATTTTCTATCTCAGGTCGGGTTCGAATGGATAGGAAGGAAATTTTTTTTCTTCTCTATCTTTCGGCCTGTCCTGACCCGTTTCATCTTGAAATGCAGCCTGGAAGATGTTTTTTAATTTTTAGAATTTATTTTTGAATTTTCTAAGTCGGGTCGGGTTAGAACGGATAGGAAGGAAATTTTTTTTCTTTTCTATTTTTCGGCTTGTCCATACCCGTATGTTCTTGAAATGAAGCCTGTATGATGTTTTTCAATTTTTAAAATTTTTTTGCATTTATTTTTTAATTTTCTAACTCGGGTCGGGTTCGAACGGATAGGAAGGAAATTTTTTTTCCTCTCTATTTTTCAGCCTGTCCTGACTCGTTTCATCTTGAAACGAAGCCAGGATGATGTTTTTTAATTTTTAGAATTTTTTTGAATTTATTTTTGAATTTTCAAACTCGGGTCGGGTTCGAACGGATAGGAGGAAATTTTTTTTCTTCTCTATTTTTCGGCCTGTCCATACTCGTTTAGTCTTGAAATGAAGCTTGGATGATGTTTTTTAATTTTTAGAATTTATTTTTGAATTTTCTAAGTCGGGTCGGGTTCGAACGGATAGGATGGAAATTTTTTTCCTTCTCTATTTTTCGGCCTGTCCATACCCGTTTAGTCTTGAAATGAAGCCTGGATGATGTTTTTTAATTTTTAGAATTTTTTTTCATTTTATTTTTGAATTTTCTATCTCGGGTCGGGTTCGAACAGATTGGAAGGAAATTTTTTTTTCTTCTCTATTTTTCGGCTTGTCCATATCCGTATCTTCTTGAAATGAAGCCTGGATGATGTTTTTTAATTTTTATAATTTTTTTGCATTTATTTTTTAATTTTCTAACTCGGGTCGGGTTCGAACGGATAGGAAGGAAATTTTTTTCCTCTCTATTTTTCGGCCTGTCCTGACCCGTTTCATCTTGAAATGATGCCAAGATGATGTTTTTTAATTTTTAGAATTTTTTTGCATTTATTTTTGAATTTTCTAACTCGGGTCGGGTTCGAACGGATAGGACGAAATTTTTTTTCTTCTCTATTTTTCGGCCTGTCCATACCCGTTTAGTCTTGAAATGAAGCCTGGATGATGTTTTTTAATTTTTAGAATTTTTTTTCATTTTATTTTTGAATTTTCTATCTCGGGTCGGGTTCGAACAGATTGGAAGGAAATTTTTTTTTCTTCTCTATTTTTCGGCTTGTCCATACCTGTATCTTCTTGAAATGAAGCCTGGATGATGTTTTTTAATTTTTATAATTTTTTTGCATTTATTTTTTAATTTTCTAACTCGGGTCGGGTTCGAACGGATAGGAAGGAAATTTTTTTCCTCTCTATTTTTCAGCCTGTCCTGACCCGTTTCGTCTTGAAATGATGCCAGGATGATGTTTTTTAATTTTTAGAATTTTTTTGCATTTATTTTTGAATTTTCTAACTCGGGTCGGGTTCGAACGGATAGGAGGAAATTTTTTTTCTTCTCTATTTTTCGGCCTGTCCATACCCGTTTAGTCTTGAAATGAATCCTGGATGATGTTTTTTAAATTTTAGAATTTTTTTGCATTTTATTTTTGAATTTTCTATCTCGGGTCGGGTTCGAACGGATAGGATGGAAATTTTTTTCCTTCTCTCTTTTTCGGCCTGTCCATACCCGTTTAGTCTTGAAATGAAGCCTGGATGATGTTTTTTAATTTTTAGAATTTTTTTTCATTTTATTTTTGAATTTTCTATCTCGGGTCGGGTTCGAACAGATTGGAAGGAAATTTTTTTTTCTTCTCTATTTTTCGGCTTGTCCATATCCGTATCTTCTTGAAATGAAGCCTGGATGATGTTTTTTAATTTTTATAATTTTTTTGCATTTATTTTTTAATTTTCTAACTCGGGTCGGGTTCGAACGGATAGGAAGGAAATTTTTTTCCTCTCTATTTTTCGGCCTGTCCTGACCCGTTTCATCTTGAAATGATGCCAAGATGATGTTTTTTAATTTTTAGAATTTTTTTGCATTTATTTTTGAATTTTCTAACTCGGGTCGGGTTCGAACGGATAGGAGGAAATTTTTTTTCTTCTCTATTTTTCGGCCTGTCCATACCCGTTTAGTCTTGAAATGAAGCCTGGATGATGTTTTTTAATTTTTAGAATTTTTTTTCATTTTATTTTTGAATTTTCTATCTCAGGTCGGGTTCGAACAGATTGGAAGGAAATTTTTTTTTCTTCTCTATTTTTCGGCTTGTCCATACCTGTATCTTTTTGAAATGAAGCCTGGATGATGTTTTTTAATTTTTATAATTTTTTTGCATTTTATTTTTAATTTTCTAACTCGGGTCGGGTTCGAACGGATAGGAAGGAAATTTTTTTCCTCTCTATTTTTCAGCCTGTCCTGACCCGTTTCGTCTTGAAATGATGCCAGGATGATGTTTTTTAATTTTTAGAATTTTTTTGCATTTATTTTTGAATTTTCTAACTCGGGTCGGGTTCGAACGGATAGGAGGAAATTTTTTTTCTTCTCTATTTTTCGGCCTGTCCATACCCGTTTAGTCTTGAAATGAAGCCCGGATGATGTTTTTTAATTTTTAGAATTTTTATGCATTTTATTTTTGAATTTTCTATCTCGGGTCGGGTTCGAACGGATAGGAAGGAAATTTTTTTTCTTCTCTATCTTTCAGCCTGTCCTGACCCGTTTCATCTTCAAATGCAGCCTGGATGATGTTTTTTAATTTTTAGAATTTATTTTTGAATTTTCTAAGTCGGGTCGGGTTAGAACGGATAGGAAGGAAATTTTTTTTCTTCTCTATTTTTCGGCTTGTCCATACCCGTATGTTCTTGAAATGAAGCCTGTATGATGTTTTTCAATTTTTAAAATTTTTTTGCATTTATTTTTGAATTTTATAACTCGGGTCGGGTTCGAACGGATAGGAGGAAATTTTTTTTCTTCTCTATTTTTCGGCCTGTCCATACCCGTTTAGTCTTGAAATGAAGCTTGGATGATGTTTTTTAATTTTTAGAATTTATTTTTGAATTTTCAAAGTCGGGTCGGGTTCGAACGGATAGGATGGAAATTTTTTTCCTTCTCTATTTTTCGGCCTGTCCATACCCGTTTAGTCTTGAAATGAAGCCTGGATGATGTTTTTTAATTTTTAGAATTTTTTTTCATTTTATTTTTGAATTTTCTATCTCGGGTCGGGTTCGAACAGATTGGAAGGAAATTTTTTTTTCTTCTCTATTTTTCGGCTTGTCCATATCCGTATCTTCTTGAAATGAAGCCTGGATGATGTTTTTTAATTTTTATAATTTTTTTGCATTTATTTTTTAATTTTCTAACTCGGGTCGGGTTCGAATGGATAGGAAGGAAATTTTTTTCCTCTCTATTTTTCGGCCTGTCCTGACCCGTTTCATCTTGAAATGATGCCAAGATGATGTTTTTTAATTTTTAGAATTTTTTTGCATTTATTTTTGAATTTTCTAACTCGGGTCGGGTTCGAACGGATAGGAGGAAATTTTTTTTCTTCTCTATTTTTCGGCCTGTCCATACCCGTTTAGTCTTGAAATGAAGCCTGGATGATGTTTTTTAATTTTTAGAATTTTTTTTCATTTTATTTTTGAATTTTCTATCTCGGGTCGGGTTCGAACAGATTGGAAGGAAATTTTTTTTTCTTCTCTATTTTTCGGCTTGTCCATACCTGTATCTTCTTGAAATGAAGCCTGGATGATGTTTTTTAATTTTTATAATTTTTTTGCATTTATTTTTTAATTTTCTAACTCGGGTCGGGTTCGAACGGATAGGAAGGAAATTTTTTTCCTCTCTATTTTTCAGCCTGTCCTGACCCGTTTCGTCTTGAAATGATGCCAGGATGATGTTTTTTAATTTTTAGAATTTTTTTGCATTTATTTTTGAATTTTCTAACTCGGGTCGGGTTCGAACGGATAGGAGGAAATTTTTTTTCTTCTCTATTTTTCGGCCTGTCCATACCCGTTTAGTCTTGAAATGAATCCAGGATGATGTTTTTTAATTTTTAGAATTTTTTTGCATTTATTTTTGAATTTTCTAACTCGGGTCGGGTTCGAACGGATAGGAGGAAAATTTTTTTCTTCTCTATTTTTCGGCCTGTCCATACCCGTTTAGTCTTGAAATGAAGCTTGGATGATGTTTTTTAATTTTTAGAATATATTTTTGAATTTTCTAAGTCGGGTCGGGTTCGAACGGATAAGATGGAAATTTTTTTTCTTCTCTATTTTTCGGCCTGTCCATACCCGTTTAGTCTTGAAATGAAGCCTGGATGATGTTTTTTAATTTTTAGAATTTTTTTTCATTTTATTTTTGAATTTTCTATCTCGGGTCGGGTTCGAACGGATAGGAAGGAAATTTTTTTTTCTTCTCTATTTTTCGGCCTGTCCATACCCGTTTAGTCTTGAAATGAAGCCCGGATGATGTTTTTTAATTTTTAGAATTTTTATGCATTTTATTTTTGAATTTTCTATCTCGGGTCGGGTTCGAACGAATAGGAAGGAAATTTTTTTTCTTCTCTATCTTTCGGCCTGTCCTGACCCGTTTCATCTTGAAATGCAGCATGGATGATGTTTTTTAATTTTTAGAATTTATTTTTGAATTTTCTAAGTCGGGTCGGGTTAGAACGGATAGGAAGGAAATTTTTTTTCTTCTCTATTTTTCGGCTTGTCCATACCCGTATGTTCTTGAAATGAAGCCTGTATGATGTTTTTCAATTTTTAAAATTTTTTTGCATTGATTTTTTAATTTTCTAACTCGGGTCGGATTCGAACGTATAGGAAGGAAATTTTTTTTCCTCTCTATTTTTCAGCCTGTGCTGACTCGTTTCATCTTGAAACGAAGCCAGGATGATGTTTTTTAATTTTTAGAATTTTTTTGCATTTATTTTTGAATTTTCTAAGTCGGGTCGGGTTCGAACGGATAGGAGGAAATTTTTTTTCTTCTCTATTTTTCGCCTGTCCATACCCGTTTAGTCTTGAAATGAAGCTTGGATGATGTTTTTTAATTTTTAGAATTTATTTTTTTAATTTTCTAAGTCGGGTCGGGTTCGAACGGATAGGATGGAAATTTTTTTACTTCTCTATTTTTCGGCCTGTCCATACTCGTTTAGTCTTGAAACGAAGCCTGGATGATGTTTTTTAATTTTTAGAATTTTTTTTCATTTTATTTTTGAATTTTCTATCTCGGGTCGGGTTCGAACAGATTGGAAGGAAATTTTTTTTTCTTCTCTATTTTTCGGCTTGTCCATACCCGTATCTTCTTGAAATGAAGCCTGGATGATGTTTTTTAATTTTTATAATTTTTTTGCATTTATTTTTTAATTTTCTAACTCGGGTCGGGTTCGAACGGATAGGAAGGAAATTTTTTTCCTCTCTATTTTTCGGCCTGTCCTGACCCGTTTCATCTCGAAATGATGCCAGGATGATGTTTTTTAATTTTTAGAATTTTTTTGCATTTATTTTTGAATTTTCTAACTCGGGTCGGGTTCGAACGGATAGGAGGAAATTTTTTTTCTTCTCTATTTTTCGGCCTGTCCATACCGGTTTAGTTTTGAAATGAAGCCTGGATGATGTTTTTTAATTTTTAGAATTTTTTTTCATTTTATTTTTGAATTTTCTATCTCGGATCGGGTTCGAACAGATTGGAAGGAAATTTTTTTTTCTTCTCTATTTTTCTGCTTGTCCATACCCGTATCTTCTTGAAATGAAGCCTGGATGATGTTTTTTAATTTTTATAATTTTTTTGCATTTATTTTTTAATTTTCTAACTCGGGTCGGGTTCGAACGGATAGGAAGGAAATTTTTTTCCTCTCTATTTTTCGGCCTGTCCTGACCCGTTTCATCTTGAAATAATGCCAGGATGATGTTTTTTAATTTTTAGAATTTTTTTGCATTTATTTTTGAATTTTCTAACTCGGGTCGGGTTCGAACGGATAGGAGGAAATTTTTTTTCTTCTCTATTTTTCGGCCTGTCCATACCCGTTTAGTCTTGAAATGAAGCCTGGATGATGTTTTTTAATTTTTAGAATTTTTTTGGATTTTATTTTTGAATATTCTATCTCGGGTCGGGTTCGAAAGGATAAGATGGAAATTTTTTTTCTTCTCTATTTTTCGGCCTGCCCATACCCGTTTAGTCTTGAAATGAAGCCTGGATGATGTTTTTTAATTTTTAGAATTTTTTTTCATTTTATTTTTGAATTTTCTATCTCGGGTCGGGTTCGAACGGATAGGAAGGAAATTTTTTTCTTCTCTATCTTTCGGCCTGTCCTGACCCGTTTCATCTTCAAATGCAGCCTGGATGATGTTTTTTAATTTTTAGAATTTATTTTTGAATTTTCTAAGTCGGGTCGGGTTAAAACGGATAGGGAGGAAATTTTTTTTCTTCTCTATTTTTCGGCTTGTCCATACCCGTATGTTCTTGAAATGAAGCCTGTATGATGTTTTTCAATTTTTAAAATTTTTTTACATTTATTTTTTAATTTTCTAACTCGGGTCGGGTTCGAATGGATAGGAAGGAAATTTTTTTTCCTCTCTATTTTTCAGCCCGTCCTGACTCGTTTCATCTTGAAACGAAGCCAGGATGATGTTTTTTAATTTTTAGAATTTTTTTGCATTTATTTTTGAATTTTCTAACTCGGGTCGGGTTCGAACGGATAGGAGGAAATTTTTTTTCTTCTCTATTTTTCGGCCTGTCCATACCCGTTTAGTCTTGAAATGAAGCATGGATGATGTTTTTTAATTTTTAGAATATATTTTTGAATTTTCTAAGTCGGGTCGGGTTCGAACGGATAGGATGGAAATTTTTTTTCTTCTCTATTTTTCGGCCTGTCCATACCCGTTTAGTCTTGAAATGATGCCTGGATGATGTTTTTTAATTTTTAGAATTTTTTTTCATTTTATTTTTGAATTTTCTATCTCGGGTCGGGTTCGAACGGATAGGAAGGAAATTTTTTTTCTTCTCTATTTTTCGGCCTGTCCATACCCGTTTAGTCTTGAAATGAAGCCCGGATGATGTTTTTTAATTTTTAGAATTTTTATGCATTTTATTTTTGAATTTTCTATCTCGGGTCGGGTTCGAACGGATAGGAAGGAAATTTTTTTTCTTCTCTATCTTTCGGCCTGTCCTGACCCGTTTCATCTTCAAATGCAGCCTGGATGATGTTTTTTAATTTTTAGAATTTATTTTTGAATTTTCTAAGTCGGGTCGGGTTAAAACGGATAGGAAGGAAATTTTTTTTCTTCTCTATTTTTCGGCTTGTCCATACCCGTATGTTCTTGAAATGAAGCCTGTATGATGTTTTTCAATTTTTAAAATTTTTTTGCATTTATTTTTTAATTTTCTAACTCGGGTCGGGTTCGAACGGATTGGAAGGAAATTTTTTTTCCTCTCTATTTTTCAGCCCGTCCTGACTCGTTTCATTTTGAAACGAAGCCAGGATGATGTTTTTTAATTTTTAGAATTTTTTTGCATTTATTTTTGAATTTTCTAACTCGGGTCGGGTTCGAACGGATAGGAGGAAATTTTTTTTCTTCTCTATTTTTCGGCCTGTCCATACCCGTTTAGTCTTGAAATGAAGCTTGGATGATGTTTTTTAATTTTTAGAATTTATTTTTGAATTTTCTAAGTCGGGTCGGGTTCGAACGGATAGGATGGAAATTTTTTTTCTTCTCTATTTTTCAGCCTGTCCATACCCGTTTAGTCTTGAAATGAAGCCTGGATGATGTTTTTTAATTTTTAGAATTTTTTTTCATTTTATTTTTGAATTTTCTATCTCGGGTCGGGTTCGAACGGATAGGAAGGAAATTTTTTTTCTTCTCTATTTTTCGGCCTGTCCATACCCGTTTAGTCTTGAAATGAAGCCCGGATGATGTTTTTTAATTTTTAGAATTTTTATGCATTTTATTTTTGAATTTTCTATCTCGGGTCGGGTTCGAACGGATAGGAAGGAAATTTTTTTTCTTCTCTATCTTTCGGCCTGTCCTGACCCGTTTCATCTTGAAATGCAGCATGGATGATGTTTTTTAATTTTTAGAATTTATTTTTGAATTTTCAAAGTCGGGTCGGGTTAGAACGGATAGGGAGGAAATTTTTTTTCTTCTCTATTTTTCGGCTTGTCCATACCCGTATGTTCTTGAAATGAAGCCTGTATGATGTTTTTCAATTTTTAAAATTTTTTTACATTTATTTTTTAATTTTGTAACTCGGGTCGGGTTCGAACGGATAGGAAGGAAATTTTTTTTCCTCTCTATTTTTCAGCCTCTTCCTGACTCGTTTCATCTTGAAACGAAGCCAGGATGATGTTTTTTAATTTTTAGAATTTTTTTGCGTTTATTTTTGAATTTTCGAACTCGGGTCGGGTTCGAACGGATAGGAGGAAATTTTTTTCTTCTCTATTTTTCGGCCTGTCCATACCCGTTTAGTCTTGAAATGAAGCCTGGATGATGTTTTTTAATTTTTAGAATTTTTTTGCATTTTATTTTTGAATTTTCTATCTCGGGTCGGGTTCGAAAGGATAAGATGGAAATTTTTTTTCTTCTCTATTTTTCGGCCTGTCCATACCCGTTTAGTCTTGAAATGAAGCCTGGATGATGTTTTTTAATTTTAAGAATTTTTTTGCATTTTATTTTTGAATTTTCTATCTCATCTCGGGTCGGGTTCGAAAGGATAAGATGGAAATTTTTTTTCTTCTCTATTTTTCGGCCTGTCCATACCCGTTTAGTCTTGAAATGAAGCCTGGATGATGTTTTTTAATTTTTAGAATTTTTTTGCATTTATTTTTGAATTTTCTAACTCGGGTCGGGTTCGAACGGATAGGAGGAAATTTTTTTTCTTCTCTATTTTTCGGCTTGTCCATACCCGTTTAGTCTTGAAATGAAGCTTGGATGATGTTTTTTAATTTTTAGAATTTATTTTTGAATTTTCTAAGTCGGGTCGGGTTCGAACGGATAGGATGGAAATTTTTTTTCTTCTCTATTTTTCGGCCTGTCCATACCCGTTTAGTCTTGAAATGAAGCCTGGATGACGTTTTTTAATTTTTAGAATTTTTTTTCATTTTATTTTTGAATTTTCTATCTCGGGTCGGGTTCGAACGGATAGGAAGGAAATTTTTTTTCTTCTCTATTTTTCGGCCTGTCCATACCCGTTTAGTCTTGAAATGAAGCCCGGATGATGTTTTTTAATTTTTAGAATTTTTATGCATTTTATTTTTGAATTTTCTATCTCGGGTCGGGTTCGAACGGATAGGAAGGAAATTTTTTTTCTTCTCTATCTTTAGGCCTGTCCTGACCCGTTTCATCTTGAAATGCAGCCTGGGTGATGTTTTTTAATTTTTAGAATTTATTTTAGAATTTTCTAAGTCGGGTCGGGTTAGAACGGATAGGAAGGAAATTTTTTTTCTTCTCTATTTTTCGGCTTGTCCATACCCGTATGTTCTTGAAATGAAGCCTGTATGATGTTTTTCAATTTTGAAAATTTTTTTGCATTTATTTTTTAATTTTCTAACTCGGGTCGGGTTCGAACGGATAGGAAGGAAATTTTTTTTCTCTCTATTTTTCAGCCTGTCCTGCCTTGTTTCATCTTGAAACGAAGCCAGGATGATGTTTTTTAATTTTTAGAATTTTTTTGCATTTATTTTTGAATTTTCTAACTCGGGTCGGGTTCGAACGGATAGGAGGAAATTTTTTTTCTTCTCTATTTTTCGGCCTGTCCATACCCGTTTAGTCTTGAAATGAAGCTTGGATGATGTTTTTTAATTTTTAGAATTTATTTTTGAATTTTCTAAGTCGGGTCGGGTTCGAACGGATAGGATGGAAATTTTTTTTCTTCTCTATTTTTCGGCCTATCCATACCCGTTTAGTCTTGAAATGAAGCCTGGATGATGTTTTTTAATTTTTAAAATTTTTTTGCATTTTATTTTTGAATTTTCTATCTCGGGTCGGGTTCGAAAGGATAAGACGGAAATTTTTTTTCTTCTCTATTTTTCGGCCTGTCCATACCCGTTTAGTCTTGAAATGAAGCCTGGATGATGTTTTTTAATTTTTAGAATTTTTTTGCATTTATTATTGAATTTTCTAACTCGGGTCGGGTTCGAACGGATAGGATGGAAATTTTTTTTCTTCTCTATTTTTCGGCCTGTCCATACCCGTTTAGTCTTGAAATGAAGCCTGGATGATGTTTTTTAATTTTTAGAATTTTTTTTCATTTTATTTTTGAATTTTCTATCTCGGGTCGGGTTCGAACGGATAGGAAGGAAATTTTTTTTCTTCTCTATTTTTCGGCCTGTCCATACCCGTTTAGTCTTGAAATGAAGCCCGGATGATGTTTTTTAATTTTTAGAATTTTTATGCATTTTATTTTTGAATTTTCTATCTCGGGTCGGGTTCGAACGGATAGGAAGGAAATTTTTTTTCTTCTCTATCTTTCGGCCTGTCCTGACCCGTTTCATCTTCAAATGCAGCCTGGATGATGTTTTTTAATTTTTAGAATTTATTTTTGAATTTTCTAAGTCGGGTCGGGTTAAAACGGATAGGAAGGAAATTTTTTTTCTTCTCTATTTTTCGGCTTGTCCATACCCGTATGTTCTTGAAATGAAGCCTGTATGATGTTTTTCAATTTTTAAAATTTTTTTGCATTTATTTTTTAATTTTCTAACTCGGGTCGGGTTCGAACGGATAGGAAGGAAATTTTTTTTCCTCTCTATTTTTCAGCCCGTCCTGACTCGTTTCATTTTGAAACGAAGCCAGGATGATGTTTTTTAATTTTTAGAATTTTTTTGCATTTATTTTTGAATTTTCTAACTCGGGTCGGGTTCGAACGTATAGGAGGAAATTTTTTTTCTTCTCTATTTTTCGGCCTGTCCATACCCGTTTAGTCTTGAAATGAAGCTTGGATGATGTTTTTTAATTTTTAGAATTTATTTTTGAATTTTCTAAGTCGGGTCGGGTTCGAACGGATAGGATGGAAATTTTTTTTCTTCTCTATTTTTCAGCCTGTCCATACCCGTTTAGTCTTGAAATGAAGCCTGGATGATGTTTTTTAATTTTTAGAATTTTTTTTCATTTTATTTTTGAATTTTCTATCTCGGGTCGGGTTCGAACGGATAGGAAGGAAATTTTTTTTCTTCTCTATTTTTCGGCCTGTCCATACCCGTTTAGTCTTGAAATGAAGCCCGGATGATGTTTTTTAATTTTTAGAATTTTTATGCATTTTATTTTTGAATTTTCTATCTCGGGTCGGGTTCGAACGGATAGGAAGGAAATTTTTTTTCTTCTCTATCTTTCGGCCTGTCCTGACCCGTTTCATCTTGAAATGCAGCATGGATGATGTTTTTTAATTTTTAGAATTTATTTTTGAATTTTCAAAGTCGGGTCGGGTTAGAACGGATAGGAAGGAAATTTTTTTTCTTCTCTATTTTTCGGCTTGTCCATACCCGTATGTTCTTGAAATGAAGCCTGTATGATGTTTTTCAATTTTTAAAATTTTTTTGCATTTATTTTTTAATTTTCTAACTCGGGTCGGGTTCGAACGGATAGGAAGGAAATTTTTTTTCCTCTCTATTTTTCAGCCTCTTCCTGACTCGTTTCATCTTGAAACGAAGCCAGGATGATGTTTTTTAATTTTTAGAATTTTTTTGCGTTTATTTTTGAATTTTCGAACTCGGGTCGGGTTCGAACGGATAGGAGGAAATTTTTTTCTTCTCTATTTTTCGGCCTGTCCATACCCGTTTAGTCTTGAAATGAAGCCTGGATGATGTTTTTTAATTTTTAGAATTTTTTTGCATTTTATTTTTGAATTTTCTATCTCGGGTCGGGTTCGAAAGGATAAGATGGAAATTTTTTTTCTTCTCTATTTTTCGGCCTGTCCATACCCGTTTAGTCTTGAAATGAAGCCTGGATGATGTTTTTTAATTTTAAGAATTTTTTTGCATTTTATTTTTGAATTTTCTATCTCATCTCGGGTCGGGTTCGAAAGGATAAGATGGAAATTTTTTTTCTTCTCTATTTTTCGGCCTGTCCATACCCGTTTAGTCTTGAAATGAAGCCTGGATGATGTTTTTTAATTTTTAGAATTTTTTTGCATTTATTTTTGAATTTTCTAACTCGGGTCGGGTTCGAACGGATAGGAGGAAATTTTTTTTCTTCTCTATTTTTCGGCTTGTCCATACCCGTTTAGTCTTGAAATGAAGCTTGGATGATGTTTTTTAATTTTTAGAATTTATTTTTGAATTTTCTAAGTCGGGTCGGGTTCGAACGGATAGGATGAAAATTTTTTTTCTTCTCTATTTTTCGGCCTGTCCATACCCGTTTAGTCTTGAAATGAAGCCTGGATGACGTTTTTTAATTTTTAGAATTTTTTTTCATTTTATTTTTGAATTTTCTATCTCGGGTCGGGTTCGAACGGATAGGAAGGAAATTTTTTTTCTTCTCTATTTTTCGGCCTGTCCATACCCGTTTGGTCTTGAAATGAAGCCCGGATGATGTTTTTTAATTTTTAGAATTTTTATGCATTTTATTTTTGAATTTTCTATCTCGGGTCGGGTTCGAACGGATAGGAAGGAAATTTTTTTTCTTCTCTATCTTTAGGCCTGTCCTGACCCGTTTCATCTTGAAATGCAGCCTGGGTGATGTTTTTTAATTTTTAGAATGTATTTTAGAATTTTCTAAGTCGGGTCGGGTTAGAACGGATAGGAAGGAAATTTTTTTTCTTCTCTATTTTTCGGCTTGTCCATACCCGTATGTTCTTGAAATGAAGCCTGTATGATGTTTTTCAATTTTTAAAATTTTTTTGCATTTATTTTTTAATTTTCTAACTCGGGTCGGGTTCGAACGGATAGGAAGGAAATTTTTTTTCTCTCTATTTTTCAGCCTGTCCTGCCTTGTTTCATCTTGAAACGAAGCCAGGATGATGTTTTTTAATTTTTAGAATTTTTTTGCATTTATTTTTGAATTTTCTAACTCGGGTCGGGTTCGAACGGATAGGAGGAAATTTTTTTTCTTCTCTATTTTTCGGCCTGTCCATACCCGTTTAGTCTTGAAATGAAGCTTGGATGATGTTTTTTAATTTTTAGAATTTATTTTTGAATTTTCTAAGTCGGGTCGGGTTCGAACGGATAGGATGGAAATTTTTTTTCTTCTCTATTTTTCGGCTTGTCCATACCCGTTTACTCTTGAAATGAAGCCTGGATTATGTTTTTTAATTTTTAGAATTTTTTTGCATTTTATTTTTGAATTTTCTATCTCGGGTCGGGTTCGAACGGATAGGATGGAAATTTTTTTTCTTCTCTATTTTTCGGCCTGTCCATACCCGTTTAGTCTTGAAATGAAGCCTGGATGATGTTTTTTAATTTTTAAAATTTTTTTTCATTTTATTTTTGAATTTTCTATCTCGGGTCGGGTTCGAACGGATAGGAAGGAAATTTTTTTTCTTCTCTATCTTTCGGCCTGTCCTGACCCGTTTCATCTTGAAATGCAGCCTGGGTGATGTTTTTCAATTTTTAGAATATATTTTTGAATTTTCTAAGTCGGGTCGGGTTCGAACGGATAGGATGGAAATTTTTTTTCTTCTCTATTTTTCGGCCTGTCCATACCCGTTTAGTCTTGAAATGAAGCCTGGATGACGTTTTTTTATTTTTAGAATTTTTTTTCATTTTATTTTTGAATTTTCTATCTCGGGTCGGGTTCGAACGGATAGGAAGGAAATTTTTTTTCTTCTCTATTTTTCGGCCTGTCCATACCCGTTTAGTCTTGAAATGAAGCCTGGATGATGTTTTTTAATTTTAAGAATTTTTTTGCATTTTATTTTTGAATTTTCTATCTCATCTCGGGTCGGGTTCGAAAGGATAAGATGGAAATTTTTTTTCTTCGCTATTTTTCGG
The DNA here is from genome assembly GCF_932294415.1 of Quercus robur. NCBI lineage: Eukaryota > Viridiplantae > Streptophyta > Magnoliopsida > Fagales > Fagaceae > Quercus > Quercus robur. The sequence goes on along the minus strand of NC_065542.1, from coordinate 36,972,139 downwards.
CCTGTCCATACCCGTTTAGTCTTGAAATGAAGCCTGGATGATGTTTTTTAATTTTTAGAATTTTTTTGCATTTATTTTTGAATTTTCTAACTCGGGTCGGGTTCGAACGGATAGGAGGAAATTTTTTTTCTTCTCTATTTTTCGGCTTGTCCATACCCGTTTAGTCTTGAAATGAAGCTTGGATGATGTTTTTTAATTTTTAGAATTTATTTTTGAATTTTCTAAGTCGGGTCGGGTTCGAACGGATAGGATGGAAATTTTTTTTCTTCTCTATTTTTCGGCCTGTCCATACCCGTTTAGTCTTGAAATGAAGCCTGGATGACGTTTTTTAATTTTTAGAATTTTTTTTCATTTTATTTTTGAATTTTCTATCTCGGGTCGGGTTCGAACGGATAGGAAGGAAATTTTTTTTCTTCTCTATTTTTCGGCCTGTCCATACCCGTTTAGTTTTGAAATGAAGCCCGGATGATGTTTTTTAATTTTTAGAATTTTTATGCATTTTATTTTTGAATTTTCTATCTCGGGTCGGGTTCGAACGGATAGGAAGGAAATTTTTTTTCTTCTCTATCTTTAGGCCTGTCCTGACCCGTTTCATCTTGAAATGCAGCCTGGGTGATGTTTTTTAATTTTTAGAATTTATTTTAGAATTTTCTAAGTCGGGTCGGGTTAGAACGGATAGGAAGGAAATTTTTTTTCTTCTCTATTTTTCGGCTTGTCCATACCCGTATGTTCTTGAAATGAAGCCTGTATGATGTTTTTCAATTTTTAAAATTTTTTTGCATTTATTTTTTAATTTTCTAACTCGGGTCGGGTTCGAACGGATAGGAAGGAAATTTTTTTTCTCTCTATTTTTCAGCCTGTCCTGCCTTGTTTCATCTTGAAACGAAGCCAGGATGATGTTTTTTAATTTTTAGAATTTTTTTGCATTTATTTTTGAATTTTCTAACTCGGGTCGGGTTCGAACGGATAGGAGGAAATTTTTTTTCTTCTCTATTTTTCGGCCTGTCCATACCCGTTTAGTCTTGAAATGAAGCTTGGATGATGTTTTTTAATTTTTAGAATTTATTTTTGAATTTTCTAAGTCGGGTCGGGTTCGAACGGATAGGATGGAAATTTTTTTTCTTCTCTATTTTTCGGCCTGTCCATACCCGTTTAGTCTTGAAATGAAGCCTGGATGATGTTTTTTAATTTTTAAAATTTTTTTGCATTTTATTTTTGAATTTTCTATCTCGGGTCGGGTTCGAAAGGATAAGATGGAAATTTTTTTTCTTCTCTATTTTTCGGCCTGTCCATACCCGTTTAGTCTTGAAATAAAGCCTGGATGTTGTTTTTTAATTTTTAGAATTTTTTTGCATTTATTTTTGAATTTTCTAACTCGGGTCGGGTTCGAACGGAAAGGAGGAAATTTTTTTTCTTCTCTATTTTTCGGCTTGTCCATACCCGTTTACTCTTGAAATGAAGCCTGGATGATGTTTTTTAATTTTTAGAATTTTTTTGCATTTTATTTTTGAATTTTCTATCTCGGGTCGGGTTCGAACGGATAGGATGGAAATTTTTTTTCTTCTCTATTTTTCGGCCTGTCCATACCCGTTTAGTCTTGAAATGAAGCCTGGATGATGTTTTTTAATTTTTAAAATTTTTTTTCATTTTATTTTTGAATTTTCTATCTCGGGTCGGGTTCGAACGGATAGGAAGGAAATTTTTTTTCTTCTCTATCTTTCGGCCTGTCCTGACCCGTTTCATCTTGAAATGCAGCCTGGGTGATGTTTTTCAATTTTTAGAATATATTTTTGAATTTTCTAAGTCGGGTCGGGTTCGAACGGATAGGATGGAAATTTTTTTTCTTCTCTATTTTTCGGCCTGTCCATACCCGTTTAGTCTTGAAATGAAGCCTGGATGACGTTTTTTTATTTTTAGAATTTTTTTTCATTTTATTTTTGAATTTTCTATCTCGGGTCGGGTTCGAACGGATAGGAAGGAAATTTTTTTTCTTCTCTATTTTTCGGCTTGTCCATACCCGTTTAGTCTTGAAATGAAGCCCGGATGATGTTTTTTAATTTTTAGAATTTTTATGCATTTTATTTTTGAATTTTCTATCTCGGGTCGGGTTCGAACGGATAGGAAGGAAATTTTTTTTCTTCTCTATCTTTCGGCCTGTCCTGACCCGTTTCATCTTCAAATGCAGCCTGGATGATGTTTTTTAATTTTTAGAATTTATTTTTGAATTTTCTAAGTCGGGCCGGGTTAAAACGGATAGGAAGGAAATTTTTTTTCTTCTCTATTTATCGGCTTGTCCAGACCCGTATGTTCTTGAAATGAAGCCTGTATGATGTTTTTCAATTTTTAAAATTTTTTTGCATTTTTTTTTTAATTTTCTAACTCGGGTCGGGTTCGAACGGATAGGAAGGAAATTTTTTTTCCTCTCTATTTTTCAGCCCGTCCTGACTCGTTTCATCTTGAAACGAAGCCAGGATGATGTTTTTTAATTTTTAGAATTTTTTTGCATTTATTTTTGAATTTTCTAACTCGGGTCGGGTTCGAACGGATAGGAGGAAATTTTTTTTCTTCTCTATTTTTCGGCCTGTCCATACCCGTTTAGTCTTGAAATGAAGCTTGGATGATGTTTTTTAATTTTTAGAATTTATTTTTGAATTTTCTATGTCGGGTCGGGTTCGAACGGATAGGATGGAAATTTTTTTTCTTCTCTATTTTTCGGCCTGTCCATACCCGTTTAGTCTTGAAATGAAGCCTGGATGATGTTTTTTAATTTTTAGAATTTTTTTTCATTTTATTTTTGAATTTTCTATCTCGGGTCGGGTTCGAACGGATAGGAAGGAAATTTTTTTTCTTCTCTATTTTTCGGCCTGTCCATACCCGTTTAGTCTTGAAATGAAGCCCGGATGATGTTTTTTAATTTTTAGAATTTTTATGCATTTTATTTTTGAATTTTCTAACTCGGGTCGGGTTCGAACGGATAGGAGGAAATTTTTTTTCTTCTCTATTTTTCGGCATGTCCATACCCGTTTACTCTTGAAATGAAGCCTGGATGATGTTTTTTAATTTTTAGAATTTTTTTTCATTTTATTTTTGAATTTTCTATCTCGGGTCGGGTTCGAACGGATAGGAAGGAAATTTTTTTTCTTCTCTATCTTTCGGCCTGTCCTGACCCGTTTCATCTTGAAATGCAGCCTGGGTGATGTTTTTTAATTTTTAGAATTTATTTTTGAATTTTCTAAGTCGGGTCGGGTTAGAACGGATAGGAAGGAAATTTTTTTTCTTCTCTATTTTTCGGCTTGTCCATACCCGTATGTTCTTGAAATGAAGCCTGTATGATGTTTTTCAATTTTTAAAATTTTTTTGCATTTATTTTTTAATTTTTTAACTCGGATCGGGTTCGAATGGATATGAAGGAAATTTTTTTTCCTCTCTATTTTTCAGCCTATCCTGACACGTTTCATCTTGAAACGAAGCCAGGATGATGTTTTTTAATTTTTAGAATTTTTTTGCATTTATTTTTGAATTTTCTAACTCGGGTCTGGTTCGAACGGATAGGAGGAAATTTTTTTTCTTCTCTATTTTTCGGCCTGTGCATACTCGTTTAGTCTTGAAATGAAGCTTGGATGATGTTTTTTAATTTTTAGAATTTATTTTTGAATTTTCTAAGTCGGGTCGGGTTCGAACGGATAGGATGGAAATTTTTTTTCTTCTCTATTTTTCGGCCTGTCCATACCCGTTTAGTCTTGAAATGAAGCCTGGATGATGTTTTTTAATTTTTAGAATTTTTTTTCATTTTATTTTTGAATTTTCTATCTCGGGTCGGGTTCGAACGGATAGGAAGGAAATTTTTTTTCTTCTCTATTTTTCGGCCTGTCCATACCCGTTTAGTCTTGAAATGAAGCCCGGATGATGTTTTTTAATTTTTAGAATTTTTATGCATTTTATTTTTGAATTTTCTATCTCGGGTCGGGTTCGAACGGATAGGAAGGAAATTTTTTTTCTTCTCTATCTTTCGGCCTGTCCTGACCCGTTTCATCTTGAAATGCAGCATGGATGATGTTTTTTAATTTTTAGAATTTATTTTTGAATTTTCTAAGTCGGGTCGGGTTAGAACGGATAGGAAGGAAATTTTTTTTCTTCTCTATGTTTCGGCTTGTCCATACCCGTATGTTCTTGAAATGAAGCCTGTACGATGTTTTTCAATTTTTAAAATTTTTTTGCATTTATTTTTTAATTTTCTAACTCGGGTCGGGTTCGAACGGATAGGAGGAAATTTTTTTTCTTCTCTATTTTTCGGCCTGTCCATACCCGTTTAGTCTTGAAATGAAGCCTGGATGATGTTTTTTAATTTTTAGAATTTTTTTGCATTTTATTTTTGAAGTTTCTATCTCGGGTCGGGTTCGAAAGGATAAGATGGAAATTTTTTTTCTTCTCTATTTTTCGACCTTTCCATACCCGTTTAGTCTTGAAATGAAGCCTGGATGATGTTTTTTAATTTTTAGAATTTTTTTGCATTTTATTTTTGAATTTTCTATCTCGGGTCGGGTTCGAAAGGATAAGACGGAAATTTTTTTTCTTCTCTATTTTTCGGCCTGTCCATACCCGTTTAGTCTTGAAATGAAGCCTGGATGATGTTTTTTAATTTTTAGAATTTTTTTGCATTTATTATTGAATTTTCTAACTCGGGTCGGGTTCGAAAGGATAAGACGGAAATTTTTTTTCTTCTCTATTTTTCGACCTTTCCATACCCGTTTAGTCTTGAAATGAAGCCTGGATGATGTTTTTTAATTTTTAGAATTTTTTTGCATTTTATTTTTGAATTTTCTATCTCGGGTCGGGTTCGAAAGGATAAGACGGAAATTTTTTTTCTTCTCTATTTTTCGGCCTGTCCATACCCGTTTAGTCTTCAAATGAAGCCTGGATGATGTTTTTTAATTTTTAGAATTTTTTTGCATTTATTATTGAATTTTCTAACTCGGGTCGGGTTCGAACGGATAGGAGGAAATTTTTTTTCTTCTCTATTTTTCGGCTTGTCCATACCCGTTTAGTCTTGAAATGAAGCCTGGATGATGTTTTTTAATTTTTAGAATTTTTTTGCATTTTATTTTTGAAGTTTCTATCTCGGGTCGGGTTCGAAAGGATAAGATGGAAATTTTTTTTCTTCTCTATTTTTCGACCTTTCCATACCCGTTTAGTCTTGAAATGAAGCCTGGATGATGTTTTTTAATTTTTAGAATTTTTTTGCATTTTATTTTTGAATTTTCTATCTCGGGTCGGGTTCGAAAGGATAAGACGGAAATTTTTTTTCTTCTCTATTTTTCGGCCTGTCCATACCCGTTTAGTCTTGAAATGAAGCCTGGATGATGTTTTTTAATTTTTAGAATTTTTTTGCATTTATTATTGAATTTTCTAACTCGGGTCGGGTTCGAACGGATAGGAGGAAATTTTTTTTCTTCTCTATTTTTCGGCTTGTCCATACCCGTTTACTCTTGAAATGAAGCCTGGATGATGTTTTTTAATTTTTAGAATTTTTTTGCATTTTATTTTTGAATTTTTTATCTCGGGTCGGGTTCGAACGGATAGGATGGAAATTTTTTTTCTTCTCTATTTTTCGGCCTGTCCATACCCGTTTAGTCTTGAAATGAAGCCTGGATGATGTTTTTTAATTTTTAGAATTTTTTTGCATTTTATTTTTGAAGTTTCTATCTCGGGTCGGGTTCGAAAGGATAAGATGGAAATTTTTTTTTCTTCTCTATTTTTCGACCTTTCCTTACCCGTTTAGTCTTGAAATGAAGCCTGGATGATGTTTTTTAATTTTTAGAATTTTTTTGCATTTTATTTTTGAATTTTCTATCTCGGGTCGTGTTCGAAAGGATAAGACGGAAATTTTTTTTTCTTCTCTATTTTTCGGCCTGTCCATACCCGTTTAGTCTTGAAATGAAGCCTGAATGATGTTTTTTAATTTTTAGAATTTTTTTGCATTTATTTTTGAATTTTCTAACTCGGGTCGGGTTCGAACGGATAGGAGGAAATTTTTTTTCTTCTCTATTTTTCGGCTTGTCCATACCCGTTTACTCTTGAAATGAAGCCTGGATGATGTTTTTTAATTTTTAGAATTTTTTTGCATTTTATTTTTGAATTTTTTATCTCGGGTCGGGTTCGAACGGATAGGATGGAAATTTTTTTTCTTCTCTATTTTTCGGCCTGTCCATACCCGTTTAGTCTTGAAATGAAGCCTGGATGATGTTTTTTAATTTTTAAAATTTTTTTTCATTTTATTTTTGAATTTTCTATCTCGGGTCGGGTTCGAACGGATAGGAAGGAAATTTTTTTTCTTCTCTATTTTTCGGCCTGTCCATACCTGTTTAGTCTTGAAATGAAGCCTGGATGATATTTTTTAATTTTTAGAATTTTTTTGCATTTATTTTTGAATTTTCTATATCGGGTCGGGTTCGAACGGATAGGAAGGAAATTTTTTTTCTTCTCTATTTTTCGGCCTGTCCATACCCGTTTAGTCTTGAAATGAAGCCCGGATGATGTTTTTTAATTTTTAGAATTTTATGCATTTTATTTTTGAATTTTCTATCTCGGGTCGGGTTCGAACGGATAGGAAGGAAATTTTTTTTCTTCTCTATTTTTCGGCCTGTCCATACCTGTTTAGTCTTGAAATGAAGCTTGGATGATGTTTTTTAATTTTTAGAATTTATTTTTGAATTTTCTAAGTCGTGTCGGGTTCGAACGGATAGGATGAAAATTTTTTTTCTTCTCTATTTTTCGGCCTGTCCATACCCGTTTAGTCTCTAAATGAAGCCTGGATGATGTTTTTTAATTTTTAGAATTTTTTTTCATTTTATTTTTGAATTTTCTATCTCGGGTCGGGTTCGAACGGATAGGAAGGAAATTTTTTTTCTTCTCTATTTTTCGGCCTGTCCATACCCGTTTAGTCTTGAAATGAAGCCCGGATGATGTTTTTTAATTTTTAGAATTTTTATGCATTTTATTTTTGAATTTTCTATCTCGGGTCGGGTTCGAACGGATAGGAAGGAAATTTTTTTTCTTCTCTATCTTTCGGCCTGTGCTGACCCGTTTCATCTTGAAATGCAGCCTGGGTGATGTTTTTTAATTTTTAGAATTTATTTTTGAATTTTCTAAGTCGGGTCGGGTTAGAACGGATAGGAAGGAAATTTTTTTTCTTCTCTATTTTTCGGCTTGTCCATACCCGTATGTTCTTGAAATGAAGCCTGTACGATGTTTTTCAATTCTTAAAATTTTTTTGCATTTATTTTTTAATTTTCTAACTCGGGTCGGGTTCGAACGGATAGGAAGGAAATTTTTTTTCCTCTCTATTTTTCAGCCTGTCCTGCCTTGTTTCATCTTGAAACGAAGCCAGGATGATGTTTTTTAATTTTTAGAATTTTTTTGCATTTATTTTTGAATTTTCTAACTCGGGTCGGGTTCGAACGGATAGGAGGAAATTTTTTTTCTTCTCTATTTTTCGGCCTGTCCATACCCGTTTAGTCTTGAAATGAAGCTTGGATGATGTTTTTTCATTTTTAGAATTTATTTTTGAATTTTCTAAGTCGGGTCGGGTTCGAACGGATAGGATGGAAATTTTTTTTCTTCTCTATTTTTCGGCCTGTCCATACCCGTTTAGTCTTGAAATGAAGCCTGGATGATGTTTTTTAATTTTTAGAATTTTTTTGCATTTTATTTTTGAATTTTCTATCTCGGGTCGGGTTCGATAGGATAAGATGGAAATTTTTTTTCTTCTCTATTTTTCGGCCTGTCCATACCCGTTTAGTCTTGAAATAAAGCCTGGATGATGTTTTTTAATTTTTAGAATTTTTTTGCATTTATTTTTGAATTTTCTAACTCGGGTCGGGTTCGAACGGATAGGAGGAAATTTTTTTTCTTCTCTATTTTTCGGCTTGTCCATACCCGTTTACTCTTGAAATGAAGCCTGGATGATGTTTTTTAATTTTTAGAATTTTTTTGCATTTTATTTTTGAATTTTCTATCTCGGGTCGGGTTCGAACGGATAGGAGGAAATTTTTTTTCTTCTCTATTTTTCGGCCTGTCCATACCCGTTTAGTCTTGAAATGAAGCTTGGATGATGTTTTTTAATTTTTAGAATTTATTTTTGAATTTTCTAAGTCGGGTCGGGTTCGAACGGATAGGATGGAAATTTTTTTTCTTCTCTATTTTTCGGCCTGTCCATACCCGTTTAGTCTTGAAATGAAGCCTGGATGATGTTTTTTAATTTTTAGAATTTTTTTGCATTTATTTTTGAATTTTCTATATCGGGTCGGGTTCGAACGGATAGGAAGGAAATTTTTTTTCTTCTCTATTTTTCGGCCTGTCCATACCCGTTTAGTCTTGAAATGAAGCCCGGATGATGTTTTTTAATTTTTAGAATTTTTATGCATTTTATTTTTGAATTTTCTATCTCGGGTCGGGTTCGAACGGATAGGAAGGAAATTTTTTTTCTTCTCTATTTTTCGGCCTGTCCATACCCGTTTAGTCTTGAAATGAAGCTTGGATGATGTTTTTTAATTTTTAGAATTTATTTTTGAATTTTCTAAGTCGGGTCGGGTTCGAACGGATAGGATGGAAATTTTTTTTCTTCTCTATTTTTCGGCCTGTCCATACCCGTTTAGTCTTGAAATGAAGCCTGGATGATGTTTTTTAATTTTTAGAATTTTTTTTCATCTTATTTTTGAATTTTCTATCTCGGGTCGGGTTCGAACGGATAGGAAGGAAATTTTTTTTCTTCTCTATTTTTCGGCCTGTCCATACCCATTTAGTCTTGAAATGAAGCCCGGATGATGTTTTTTAATTTTTAGAATTTTTATGCATTTTATTTTTGAATTTTCTATCTCGGGTCGGGTTCGAAAGGATAGGAAGGAATTTTTTTTTCTTCTCTATCTTTCGGATTGTCCTGATCCGTTTCATCTTGAAATGCAGCATGGATGATGTTTTCTAATTTTTAGAATTTATTTTTGAATTTTCTAAGTCGGGTCGGGTTAGAACGGATAGGAAGGAAATTTTTTTTCTTCTCTATGTTTCGGCCTGTCCATACCCGTATGTTCTTGAAATGAAGCCTGTATGATGTTTTTCAATTTTTAAAATTTTTTTGCATTTATTTTTTAATTTTCTAACTCGGGTCGGGTTCGAACAGATAGGAAGGAAATTTTTTTTCCTCTCTATTTTTCAGCCTGTCCTGACTCGTTTCATCTTGAAACGAAGCCAGGATGATGTTTTTTAATTTTTAGAATTTTTTTGCGTTTATTTTTGAATTTTCTAACTCGGGTCGGGTTCGAACGGATAGGAGGAAATTTTTTTTCTTCTCTATTTTTCGGCCTGTCCATACCCGTTTAGTCTTGAAATGAAGCCTGGATGATGTTTTTTAATTTTTAGAATTTTTTTGCATTTTATTTTTAAATTTTCTATCTCGGGTCGGGTTCGAAAGGATAAGATGTAAATTTTTTTTCTTCTCTATTTTTCCGCCTTTCCGTACCCGTTTCGTCTTGAAATGAAGCCTGGATGATGTTTTTTAATTTTTAGAATTTTTTTGCATTTTATTTTTGAATTTTCTATCTCGGGTCGGGTTCGAAAGGATAAGACGGAAATTTTTTTTCTTCTCTATTTTTCGGCCTGTCCATACCCGTTTAGTCTTGAAATGAAGCCTGGATGATGTTTTTTAATTTTTAGAATTTTTTTGCATTTATTTTTGAATTTTCTAACTCGGGTCGGGTTCGAACGGATAGGAGGAAATTTTTTTTCTTCTCTATTTTTCGGCTTGTCCATACCCGTTTACTCTTGAAATGAAGCTTGGATGATGTTTTTTAATTTTTAGAATTTTTTTGCATTTTATTTTTGAATTTTTTATCTCGGGTCGGGTTCGAACGGATAGGATGGAAATTTTTTTTCTTCTCTATTTTTCGGCCTGTCCATGCCCGTTTAGTCTTGAAATGAAGCCCGGATGATGTTTTTTAATTTTTAGAATTTTTATGCATTTTATTTTTGAATTTTCTATCTCGGGTCGGGTTCGAACGGATAGGAAGGAAATTTTTTTTCTTCTCTATCTTTCGGCCTGTCCTGACATGTTTCATCTTGAAATGAAGCCTGGATGATATTTTTTAATTTTTAGAATTTTTTTGCATTTATTTTTGAATTTTCTATATCGGGTCGTGTTCGAACGGATAGGAAGGAAATTTTTTTTCTTCTCTATTTTTCGGCCTGTCCATACCCGTTTAGTCTTGAAATGAAGCCCGGATGATGTTTTTTAATTTTTAGAATTTTTATGCATTTTATTTTTCAATTTTCTATCTCGGGTCGGGTTCGAACGGATAGGAAGGAAATTTTTTTTCTTCTCTATCTTTCGGCCTGTCCTGACCCGTTTCATCTTGAAATGCTGCCTGGATGATGTTTTTTAATTTTTAGAATTTATTTTTGAATTTTCTAAGTCGGGTCGGGTTAGAACGGATAGGAAGGAAATTTTTTTTCTTCTCTATTTTTCGGCTTGTCCATACCCGTATGTTCTTGAAATGAAGCCTGTATGATGTTTTTCAATTTTTAAAATTTTTTTGCATTTATTTTTTAATTTTCTAACTCGGGTCGGGTTCGAACGGATAGGAAGGAAATTTTTTTTCCTCTCTATTTTTCAGCATGTCCTGACTCGTTCCATCTTGAAACGAAGCCAGGATGATGTTTTTTAATTTTTAGAATTTTTTTGCATTTATTTTTGAATTTCCTAACTCGGGTCGGGTTCGAACGGATAGGAGGAAATTTTTTTTCTTCTCTATTTTTCGGCCTGTCCATACCCGTATCTTCTTGAAATGAAGCCTGGATGATGTTTTTTAATTTTTAGAATTTTTTTGCATTTATTTTTTAATTTTCTAACTGGGGTTGGGTTCGAACGGATAGGAAGGAAATTTTTTTCCTCTCTATTTTTCGGCCTGTCCTGACCCGTTTCATCTTGAAATGATGCCAGGATGATGTTTTTTAATTTTTAGAATTTTTTTGCATTTATTTTTGAATTTTCTAACTCGGGACGGGATCGAACGGATTGGAGGAAATTTTTTTTCTTCTCTATTTTTCGGCCTGTCCATACCCGTATAGTCTTGAAATGAAGCCTGGATGATATTTTTTAATTTTTAGAATTTTTTTGCATTTTATTTTTGAATTTTCTATCTCGGGTCGGGTTCGAAAGGATAAGATGGAAATTTTTTTTCTTCTGTATTTTTCGGCCTGTCTATACCCGTTTAGTCTTGAAATGAAGCCTGGATGAAGTTTTTTAATTTTTAGAATTTTTTTTCATTTTATTTTTGAATTTTCTATCTCGGGTCGGGTTTGAACGGAAGGAAATTTTTTTTCTTCTCTATTTTTCGGCCTGTCCATACCCGTTTAGTCTTGAAATGAAGCCCGGATGATGTTTTTTAATTTTTAGAATTTTTATGCATTTTATTTTTGAATTTTCTATCTCGGGTCGGGTTCGAACGGATAGGAAGTAAATTTTTTTTCTTCTCTATCTTTCGGCCTGTCCTGACCCGTTTCATCTTGAAATGCAGCATGGATGATGTTTTTTAATTTTTAGAATTTATTTTTGAATTTTCTAAGTCGGGTCGAGTTAGAACGGATAGGAAGGAAATTTTTTTTCTTCTCTATTTTTCGGCTTGTCCATACCCGTATGTTCTTGAAATGAAGCCTGTATGATGTTTTTCAATTTTTAAAATTTTTTTGCATTTATTTTTTAATTTTCTAACTCGGGTCGGGTTCGAACGGATAGGAAGGAAATTGTTTTTCCTCTCTATTTTTCAGCCTGTCCTGACTCGTTTCATCTTGAAACGAAGCCAGGATGATGTTTTTTAATTTTTAGAATTTTTTTGCATTTATTTTTGAATTTTCTAACTCGGGTCGGGTTCGAACGGATAGGAGGAAATTTTTTTTCTTCTCTATTTTTCGGCCTGTCCATACCCGTATCTTCTTGAAATGAAGCCTGGATGATGTTTTTTAATTTTTAGAATTTTTTTGCATTTATTTTTTAATTTTTTAACTGGGGTTGGGTTCGAACGGATAGGAAGGAAATTTTTTTCCTCTCTATTTTTCGGCCTGTCCTGACCCGTTTCATCTTGAAATGATGCCAGGATGATGTTTTTTAATTTTTAGAATTTTTTTGCATTTATTTTTGAATTTTCTAACTCGGGACGGGTTCGAACGGATTGGAGGAAATTTTTTTTCTTCTCTATTTTTCGGCCTGTCCATACCCGTATAGTCTTGAAATGAAGCCTGGATGATGTTTTTTAATTTTTAGAATTTTTTTGCATTTTATTTTTGAATTTTCTATCTCGGGTCGGGTTCGAAAGGATAAGATGGAAATTTTTTTTCTTCTGTATTTTTCGGCCTGTCTATACCCGTTTAGTCTAGAAATGAAGCCTGGATGATGTTTTTTAATTTTTAGAATTTTTTTTCATTTTATTTTTGAATTTTCAATCTCGGGTCGGGTTCGAACGGATAGGAAGGAAATTTTTTTTCTTCTCTATTTTTCGGCCTGTCCATACCCGTTTAGTCTTGAAATGAAGCCCGGATGATGTTTTTTAATTTTTAGAATTTTTATGCATTTTATTTTTGAATTTTCTATCTCGGGTCGGGTTCGAACGGATCGGAAGTAAATTTTTTTTCTTCTCTATCTTTCGGCCTGTCCTGACCCGTTTCATCTTGAAATGCAGCATGGATGATGTTTTTTAATTTTTAGAATTTATTTTTGAATTTTCTAAGTAGGGTCGGGTTAGAACGGATAGGAAGGAAATTTTTTTTCTTCTCTATTTTTCGGCTTGTCCATACCCGTATGTTCTTGAAATGAAGCCTGTATGATGTTTTTCAATTTTTAAAATTTTTTTGCATTTATTTTTTAATTTTCTAACTCGGGTCGGGTTCGAACGGATAGGAAGGAAATTTTTTTTCCTCTCTATTTTTCAGCCTGTCCTGACTCGTTTCATCTTGAAACGAAGCCAGGATGATGTTTTTTAATTTTTAGAATTTTTTTGCATTTATTTTTGAATTTTCTAACTCGGGTCGGGTTCGAACGGATAGGAGGAAATTTTTTTTCTTCTCTATTTTTCGGCCTGTCCATACCCGTTTAGTCTTGAAATGAAGCTTGGATGATGTTTTTTAATTTTTAGAATTTATTTTTGAATTTTCTAAGTCGGGTCGGGTTCGAACGGATAGGATGGAAATTTTTTTTCTTCTCTATTTTTTGGCCTGTCCATACCCGTTTAGTCTTGAAATGAAGCCTGGATGATGTTTTTTAATTTTTAGAATTTTTTTTCATTTTATTTTTGAATTTTCTATCTCGGGTCGGGTTCGAACAGATTGGAAGGAAATTTTTTTTTCATCTCTATTTTTCGGCTTGTCCATACCCGTATCTTCTTGAAATGAAGCCTGGATGATGTTTTTTAATTTTTAGAATTTTTTTGCATTTATTTTTTAGTTTTCTAACTCGGGTCGGGTTCGAACGGATAGGAAGGAAATTTTTTTCCTCTCTATTTTTCGGCCTGTCCTGACCCGTTTCATCTTGAAATGATGCCAGGATGATGTTTTTTAATTTTTAGAATTTTTTTGCATTTATTTTTTAATTTTCTAACTCGGGTCGGGTTCGAACGGATAGGAGGAAATTTTTTTTCTTCTCTATTTTTCGGCCTGTCCATACCCGTATGTTCTTGAAATGAAGCCTGTATGATGTTTTTCAATTTTTAAAATTTTTTTGCATTTATTTTTTAATTTTCTAACTCGGGTCGGGTTCGAACGGATAGGAAGGAAATTTTTTTTCCTCTCTATTTTTCAGCATGTCCTGACACGTTTCATATTGAAACGAAGCCAGGATGATGTTTTTTAATTTTTAGAATTTTTTTGTATTTATTTTTGAATTTTCTAACTCGGGTCGGGTTCGAACGGATAGGAGGAAATTTTTTTTCTTCTCTATTTTTCGGCCTATCCATACCCTTTTAGTCTTGAAATGAAGCTTGAATGATGTTTTTTAATTTTTAGAATTTATTTTTGAATTTTCTAAGTCGGGTCGGGTTCGAACGGATAGGATTAAAATTTTTTTTCTTCTCTATTTTTCGGCCTGTCCATACCCGTTTAGTCTTGAAATGAAGCCTGGATGATGTTTTTTAATTTTTAGAATTTTTTTGCATTTTATTTTTGAATTTTCTATCTCGGGTCGGGTTCGAAAGGATAAGATGGAAATTTTTTTTCTTCTCTATTTTTCGGTCTGTCCATACCCGTTTAGTCTTGAAATGAAGCCTGGATGATGTTTTTTAATTTTTAGAATTTTTTTTCATTTTATTTTTGAATTTTCTATCTCGGGTCGGGTTCGAACGGATAGGAAGGAAATTTTTTTTCTTCTGTATTTTTCGGCCTGTCCATACCCGTTTAGTCTTGAAATGAAGCCCGGATGATGTTTTTTAATTTTTAGAATTTTTATGCATTTTATTTTTGAATTTTCTATCTCGGGTCGGGTTCGAACGGATAAGAAGGAAATTTTTTTTCTTCTCTATCTTTTGGCCTGTCCTGACCCGTTTCATCTTGAAATGCAGCCTGGATGATGTTTTTTAATTTTTAGAATTTATTTTTGAATTTTCTAAGTCGGGTCGGGTTAGAACGGATAGGAAGGAAATTTTTTTTCTTCTCTATTTTTCGGCCTGTCCATACCCGTTTAGTCTTGAAATGAAGCCCGGATGATGTTTTTTAATTTTTAGAATTTTTATGCATTTTATTTTTGAATTTTCTATCTCGGGTCGGGTTCGAACGGATAGGAAGGAAATTTTTTTTCTTCTCTATCTTTCGGCCTGTCCTGACCCGTTTCATCTTGAAATGCAGCATGGATGATGTTTTTTAATTTTTAGAATTTATTTTTGAATTTTCTAAGTCGGGTCGGGTTAGAACGGATAGGAAGGAAATTTTTTTTCTTCTCTATTTTTCGGCTTGTCCATACCCGTATGTTCTTGAAATGAAGCCTGTACGATGTTTTTCAATTTTTAAAATTTTTTTGCATTTATTTTTTAATTTTCTAACTCGGGTCGGGTTCGAACGGATAGGAAGGAAATTTTTTTTCCTCTCTATTTTTCAGCCTGTCCTGACTCGTTTCATCTTGAAACGAAGCCAGGATGATGTTTTTTAATTTTTAGAATTTTTTTGCATTTATTTTTAAATTTTCTAACTCGGGTCGGGTTCGAACGGATAGGAGGAAATTTTTTTTCTTCTCTATTTTTCGGCCTGTCCATACCCGTTTAGTCTTGAAATGAAGCTTGGATGATGTTTTTTAATTTTTAGAATTTATTTTTGAATTTTCTAATTCGGGTCGGGTTCGAACGGATAGGATGGAAATTTTTTTTCTTCTCTATTTTTCGGCCTGTCCATACCCGTTTAGTCTTGAAATGAAGCCTGGACGATGTTTTTTAATTTTTAGAATTTTTTTTCATTTTATTTTTGAATTTTCTATCTCGGGTCGGGTTCGAACAGATTGGAAGGAAATTTTTTTTTCTTCTCTATTTTTCGGCTTGTCCATACCCGTATCTTCTTGAAATGAAGCCTGGATGATGTTTTTTAATATTTAGAATTTTTTTGCATTTATTTTTTAATTTTCTAACTCGGGTCGGGTTCGAACGGATAGGAAGGAAATTTTTTTCCTCTCTATTTTTCGGCCTGTCCTGACCCGTTTCATCTTGAAATGATGCCAAGATGATGTTTTTTAATTTTTAGAATTTTTTTGCATTTATTTTTGAATTTTCTAACTCGGGTCGGGTTCAAACGGATAGGAGGAAATTTTTTTTCTTCTCTATTTTTCGGCCTGTCCATACCCGTTTAGTCTTGAAATGAAGCCTGGATGATGTTTTTTAATTTTTAGAATTTTTTGGCATTTTATTTTTGAATTTTCTATCTCGGGTCGGGTTCGAAAGGATAAGATGGAAATTTTTTTTCTTCTCTATTTTTCGGCCTGTCCATACCCGTTTAGTCTTGAAATGAAGCCTGGATGATGTTTTTTAATTTTTAGAATTTTTTTTCATTTTATTTTTGAATTTTCTATCTCGGGTCGGGTTCGAACGGATAGGAAGGAAATTTTTTTTCTTCTCTATTTTCTGGCCTGTCCCTACCCGTTTAGTCTTGAAATGAAGCCCGGATGATGTTTTTTAATTTTTAGAATTTTTATGCATTTTATTTTTGAATTATCTATCTCGGGTCGGGTTCGAACGGATAGGAAGGAAATTTTTTTTCTTCTCTATCTTTCGGCCTGTCCTGACCCGTTTCATCTTGAAATGCAGCCTGGATGATGTTTTTTAATTTTTAGAATTTATTTTTGAATTTTCTAAGTCGGGTCGGGTTAGAACGGATAGGAAGGAAATTTTTTTTCTTCTCTATTTTTCGACTTGTCCATACCCGTATGTTCTTGAAATGAAGCCTGTATGATGTTTTTCAATTTTTAAAATTTTTTTGCATTTATTTTTTAATTTTCTAACTCGGGTCGGGTTCGAACGGATAGGAAGGAAATTTTTTTTCGTCTCTATTTTTCAGCCTGTCCTGACTCGTTTCATCTTGAAACGAAGCCAGGATGATGTTTTTTAATTTTTAGAATTTTTTTGCATTTATTTTTGAATTTTCTAACTCGGGTCGGGTTCGAACGGATAGGAGGAAATTTTTTTTCTTCTCTATTTTTCGGCCTGTCCATACCCGTTTAGTCTTGAAATGAAGCTTGGATGATGTTTTTTAATTTTTAGAATTTATTTTTGAATTTTCTAAGTCGGGTCGGGTTCGAACGGATAGGATGAAAATTTTTTTTCTTCTCTATTTTTCGGCCTGTCCATACCCGTTTAGTGTTGAAATGAAGCCTGGACGATGTTTTTTAATTTTTAGAATTTTTTTGCATTTTATTTTTGAATTTTCTTTCTCGGGTCGGGTTCGAAAGGATAAGATGGAAATTTTTTTTCTTCTTTATTTTTCGGCCTGTCCATACCCGTTTAGTCTTGAAATGAAGCCTGGATGATGTTTTTTAATTTTTAGAATTTTTTTTCATTTTATTTTTGAATTTTCTATCTCGGGTCGGGTTCGAACGGATAGGAAGGAAATTTTTTTTCTTCTCTATTTTTCGGCCTGTCCATACCCGTTTAGTCTTGAAATGAAGCCCGGATGATGTTTTTTAATTTTTAGAATTTTTATGCATTTTATTTTTGAATTTTCTATCTCGGGTCGGGTTCGAACGGATAGGAAGGAAATTTTTTTTCTTCTCTATCTTTCGGCCTGTCCTGACCCGTTTCATCTTGAAATGCAGCATGGATGATGTTTTTTAATTTTTAGAATTTATTTTTGAATTTTCTAAGTCGGGTCGGGTTAGAACGGATAGGAAGGAAATTTTTTTTCTTCTATATTTTTCGGCTTGTCCATACCCGTATGTTCTTGAAATGAAGCCTGTACGATGTTTTTCAATTTTTAAAATTTTTTTGCATTTATTTTTTAATTTTCTAACTCGGGTCGGGTTCGAACGGATAGGAAGGAAATTTTTTTTCCTCTCTATTTTTCAGCCTGTCCTGACTCGTTTCATCTTGAAACGAAGCCAGGATGATGTTTTTTAATTTTTAGAATTTTTTTGCATTTATTTTTAAATTTTCTAACTCGGGTCGGGTTCGAACGGATAGGAGGAAATTTTTTTTCTTCTCTATTTTTCGGCCTGTCCATACCCGTTTAGTCTTGAAATGAAGCTTGGATGATGTTTTTTAATTTTTAGAATTTATTTTTGAATTTTCTAATTCGGGTCCGGTTCGAACGGATAGGATGGAAATTTTTTTTCTTCTCTATTTTTCGGCCTGTCCATACCCGTTTAGTCTTGAAATGAAGCCTGGACGATGTTTTCTAATTTTTAGAATTTTTTTTCATTTTATTTTTGAATTTTCTATCTCGGGTCGGGTTCGAACAGATTGGAAGGAAATTTTTTTTTCTTCTCTATTTTTCGGCTTGTCCATACCCGTATCTTCTTGAAATGAAGCCTGGATGATGTTTTTTAATATTTAGAATTTTTTTGCATTTATTTTTTAATTTTCTAACTCGGGTCGGGTTCGAACGGATAGGAAGGAAATTTTTTTCCTCTCTATTTTTCGGCCTGTCCTGACCCGATTCATCTTGAAATGATGCCAGGATGATGTTTTTTAATTTTTAGAATTTTTTTGCATTTATTTTTGAATTTTCTAACTCGGGTCGGGTTCGAACGGATAGGAGGAAATTTTTTTTCTTCTCTATTTTTCGGCCTGTCCATACCCGTTTAGTCTTGAAATGAAGCCTGGATGATGTTTTTTAATTTTTAGAATTTTTTTGCATTTTATTTTTGAATTTTCTATCTCGGGTCGAGTTCGAAAGGATAAGATGGAAATTTTTTTTCTTCTCTATTTTTCGGCCTGTCCATACCCGTTTAGTCTTGAAATGAAGCCTGGATGATGTTTTTTAATTTTTAGAATTTTTTTTTATTTTATTTTTGAATTTTCAATCTCGGGTCGGGTTCGAACGGATAGGAAGGAAATTTTTTTTCTTCTCTATTTTCCGGCCTGTCCCTACCCGTTTAGTCTTGAAATGAAGCCCGGATGATGTTTTTTAATTTTTAGAATTTTTATGCTTTTTATTTTTGAATTTTCTATCTCGGGTCGGGTTCGAACGGATAGGAAGGAAATTTTTTTTCTTCTCTATCTTTCGGCCTGTCCTGACCCGTTTCATCTTGAAATGCAGCCTGGATGATGTTTTTTAATTTTTAGAATTTATTTTTGAATTTTCTAAGTCGGGTCGGGTTAGAACGGATAGGAAGGAAATTTTTTTTCTTCTCTATTTTTCGACTTGTCCATACCCGTATGTTCTTGAAATGAAGCCTGTATGATGTTTTTCAATTTTTAAAATTTTTTTGCATTTATTTTTTAATTTTCTAACTCGGGTCGGGTTCGAACGGATAGGAAGGAAATTTTTTTTCCTCTCTATTTTTCAGCCTGTCCTGACTCGTTTCATCTTGAAACGAAGCCAGGATGATGTTTTTTAATTTTTAGAATTTTTTTGCATTTATTTTTGAATTTTCTAACTCGGGTCGGGTTCGAACGGATAGGAGGAAATTTTTTTTCTTCTCTATTTTTCGGCCTGTCCATACCCGTTTAGTCTTGAAATGAAGCTTGGATGATGTTTTTTAATTTTTAGAATTTATTTTTGAATTTTCTAAGTCGGGTCGGGTTCGAACGGATAGGATGGAAAATTTTTTTCTTCTCTATTTTTTGGCCTGTCCATACCCGTTTAGTCTTGAAATGAAGCCTGGATGATGTTTTTTAATTTTTAGAATTTTTTTTCATTTTATTTTTGAATTTTCTATCTCGGGTCGGGTTCGAACAGATTGGAAGGAAATTTTTTTTTCATCTCTATTTTTCGGCTTGTCCATACCCGTATCTTCTTGAAATGAAGCCTGGATGATGTTTTTTAATTTTTAGAATTTTTTTGCATTTATTTTTTAGTTTTCTAACTCGGGTCGGGTTCGAACGGATAGGAAGGAAATTTTTTTCCTCTCTATTTTTCGGCCTGTCCTGACCCGTTTCATCTTGAAATGATGCCAGGATGATGTTTTTTAATTTTTAGAATTTTTTTGCATTTATTTTTTAATTTTCTAACTCGGGTCGGGTTCGAACGGATAGGAGGAAATTTTTTTTCTTCTCTATTTTTCGGCCTGTCCATACCCGTATGTTCTTGAAATGAAGCCTGTATGATGTTTTTCAATTTTTAAAATTTTTTTGCATTTATTTTTTAATTTTCTAACTCGGGTCGGGTTCGAACGGATAGGAAGGAAATTTTTTTTCCTCTCTATTTTTCAGCATGTCCTGACACGTTTCATATTGAAACGAAGCCAGGATGATGTTTTTTAATTTTTAGAATTTTTTTGTATTTATTTTTGAATTTTCTAACTCGGGTCGGGTTCGAACGGATAGGAGGAAATTTTTTTTCTTCTCTATTTTTCGGCCTATCCATACCCTTTTAGTCTTGAAATGAAGCTTGAATGATGTTTTTTAATTTTTAGAATTTATTTTTTTTAATTTTCTAAGTCGGGTCGGGTTCGAACGGATAGGATTAAAATTTTTTTTCTTCTCTATTTTTCGGCCTGTCCATACCCGTTTAGTCTTGAAATGAAGCCTGGATGATGTTTTTTAATTTTTAGAATTTTTTTGCATTTTATTTTTGAATTTTCTATCTCGGGTCGGGTTCGAAAGGATAAGATGGAAATTTTTTTTCTTCTCTATTTTTCGGTCTGTCCATACCCGTTTAGTCTTGAAATGAAGCCTGGATGATGTTTTTTAATTTTTAGAATTTTTTTTCATTTTATTTTTGAATTTTCTATCTCGGGTCGGGTTCGAACGGATAGGAAGGAAATTTTTTTTCTTCTCTATTTTTCGGCCTGTCCATACCCGTTTAGTCTTGAAATGAAGCCCGGATGATGTTTTTTAATTTTTAGAATTTTTATGCATTTTATTTTTGAATTTTCTATCTCGGGTCGGGTTCGAACGGATAAGAAGGAAATTTTTTTTCTTCTCTATCTTTCGGATTGTCCTGATCCGTTTCATCTTGAAATGCAGCCTGGATGATGTTTTTTAATTTTTAGAATTTATTTTTGAATTTTCTAAGTCGGGTCGGGTTAGAACGGATAGGAAGGAAATTTTTTTTCTTCTCTATTTTTCGGCTTGTCCATACCCGTATGTTCTTGAAATGAAGCCTGTATGATGTTTTTCAATTTTTAAAATTTTTTTGCATTTATTTTTTAATTTTCTAACTCGGGTCGGGTTCGAACGGATAGGAAGGAAATTTTTTTTCCTCTCTATTTTTCAGCCTATCCTGACTCGTTCCATCTTGAAACGAAGCCAGGATGATGTTTTTTAATTTTTAGAATTTTTTTGCATTTATTTTTGAATTTTCTAACTCGGGTCGGGTTCGAACGGATAGGAGGAAATTTTTTTTCTTCTCTATTTTTCGGCCTGTCCATACCCGTTTAGTCTTGAAATGAAGCTTGGATGATGTTTTTTAATTTTTAGAATTTATTTTTGAATTTTCTAAGTCGGTCGGGTTCGAACGGATAGGATGGAAATTTTTTTTCTTCTCTATTTTTCGGCCTGTCCATACCCGTTTAGTGTTGAAATGAAGCCTGGACGATGTTTTTTAATTTTTAGAATTTTTTTGCATTTTATTTTTGAATTTTCTTTCTCGGGTCGGGTTCGAAAGGATAAGATGGAAATTTTTTTTCTTCTTTATTTTTCGGCCTGTCCATACCCGTTTAGTCTTGAAATGAAGCCTGGATGATGTTTTTTAATTTTTAGAATTTTTTTTCATTTTATTTTTGAATTTTCTATCTCGGGTCGGGTTCGAACGGATAGGAAGGAAATTTTTTTTCTTCTCTATTTTTCGGCCTGTCCATACCCGTTTAGTCTTGAAATGAAGCCCGGATGATGTTTTTTAATTTTTAGAATTTTTATGCATTTTATTTTTGAATTTTCTATCTCGGGTCGGGTTCGAACGGATAGGAAGGAAATTTTTTTTCTTCTCTATCTTTCGGCCTGTCCTGACCCGTTTCATCTTGAAATGCAGCATGGATGATGTTTTTTAATTTTTATAATTTATTTTTGAATTTTCTAAGTCGGGTCGGGTTAGAACGGATAGGAAGGAAATTTTTTTTCTTCTCTATTTTTCGGCTTGTCCATACCCGTATGTTCTTGAAATGAAGCCTGTACGATGTTTTTCAATTTTTAAAATTTTTTTGCATTTATTTTTTAATTTTCTAACTCGGGTCGGGTTCGAACGGATAGGAAGGAAATTTTTTTTCCTCTCTATTTTTCAGCCTGTCCTGACTCGTTTCATCTTGAAACGAAGCCAGGATGATGTTTTTTAATTTTTAGAATTTTTTTGCATTTATTTTTAAATTTTCTAACTCGGGTCGGGTTCGAACGGATAGGAGGAAATTTTTTTTCTTCTCTATTTTTCGGCCTGTCCATACCCGTTTAGTCTTGAAATGAAGCTTGGATGATGTTTTTTAATTTTTAGAATTTATTTTTGAATTTTCTAAGTCGGGTCGGGTTCGAACGGATAGGATGGAAATTTTTTTTCTTCTCTATTTTTTGGCCTGTCCATACCCGTTTAGTCTTGAAATGAAGCCTGGATGATGTTTTTTAATTTTTAGAATTTTTTTTCATTTTATTTTTGAATTTTCTATCTCGGGTCGGGTTCGAACAGATTGGAAGGAAATTTTTTTTTCATCTCTATTTTTCGGCTTGTCCATACCCGTATCTTCTTGAAATGAAGCCTGGATGATGTTTTTTAATTTTTAGAATTTTTTTGCATTTATTTTTTAGTTTTCTAACTCGGGTCGGGTTCGAACGGATAGGAAGGAAATTTTTTTCCTCTCTATTTTTCGGCCTGTCCTGACCCGTTTCATCTTGAAATGATGCCAGGATGATGTTTTTTAATTTTTAGAATTTTTTTGCATTTATTTTTTAATTTTCTAACTCGGGTCGGGTTCGAACGGATGGGAGGAAATTTTTTTTCTTCTCTATTTTTCGGCCTGTCCATACCCGTATGTTCTTGAAATGAAGCCTGTATGATGTTTTTCAATTTTTAAAATTTTTTTGCATTTATTTTTTAATTTTCTAACTCGGGTCGGGTTCGAACGGATAGGAAGGAAATTTTTTTTCCTCTCTATTTTTCAGCATGTCCTGACACGTTTCATATTGAAACGAAGCCAGGATGATGTTTTTTAATTTTTAGAATTTTTTTGTATTTATTTTTGAATTTTCTAACTCGGGTCGGGTTCGAACGGATAGGAGGAAATTTTTTTTCTTCTCTATTTTTCGGCCTATCCATACCCTTTTAGTCTTGAAATGAAGCTTGAATGATGTTTTTTAATTTTTAGAATTTATTTTTTTTAATTTTCTAAGTCGGGTCGGGTTCGAACGGATAGGATTAAAATTTTTTTTCTTCTCTATTTTTCGGCCTGTCCATACCCGTTTAGTCTTGAAATGAAGCCTGGATGATGTTTTTTAATTTTTAGAATTTTTTTGCATTTTATTTTTGAATTTTCTATCTCGGGTCGGGTTCGAAAGGATAAGATGGAAATTTTTTTTCTTCTCTATTTTTCGGTCTGTCCATACCCGTTTAGTCTTGAAATGAAGCCTGGATGATGTTTTTTAATTTTTAGAATTTTTTTTCATTTTATTTTTGAATTTTCTATCTCGGGTCGGGTTCGAACGGATAGGAAGGAAATTTTTTTTCTTCTCTATTTTTCGGCCTGTCCATACCCGTTTAGTCTTGAAATGAAGCCCGGATGATGTTTTTTAATTTTTAGAATTTTTATGCATTTTATTTTTGAATTTTCTATCTCGGGTCGGGTTCGAACGGATAAGAAGGAAATTTTTTTTCTTCTCTATCTTTCGGATTGTCCTGATCCGTTTCATCTTGAAATGCAGCCTGGATGATGTTTTTTAATTTTTAGAATTTATTTTTGAATTTTCTAAGTCGGGTCGGGTTAGAACGGATAGGAAGGAAATTTTTTTTCTTCTCTATTTTTCGGCTTGTCCATACCCGTATGTTCTTGAAATGAAGCCTGTATGATGTTTTTCAATTTTTAAAATTTTTTTGCATTTATTTTTTAATTTTCTAACTCGGGTCGGGTTCGAACGGATAGGAAGGAAATTTTTTTTCCTCTCTATTTTTCAGCCTGTCCTGACTCGTTCCATCTTGAAACGAAGCCAGGATGATGTTTTTTAATTTTTAGAATTTTTTTGCATTTATTTTTGAATTTTCTAACTCGGGTCGGGTTCGAACGGATAGGAGGAAATTTTTTTTCTTCTCTATTTTTCGGCCTGTCCATACCCGTTTAGTCTTGAAATGAAGCTTGGATGATGTTTTTTAATTTTTAGAATTTATTTTTGAATTTTCTAAGTCGGTCGGGTTCGAACGGATAGGATGGAAATTTTTTTTCTTCTCTATTTTTCGGCCTGTCCATACCCGTTTAGTGTTGAAATGAAGCCTGGACGATGTTTTTTAATTTTTAGAATTTTTTTGCATTTTATTTTTGAATTTTCTTTCTCGGGTCGGGTTCGAAAGGATAAGATGGAAATTTTTTTTCTTCTTTATTTTTCGGCCTGTCCATACCCGTTTAGTCTTGAAATGAAGCCTGGATGATGTTTTTTAATTTTTAGAATTTTTTTTCATTTTATTTTTGAATTTTCTATCTCGGGTCGGGTTCGAACGGATAGGAAGGAAATTTTTTTTCTTCTCTATTTTTCGGCCTGTCCATACCCGTTTAGTCTTGAAATGAAGCCCGGATGATGTTTTTTAATTTTTAGAATTTTTATGCATTTTATTTTTGAATTTTCTATCTCGGGTCGGGTTCGAACGGATAGGAAGGAAATTTTTTTTCTTCTCTATCTTTCGGCCTGTCCTGACCCGTTTCATCTTGAAATGCAGCATGGATGATGTTTTTTAATTTTTAGAATTTATTTTTGAATTTTCTAAGTCGGGTCGGGTTAGAACGGATAGGAAGGAAATTTTTTTTCTTCTCTATTTTTCGGCTTGTCCATACCCGTATGTTCTTGAAATGAAGCCTGTACGATGTTTTTCAATTTTTAAAATTTTTTTGCATTTATTTTTTAATTTTCTAACTCGGGTCGGGTTCGAACGGATAGGAAGGAAATTTTTTTTCCTCTCTATTTTTCAGCCTGTCCTGACTCGTTTCATCTTGAAACGAAGCCAGGATGATGTTTTTTAATTTTTAGAATTTTTTTGCATTTATTTTTAAATTTTCTAACTCGGGTCGGGTTCGAACGGATAGGAGGAAATTTTTTTTCTTCTCTATTTTTCGGCCTGTCCATACCCGTTTAGTCTTGAAATGAAGCTTGGATGATGTTTTTTAATTTTTAGAATTTATTTTTGAATTTTCTAATTCGGGTCGGGTTCGAACGGATAGGATGGAAATTTTTTTTCTTCTCTATTTTTCGGCCTGTCCATACCCGTTTAGTCTTGAAATGAAGCCTGGACGATGTTTTCTAATTTTTAGAATTTTTTTTCATTTTATTTTTGAATTTTCTATCTCGGGTCGGGTTCGAACAGATTGGAAGGAAATTTTTTTTTCTTCTCTATTTTTCGGCTTGTCCATACCCGTATCTTCTTGAAATGAAGCCTGGATGATGTTTTTTAATATTTAGAATTTTTTTGCATTTATTTTTTAATTTTCTAACTCTGGTCGGGTTCGAACGGATAGGAAGGAAATTTTTTTCCTCTCTATTTTTCGGCCTGTCCTGACCCGTTTCATCTTGAAATGATGCCAGGATGATGTTTTTTAATTTTTAGAATTTTTTTGCATTTATTTTTGAATTTTCTAACTCGGGTCGGGTTCGAACGGATAGGAGGAAATTTTTTTTCTTCTCTATTTTTCGGCCTGTCCATACCCGTTTAGTCTTGAAATGAAGCCTGGATGATGTTTTTTAATTTTTAGAATTTTTTTGCATTTTATTTTTGAATTTTCTATCTCGGGTCGGGTTCGAAAGGATAAGATGGAAATTTTTTTTCTTCTCTATTTTTCGGCCTGTCCATACCCGTTTAGTCTTGAAATGAAGCCTGGATGATGTTTTTTAATTTTTAGAATTTTTTTTTATTTTATTTTTGAATTTTCTATCTCGGGTCGGGTTCGAACGGATAGGAAGGAAATTTTTTTTCTTCTCTATTTTCCGGCCTGTCCCTACCCGTTTAGTCTTGAAATGAAGCCCGGATGATGTTTTTTAATTTTTAGAATTTTTATGCTTTTTATTTTTGAATTTTCTATCTCGGGTCGGGTTCGAACGGATAGGAAGGAAATTTTTTTTCTTCTCTATCTTTCGGCCTGTCCTGACCCGTTTCATCTTGAAATGCAGCCTGGATGATGTTTTTTAATTTTTAGAATTTATTTTTGAATTTTCTAAGTCGGGTCGGGTTAGAACGGATAGGAAGGAAATTTTTTTTCTTCTCTATTTTTCGACTTGTCCATACCCGTATGTTCTTGAAATGAAGCCTGTATGATGTTTTTCAATTTTTAAAATTTTTTTGCATTTATTTTTTAATTTTCTAACTCGGGTCGGGTTCGAACGGATAGGAAGGAAATTTTTTTTCCTCTCTATTTTTCAGCCTGTCCTTACTCGTTTCATCTTGAAACGAAGCCAGGATGATGTTTTTTAATTTTTAGAATTTTTTTGCATTTATTTTTGAATTTTCTAACTCGGGTCGGGTTCGAACGGATAGGAGGAAATTTTTTTTCTTCTCTATTTTTCGGCCTGTCCATACCCGTTTAGTCTTGAAATGAAGCTTGGATGATGTTTTTTAATTTTTAGAATTTATTTTTGAATTTTCTAAGTCGGGTCGGGTTCGAACGGATAGGATGGAAATTTTTTTTCTTCTCTATTTTTCGGCCTGTCCATACCCGTTTAGTCTTGAAATGAAGCCTGGATGATGTTTTTTAATTTTTAGAATTTTTTTTCATTTTATTTTTGAATTTTCTATCTCGGGTCGGGTTCGAACGGATAGGAAGGAAATTTTTTTTCTTCTCTATTTTTCGGCCTGTCCATACCCGTTTAGTCTTGAAATGAAGCCCGGATGATGTTTTTTAATTTTTAGAATTTTTATGCATTTTATTTTTGAATTTTCTATCTCGGGTCGGGTTCGAACGGATAGGAAGGAAATTTTTTTTCTTCTCTATCTTTCGGCCTGTCCTGACCCGTTTCATCTTGAAATGCAGCATGGATGATGTTTTTTAATTTTTAGAATTTATTTTTGAATTTTCTAAGTTGGGTCGGGTTAGAACGGATAGGAAGGAAATTTTTTTTCTTCTCTATTTTTCGGCTTTTCCATACCCGTATGTTCTTGAAATAAAGCCTGTATGATGTTTTTCAATTTTTAAAATTTTTTTGCATTTATTTTTTAATTTTCTAACTCGGGTCGGGTTCGAACGGATAGGAAGGAAATTTTTTTTCCTCTCTATTTTTCAGCCTGTCCTGCCTCGTTTCATCTTGAAACGAAGCCAGGATGATGTTTTTTAATTTTTAGAATTTTTTTGCATTTATTTTTGAATTTTCTAACTCGGGTCGGGTTCGAACGGATAGGATGAAATTTTTTTTCTTCTCTATTTTTCGGCCTGTCCATACCCGTTTAGTCTTGAAATGAAGCTTGGATGATGTTTTTTAATTTTTAGAATTTATTTTTGAATTTTCTAAGTCGGGTCGGGTTCGAACGGATAGGATGGAAATTTTTTTTCTTCTCTATTTTTCGGCCAGTCCATACCCGTTTAGTCTTGAAATGAAGCTTGTATGATGTTTTTCATTTTTTAAAATTTTTTTGCATTTATTTTTTAATTTTCTAACTCGGGTCGGGTTCGAACGGATAGGAAGGAAATTTTTTTTCCTCTCTATTTTTCAGCATGTCCTGACTCGTTTCATCTTGAAACGAAGCCAGGATGATATTTTTTAATTTTTAGAATTTTTTTGCATTTATTTTTGAATTTTCTAACTCGGGTCGGGTTCGAACGGATAGGAGGAAATTTTTTTTCTTCTCTATTTTTCGGCCTGTCCATACCCGTATCTTCTTGAAATGAAGCCTGGATGATGTTTTTTAATTTTTAGAATTTTTTAGAATTTATTTTTTAATTTTCTAACTGGGGTCGGGTTCGAACGGATAGGAAGGAAATTTTTTTCCTCTCTATTTTTCGGCCTGTCCTGACCCGTTTCATCTTGAAATGATGCCAGGATGATGTTTTTTAATTTTTAGAATTTTTTTGCATTTATTTTTGAATTTTCTATCTCGGGTCGGGTTCGAACGGATAGGAGGAAATTTTTTTTCTTCTCTATTTTTCGGCCTGTCCATACCCGTTTAGTCTTGAAATGAAGCCTGGATGATGTTTTTTAATTTTTAGAATTTTTTTGCATTTTATTTTTGAATTTTCTATCTCGGGTCGGGTTCGAAAGGATAAGATGGAAATTTTTTTTCTTCTCTATTTTTCGGTCTGTCCATACCCGTTTAGTCTTGAAATGAAGCCTGGATGATGTTTTTTAATTTTTAGAATTTTTTTTCATTTTATTTTTGAATTTTCTATCTCGGGTCGGGTTCGAACGGATAGGAAGGAAATTTTTTTTCTTCTCTATTTTTCGGCCTGTCCATACCCGTTTAGTCTTGAAATGCAGCCCGGATGATGTTTTTTAATTTTTAGAATTTTTATGCATTTTATTTTTGAATTTTCTATCTCGGGTCGGGTTCGAACGGATAAGAAGGAAATTTTTTTTCTTCTCTATCTTTCGGATTGTCCTGATCCGTTTCATCTTGAAATGCAGCCTGGATGATGTTTTTTAATTTTTAGAATTTATTTTTGAATTTTCTAAGTCGGGTCGGGTTAGAACGGATAGGAAGGAAATTTTTTTTCTTCTCTATTTTTCGGCTTGTCCATACCCGTATGTTCTTGAAATGAAGCCTGTATGATGTTTTTCAATTTTTAAAATTTTTTTGCATTTATTTTTTAATTTTCTAACTCGGGTCGGGTTCGAACGGATAGGAAGGAAATTTTTTTTCCTCTCTATTTTTCAGCCTGTCCTGACTCGTTCCATCTTGAAACGAAGCCAGGATGATGTTTTTTAATTTTTAGAATTTTTTTGCATTTATTTTTGAATTTTCTAACTCGGGTCGGGTTCGAACGGATAGGAGGAAATTTTTTTTCTTCTCTATTTTTCGGCCTGTCCATACCCGTTTAGTCTTGAAATGAAGCTTGGATGATGTTTTTTAATTTTTAGAATTTATTTTTGAATTTTCTAAGTCGGTCGGGTTCGAACGGATAGGATGGAAATTTTTTTTCTTCTCTATTTTTCGGCCTGTCCATACCCGTTTAGTGTTGAAATGAAGCCTGGACGATGTTTTTTAATTTTTAGAATTTTTTTGCATTTTATTTTTGAATTTTCTTTCTCGGGTCGGGTTCGAAAGGATAAGATGGAAATTTTTTTTCTTCTTTATTTTTCGGCCTGTCCATACCCGTTTAGTCTTGAAATGAAGCCTGGATGATGTTTTTTAATTTTTAGAATTTTTTTTCATTTTATTTTTGAATTTTCTATCTCGGGTCGGGTTCGAACGGATAGGAAGGAAATTTTTTTTCTTCTCTATTTTTCGGCCTGTCCATACCCGTTTAGTCTTGAAATGAAGCCCGGATGATGTTTTTTAATTTTTAGAATTTTTATGCACTTTATTTTTGAATTTTCTATCTCGGGTCGGGTTCGAACGGATAGGAAGGAAATTTTTTTTCTTCTCTATCTTTCGGCCTGTCCTGACCCGTTTCATCTTGAAATGCAGCATGGATGATGTTTTTTAATTTTTAGAATTTATTTTTGAATTTTCTAAGTCGGGTCGGGTTAGAACGGATAGGAAGGAAATTTTTTTTCTTCTCTATTTTTCGGCTTGTCCATACCCGTATGTTCTTGAAATGAAGCCTGTACGATGTTTTTCAATTTTTAAAATTTTTTTGCATTTATTTTTTAATTTTCTAACTCGGGTCGGGTTCGAACGGATAGGAAGGAAATTTTTTTTCCTCTCTATTTTTCAGCCTGTCCTGACTCGTTTCATCTTGAAACGAAGCCAGGATGATGTTTTTTAATTTTTAGAATTTTTTTGCATTTATTTTTAAATTTTCTAACTCGGGTCGGGTTCGAACGGATAGGAGGAAATTTTTTTTCTTCTCTATTTTTCGGCCTGTCCATACCCGTTTAGTCTTGAAATGAAGCTTGGATGATGTTTTTTAATTTTTAGAATTTATTTTTGAATTTTCTAATTCGGGTCGGGTTCGAACGGATAGGATGGAAATTTTTTTTCTTCTCTATTTTTCGGCCTGTCCATACCCGTTTAGTCTTGAAATGAAGCCTGGACGATGTTTTCTAATTTTTAGAATTTTTTTTCATTTTATTTTTGAATTTTCTATCTCGGGTCGGGTTCGAACAGATTGGAAGGAAATTTTTTTTTCTTCTCTATTTTTCGGCTTGTCCATACCCGTATCTTCTTGAAATGAAGCCTGGATGATGTTTTTTAATATTTAGAATTTTTTTGCATTTATTTTTTAATTTTCTAACTCTGGTCGGGTTCGAACGGATAGGAAGGAAATTTTTTTCCTCTCTATTTTTCGGCCTGTCCTGACCCGTTTCATCTTGAAATGATGCCAGGATGATGTTTTTTAATTTTTAGAATTTTTTTGCATTTATTTTTGAATTTTCTAACTCGGGTCGGGTTCGAACGGATAGGAGGAAATTTTTTTTCTTCTCTATTTTTCGGCCTGTCCATACCCGTTTAGTCTTGAAATGAAGCCTGGATGATGTTTTTTAATTTTTAGAATTTTTTTGCATTTTATTTTTGAATTTTCTATCTCGGGTCGGGTTCGAAAGGATAAGATGGAAATTTTTTTTCTTCTCTATTTTTCGGCCTGTCCATACCCGTTTAGTCTTGAAATGAAGCCTGGATGATGTTTTTTAATTTTTAGAATTTTTTTTTATTTTATTTTTGAATTTTCTATCTCGGGTCGGGTTCGAACGGATAGGAAGGAAATTTTTTTTCTTCTCTATTTTCCGGCCTGTCCCTACCCGTTTAGTCTTGAAATGAAGCCCGGATGATGTTTTTTAATTTTTAGAATTTTTATGCTTTTTATTTTTGAATTTTCTATCTCGGGTCGGGTTCGAACGGATAGGAAGGAAATTTTTTTTCTTCTCTATCTTTCGGCCTGTCCTGACCCGTTTCATCTTGAAATGCAGCCTGGATGATGTTTTTTAATTTTTAGAATTTATTTTTGAATTTTCTAAGTCGGGTCGGGTTAGAACGGATAGGAAGGAAATTTTTTTTCTTCTCTATTTTTCGACTTGTCCATACCCGTATGTTCTTGAAATGAAGCCTGTATGATGTTTTTCAATTTTTAAAATTTTTTTGCATTTATTTTTTAATTTTCTAACTCGGGTCGGGTTCGAACGGATAGGAAGGAAATTTTTTTTCCTCTCTATTTTTCAGCCTGTCCTGACTCGTTTCATCTTGAAACGAAGCCAGGATGATGTTTTTTAATTTTTAGAATTTTTTTGCATTTATTTTTGAATTTTCTAACTCGGGTCGGGTTCGAACGGATAGGAGGAAATTTTTTTTCTTCTCTATTTTTCGGCCTGTCCATACCCGTTTAGTCTTGAAATGAAGCTTGGATGATGTTTTTTAATTTTTAGAATTTATTTTTGAATTTTCTAAGTCGGGTCGGGTTCGAACGGATAGGAAGGAAATTTTTTTCCTCTCTATTTTTCGGCCTGTCCTGACCCGTTTCATCTTGAAATGATGCCAGGATGATGTTTTTTAATTTTTAGAATTTTTTTGCATTTATTTTTGAATTTTCTAACTCGGGTCGAGTTCGAACGGATAGGAGGAAATTTTTTTTCTTCTCTATTTTTCGGCCTGTCCATACCCGTTTAGTCTTGAAATGAAGCCTGGATGATGTTTTTTAATTTTTAGAATTTTTTTGCATTTTATTTTTGAATTTTCTATCTCGGGTCGGGTTCGGAAGGATAAGATGGAAATTTTTTTTCTTCTCTATTTTTCGGCCTGTCCATACCCGTTTAGTCTTGAAATGAAGCCTGGATGATGTTTTTTAATTTTTAGAATTTTTTTTCATTTTATTTTTGAATTTTCTATCTCGGGTCGGGTTCGAACGGATAGGAAGGAAATTTTTTTTCTTCTCTATTTTTCGGCCTGTCCATACCCGTTTAGTCTTGAAATGAAGCCCGGATGATGTTTTTTAATTTTTAGAATTTTTATGCATTTTATTTTTGAATTTTCTATCTCGGGTCGGGTTCGAACGGATAGGAAGGAAATTTTTTTTCTTCTCTATCTTTCGGCCTGTCCTGACCCGTTTCATCTTGAAATGCAGCCTGGATGAGGTTTTTTAATTTTTAGAATTTATTTTTGAATTTTCTAAGTCGGGTCGGGTTAGAACGGATAGGAAGGAAATTTTTTTTCTTCTCTATTTTTCGGCTTGTCCATACCCGTATGTTCTTGAAATGAAGCCTGTATGATGTTTTTCAATTTTTAAAATTTTTTTGCATTTATTTTTTAATTTTCTAACTCGGGTCGGGTTCGAACGGATAGGAAGGAAATTTTTTTTCCTCTCTATTTTTCAGCCTGTCCTGACTCGTTTCATCTTGAAACGAAGCCAGGATAATGTTTTTTAATTTTTAGAATTTTTTTGCATTTATTTTTGAATTTTCTAACTCGGGTCGGGTTCGAACGGATAGGAGGAAATTTTTTTTCTTCTCTATTTTTCGGCCTGTCCATACCCGTTTAGTCTTGAAATGAAGCTTGGATGATGTTTTTTAATTTTTAGAATTTATTTTTGAATTTTCTAAGTCGGGTCGGGTTCGAACGGATAGGATGGAAATTTTTTTTCTTCTCTATTTTTCGGCCTGTCCATACCCGTTTAGTCTTGAAATGAAGCCTGGATGATGTTTTTTAATTTTTAGAATTTTTTTTCATTTTATTTTTGAATTTTCTATCTCGGGTCGGGTTCGAACGGATAGGAAGGAAATTTTTTTTCTTCTCTATTTTTCGGCCTGTCCATACCCGTTTAGTCTTGAAATGAAGCCCGGATGATGTTTTTTAATTTTTAGAATTTTTATGCATTTTATTTTTGAATTTTCTATCTCGGGTCGGGTTCGAACGGATAAGAAGGAAATTTTTTTTCTTCTCTATCTTTCGGCCTGTCCTGACCCGTTTCATCTTGAAATGCAGCCTGGATGATGTTTTTTAATTTTTAGAATTTATTTTTGAATTTTCTAAGTCGGGTCGGGTTAGAACGGATAGGAAGGAAATTTTTTTTCTTCTCTATTTTTCGGCTTGTCCATACCCGTATGTTCTTGAAATGAAGCCTGTATGATGTTTTTCAATTTTTAAAATTTTTTTGCATTTATTTTTTAATTTTCTAACTCGGGTCGGGTTCGAACGGATAGGAAGGAAATTTTTTTTCCTCTCTATTTTTCAGCCGGTCCTGACTCGTTCCATCTTGAAACGAAGCCAGGATGATGTTTTTTAATTTTTAGAATTTTTTTGCATTTATTTTTGAATTTTCTAACTCGGGTCGGGTTCGAACGGATAGGAGGAAATTTTTTTTCTTCTCTATTTTTCGGCCTGTCCATACCCGTTTAGTCTTGAAATGAAGCTTGGATGATGTTTTTTAATTTTTAGAATTTATTTTTGAATTTTCTAAGTCGGGTCGGGTTCGAACGGATAGGATGGAAATTTTTTTTCTTTTCTATTTTTCGGCCTGTCCATACCCGTTTAGTCTTCAAATGAAGCCTGGATGATGTTTTTTAATTTTTAGAATTTTTTTGCATTTTATTTTTGAATTTTCTATCTCAGGTCGGGTTCGAAAGGATAAGATGGAAATTTTTTTTCTTCTCTATTTTTCGGCCTGTCCATACCCGTTTAGTCTTGAAATGAAGCCTGGATGATGTTTTTTAATTTTTAGAATTTTTTTTCATTTTATTTTTGAATTTTCTATCTCGGGTCGGGTTCGAACGGATAGGAAGGAAATTTTTTTTCTTCTCTATTTTTCGGCCTGTCCATACCCGTTTAGTCTTGAAATGAATCCCGGATGATGTTTTTTAATTTTTAGAATTTTTATGCATTTTATTTTTGAATTTTCTATCTCGGGTCGGGTTCGAACGGATAAGAAGGAAATTTTTTTTCTTCTCTATCTTTCGGCCTGTCCTGACCCGTTTCATCTTGAAATGCAGCCTGGATGATGTTTTTTAATTTTTAGAATTTATTTTTAAATTTTCTAAGTCGGGTCGGGTTAGAACGGATAGGAAGGAAATTTTTTTTCTTCTCTATTTTTCGGCTTGTCCATACCCGTATGTTCTTGAAATGAAGCCTGTATTATGTTTTTCAATTTTTAAAATTTTTTTGCATTTATTTTTTAATTTTCTAACTCGGGTCGGGTTCGAACGGATAGGAAGGAAATTTTTTTTCCTCTCTATTTTTCAGCCTGTCCTGACTCGTTTCATCTTGAAACGAAGCCAGGATGATGTTTTTTAATTTTTAGAATTTTTTTGCATTTATTTTGGAATTTTCTAACTCGGGTCGGGTTCGAACGGATAGGAGGAAATTTTTTTTCTTCTCTATTTTTCAGCCTATCCATACCCGTTTAGTCTTGAAATGAAGCGTGGATGATGTTTTTTAATTTTTAGAATTTATTTTTGAATTTTCTAAGTCGGGTCGGGTTCGAACGGATAGGATGAAAATTTTTTTTCTTCTCTATTTTTCGGCTTGTCCATACCCGTATGTTCTTGAAATGAAGCCTGTATGATGTTTTTCAATTTTTAAAATTTTTTTGCATTTATTTTTTAATTTTCTAACTCGGGTCGGGTTCGAACGGATAGGAAGGAAATTTTTTTTCCTCTCTATTTTTCAGCATGTCCTGGCTCGTTTCATCTTGAAACGAAGCCAGGATGATGTTTTTTAATTTTTAGAATTTTTTGCATTTATTTTTGAATTTTCTAACTCGGGTCGGGTTCGAACGGATAGGAGGAAATTTTTTTTCTTCTCTATTTTTCGCCCTGTCCATACCCGTATCTTCTTGAAATGAAGCCTGGATGATGTTTTTTAATTTTTAGAATTTTTTTGCATTTATTCTTTAATTTTCTAACTGGGGTCGGGTTCGAACGGATAGGAAGGAAATTTTTTTCCTCTCTATTTTTCGGCCTGTCCTGACCCGTTTCATCTTGAAATGATGCCAGGATGATGTTTTTTAATTTTTAGAATTTTTTTGTATTTATTTTTGAATATTCTAACTCGGGTCGGGTTCGAACGGATAGGAGGAAATTTTTTTTCTTCTCTATTTTTCGGCCTGTCCATACCCGTTTAGTCTTGAAATGAAGCCTGGATGATGTTTTTTAATTTTTAGAATTTTTTTGCATTTTATTTTTGAATTTTCTATCTCGGGTCGGGTTCGAAAGGATAAGATGGAAATTTTTTTTCTTCTCTATTTTTCGGCCTCTCCATACCCGTTTAGTCTTGAAATGAAGCCTGGATGATGTTTTTTAATTTTTAGAATTTTTTTTCATTTTATTTTTGAATTTTCTATCTCGGGTCGGGTTCGAACGGATAGGAAGGAAATTTTTTTTCTTCTCTATTTTTCGGCCTGTCCATACCCGTTTAGTCTTGAAATGAAGCCCGGATGATGTTTTTTAATTTTTAGAATTTTTATGCATTTTATTTTTGAATTTTCTATCTCGGGTCGGGTTCGAACGGATAGGAAGGAAATTTTTTTTCTTCTCTATCTTTCGGCCCGTCCTGACCCGTTTCATCTTGAAATGCATCCTGGATGATGTTTTTTAATTTTTAGAATTTATTTTTGAATTTTCTAAGTCGGGTCGGGTTAGAACGGATAGGAAGGAAATTTTTTTTCTTTATTTTTCGGCTTGTCCATACCCGTATGTTCTTGAAATGAAGCCTGTATGATGTTTTTCAATTTTTAAAATTTTTTTGCATTTATTTTTTAATTTTCTAACTCAGGTCGGGTTCGAACGGATAGGAAGGAAATTTTTTTTCCTCTCTATTTTTCAGCCTGTCCTGACTCGTTTCATCTTGAAACGAAGTCAGGATGATGTTTTTTAATTTTTAGAATTTTTTTGCATTTATTTTTGAATTTTCAAACTCGGGTCGGGTTCGAACGGATAGTAGGAAATTTTTTTTCTTCTCTATTTTTTGGCCTGTCCATACCCGTTTAGTCTTGAAATGAAGCTTGGATGATGTTTTTTAATTTTTAGAATTTATTTTTGAATTTTCTAAGTCGGGTCGGGTTCGAACGGATAGGATGGAAATTTTTTTTCTTTTCTATTTTTCGGCCTGTCCATACCCGTTTAGTCTTGAAATGAAGCCTGGATGAAGTTTTTTAATTTTTAGAATTTTTTTTCATTTTATTTTTGAATTTTCTATCTCGGGTCGGGTTCGAACGGATAGGAAGGAAATTTTTTTTCTTCTCTATTTTTCGGCCTGTCCATACCCGTTTAGTCTTGAAATGAAGCCCGGATGATGTTTTTTAATTTTTAGAATTTTTATGCATTTTATTTTTGAATTTTCTATCTCGGGTCGGGTTCGAACGGATAGGAAGGAAATTTTTTTTCTTCTCTATCTTTCGGCCTGTCCTGACCCGTTTCATCTTGAAATACAGCATGGATGATGTTTTTTAATTTTTAGAATTTATTTTTGAATTTTCTAAGTCGGGTCGGGTTAGAACGGATAGGAAGGAAATTTTTTTTCTTCTCTATTTTTCGGCTTGTCCATACCCGTATGTTCTTGAAATGAAGCCTGTATGATGTTTTTCAATTTTTAAAAATTTTTTGCATTTATTTTTTAATTTTCTAACTCGGGTCGGGTTCGAACGGATAGGAAGGAAATTTTTTTTCCTCTCTATTTTTCAGCCTGTCCTGACTCGTTTCATCTTGAAACGAAGCCAGGATGATGTTTTTTAATTTTTAGAATTTTTTTGCATTTATTTTTTAATTTTCTAACTCGGGTCGGGTTCGAACGGATAGGAAGGAAATTTTTTTCCTCTCTATTTTTCGGCCTGTCCTGACCCGTTTCATCTTGAAATGATGCCAGGATGATGTTTTTTAATTTTTAGAATTTTTTTGCATTTATTTTTTAATTTTCTAACTCGGGTCGGGTTCGAACGGATAGGAAGGAAATTTTTTTCCTCTCTATTTTTCGGCCTGTCCTGACCCGTTTCATCTTGAAATGATGCCAGGATGATGTTTTTTAATTTTTAGAATTTTTTTGCATTTATTTTTTAATTTTCTAACTCGGGTCGGGTTCGAACGGATAGGAGGAAATTTTTTTTCTTCTCTATTTTTCGGCCTGTCCATACCCGTATGTTCTTGAAATGAAGCCTGTATGATGTTTTTCAATTTTTAAAATTTTTTTGCATTTATTTTTTAATTTTCTAACTCGGGTCGGGTTCGAACGGATAGGAAGGAAATTTTTTTTCCTCTCTATTTTTCAGCATGTCCTGACTCGTTTCATCTTGAAACGAAGCCAGGATGATGTTTTTTAATTTTTAGAATTTTTTTGCATTTATTTTTGAATTTTCTAACTCGGGTCGGGTTCGAACCGATAGGAGGAAATTTTTTTTCTTCTCTATTTTTCGGCCTGTCCATACCCTTTTAGTCTTGAAATGAAGCTTGGATGATGTTTTTTAATTTTTAGAATTTATTTTTGAATTTTCTAAGTCGGGTCGGGTTCGAACGGATAGGATGAAAATTTTTTTTCTTCTCTATTTTTCGGCCTGTCCATACCCGTTTAGTCTTGAAATGAAGCCTGGATGATGTTTTTTAATTTTTAGAATTTTTTTGCATTTATTTTTGAATTTTCTAACTCGGGTCGGGTTCGAACCGATAGGAGGAAATTTTTTTTCTTCTCTATTTTTCGGCCTGTCCATACCCTTTTAGTCTTGAAATGAAGCTTGGATGATGTTTTTTAATTTTTAGAATTTATTTTTGAATTTTCTAAGTCGGGTCGGGTTCGAACGGATAGGATGAAAATTTTTTTTCTTCTCTATTTTTCGGCCTGTCCATACCCGTATGTTCTTGAAATGAAGCCTGTATGATGTTTTTCAATTTTTAAAATTTTTTTGCATTTATTTTTTAATTTTCTAACTCGGGTCGGGTTCGAACGGATAGGAAGGAAATTTTTTTTCCTCTCTATTTTTCAGCATGTCCTGACTCGTTTCATCTTGAAACGAAGCCAGGATGATGTTTTTTAATTTTTAGAATTTTTTTGCATTTATTTTTGAATTTTCTAACTCGGGTCGGGTTCGAACCGATAGGAGGAAATTTTTTTTCTTCTCTATTTTTCGGCCTGTCCATACCCTTTTAGTCTTGAAATGAAGCTTGGATGATGTTTTTTAATTTTTAGAATTTATTTTTGAATTTTCTAAGTCGGGTCGGGTTCGAACGGATAGGATGAAAATTTTTTTTCTTCTCTATTTTTCGGCCTGTCCATACCCGTTTAGTCTTGAAATGAAGCCTGGATGATGTTTTTTAATTTTTAGAATTTTTTTGCATTTTATTTTTGAATTTTCTATCTCGGGTCGGGTTCGAAAGGATAAGATGGAAATTTTTTTTCTTCTCTATTTTTCGGCCTGTCCATACCCGTTTAGTCTTGAAATGAAGCCCGGATGATGTTTTTTAATTTTTAGAATTTTTATGCATTTTATTTTTGAATTTTCTATCTCGGGTCGGGTTCGAACGGATAAGAAGGAAATTTTTTTTCTTCTCTATCTTTCGGCCTGTCCTGACCCGTTTCATCTTGAAATGCAGCCTGGATGATGTTTTTTAATTTTTAGAATTTATTTTTGAATTTTCTAAGTCGGGTCGGGTTAGAACGGATAGGAAGGAAATTTTTTTTCTTCTCTATTTTTCGGCTTGTCATACCCGTATGTTCTTGAAATGAAGCCTGTATGATGTTTTTCAATTTTTAAAATTTTTTTGCATTTATTTTTTAATTTTCTAACTCAGGTCGGGTTCGAACGGATAGGAAGGAAATTTTTTTTCCTCTCTATTTTTCAGCCTGTCCTGACTCGTTCCATCTTGAAACGAAGCCAGGATGATGTTTTTTAATTTTTAGAATTTTTTTGCATTTATTTTTGAATTTTCTAACTCGGGTCGGGTTCGAATGGATAGAAGGAAATTTTTTTTCTTCTCTATTTTTCGGCCTGTCCATACCCGTTTAGTCTTGAAATGAAGCTTGGATGATGTTTTTTAATTTTTAGAATTTATTTTTGAATTTTCTAAGTCGGGTCGGGTTCGAACGGATAGGATGGAAATTTTTTTTCTTCTCTATTTTTCGGCCTGTCCATA
Source organism: Quercus robur (assembly GCF_932294415.1). NCBI lineage: Eukaryota > Viridiplantae > Streptophyta > Magnoliopsida > Fagales > Fagaceae > Quercus > Quercus robur. The sequence continues at coordinate 36,933,164 of NC_065542.1, read as the reverse complement.
CCCGTTTAGTCTTGAAATGAAGCCTGGATGATGTTTTTTAATTTTTAGAATTTTTTTGCATTTTATTTTTGAATTTTCTATCTCAGGTCGGGTTCGAAAGGATAAGATGGAAATTTTTTTTCTTCTCTATTTTTTGGCCTGTCCATACCCGTTTAGTCTTGAAATGAAGCCTGGATGATGTTTTTTAATTTTTAGAATTTTTTTTCATTTTATTTTTGAATTTTCTATCTCGGGTCGGGTTCGAACGGATAAGAAGGAAATTTTTTTTCTTCTCTATTTTTCGGCCTGTCCATACCCGTTTAGTCTTGAAATGAAGCCCGGATGATGTTTTTTAATTTTTAGAATTTTTATGCATTTTATTTTTGAATTTTCTATCTCGGGTCGGGTTCGAACGGATAAGAAGGAAATTTTTTTTCTTCTCTATCTTTCGGCCTGTCCTGACACGTTTCATCTTGAAATGCAGCCTGGATGATATTTTTTAATTTTTAGAATTTATTTTTGAATTTTTTAAGTCGGGTCGGGTTAGAACGGATAAGAAGGAAATTTTTTTTCTTCTCTATTTTTCGGCTTGTCCATACCCGTATGTTCTTGAAATGAAGCTTGTATGATGTTTTTCAATTTTTAAAATTTTTTTGCATTTATTTTTTAATTTTCTAACTCGGGTCGGGTTCGATCGGATAGGAAGGAAATTTTTTTTCCACTCTATTTTTCAGCCTGTCCTGACTCGTTTCATCTTTAAACAAAGCCAGGATGATGTTTTTTAATTTTTAGAATTTATTTGCATTTATTTTTGAATTTTCTAACTCGGGTCGGGTTCGAACGGATGGGAGGAAATTTTTTTTCTTCTCTATTTTTCAGCCTATCCATACCCGTTTAGTCTTGAAATGAAGCGTGGATGATGTTTTTTAATTTTTAGAATTTATTTTTGAATTTTCTAAGTCGGGTCGGGTTCGAACGGATAGGATGAAAATTTTTTTTCTTCTCTATTTTTCGGCTTGTCCATACCCGTATGTTCTTGAAATGAAACCTGTATGATGTTTTTCAATTTTTAAAATTTTTTTGCATTTATTTTTTAATTTTCTAACTCGTGTCGGGTTCGAACGGATAGGAAGGAAATTTTTTTTCCTCTCTATTTTTCAGCATGTCCTGACTCGTTTCATCTTGAAACGAAGCCAGGATGATGTTTTTTAATTTTTAGAATTTTTTTGCATTTATTTTTGAATTTTCTAACTCGGGTCGGGTTCGAACGGATAGGAGGAAATTTTTTTTCTTCTCTATTTTTCGGCCTGTCCATACCCGTATCTTCTTGAAATGAAGCCTGGATGATGTTTTTTAATTTTTAAAATTTTTTTGCATTTATTTTTTAATTTTCTAACTGGGGTCGGGTTCGAACGGATAGGAAGGAAATTTTTTTCCTCTCTATTTTTCGGCCTGTCCTGACCCGTTTCATCTTGAAATGATGCTAGGATGATGTTTTTTAATTTTTAGAATTTTTTTGCATTTATTTTTGAATATTCTAACTCGGGTCGGGTTCGAACGGATAGGAGGAAATTTTTTTTCTTCTCTATTTTTCGGCCTGTCCATACCCGTTTAGTCTTGAAATGAAGCCTGGATGATGTTTTTTAATTTTTAGAATTTTTTTGCATTTTATTTTTGAATTTTCTATCTCGGGTCGGGTTCGAAAGGATAAGATGGAAATTTTTTTTCTTCTCTATTTTTCGGCCTCTCCATACCCGTTTAGTCTTGAAATGAAGCTGGATGATGTTTTTTAATTTTTAGAATTTTTTTTCATTTTATTTTTGAATTTTCTATCTCGGGTCGGGTTCGAACGGATAGGAAGGAAATTTTTTTTCTTCTCTATTTTTCGGCCTGTCCATACCCGTTTAGTCTTGAAATGAAGCCCGGATGATGTTTTTTAATTTTTAGAATTTTTATGCATTTTATTTTTGAATTTTCTATCTCGGGTCGGGTTCGAACGGATAGGAAGGAAATTTTTTTTCTTCTCTATCTTTCGGCCAGTCCTGACCCGTTTCATCTTGAAATGCATCCTGGATGATGTTTTTTAATTTTTAGAATTTATTTTTGAATTTTCTAAGTCGGGTCGGGTTAGAACGGATAGGAAGGAAATTTTTTTTCTTCTCTATTTTTCGGCTTGTCCATACCCGTATGTTCTTGAAATGAAGCCTGTATGATGTTTTTCAATTTTTAAAATTTTTTTGCATTTATTTTTTAATTTTCTAACTCAGGTCTGGTTCGAACGGATAGGAAGAAAATTTTTTTTCCTCTCTATTTTTCAGCCTGTCCTGACTCGTTTCATCTTGAAACGAAGCCAGGATGATGTTTTTTAATTTTTAGAATTTTTTTGCATTTATTTTTGAATTTTCAAACTCGGGTCGGGTTCGAACGGATAGGAGGAAATTTTTTTTCTTCTCTATTTTTCGGCCTGTCCATACCCGTTTAGTCTTGAAATGAAGCTTGGATGATGTTTTTTAATTTTTAGAATTTATTTTTGAATTTTCTAAGTCGGGTCGGGTTCGAACGGATAGGATGGAAATTTTTTTTCTTTTCTATCTTTCGGCCTGTCCATACCCGTTTAGTCTTGAAATGAAGCCTGGATGAAGTTTTTTAATTTTTAGAATTTTTTTTCATTTTATTTTTGAATTTTCTATCTCGGGTCGGGTTCGAACGGATAGGAAGGAAATTTTTTTTCTTCTCTATTTTTCGGCCTGTCCATACCCGTTTAGTCTTGAAATGAAGCCCGGATGATGTTTTTTAATTTTTAGAATTTTTATGCATTTATTTTTGAATTTTCTAACTCGGGTCGGGTTCGAACGGATAGGAGGAAATTTTTTTTCTTCTCTATTTTTCGGCCTGTCCATACCCGTTTAGTCTTGAAATGAAGCTTGGATGATGTTTTTTAATTTTTAGAAATTATTTTTGAATTTTCTAAGTCGGGTCGGGTTCGAACGGATAGGATGGAAATTTTTTTTCTTCTCTATTTTTTGGCCTGTCCATACCCATTTAGTCTTGAAATGAAGCCTGGATGATGTTTTTTAATTTTTAGAATTTTTTTTCATTTTATTTTTGAATTTTCTATCTCAGGTCGGGTTCGAACAGATTGGAAGGAAATTTTTTTTTCATCTCTATTTTTCGGCTTGTCCATACCCGTATCTTCTTGAAATGAAGCCTGGATGATGTTTTTTAATTTTTAGAATTTTTTTGCATTTATTTTTTAGTTTTCTAACTCGGGTCGGGTTCGAACGGATAGGAAGGAAATTTTTTTTCTCTCTATTTTTCGGCCTGTCCTGACCCGTTTCATCTTGAAATGATGCCAGGATGATGTTTTTTAATTTTTAGAATTTTTATGCACTTATTTTTTAATTTTCTAACTCGGGTCGGGTTCGTACGGATAGGAAGGAAATTTTTTTTCCTCTCTATTTTTCAGCATGTCCTGACTCGTTTCATCTTGAAACGAAGCCAGGATGATGTTTTTTAATTTTTAGAATTTTTTTGCATTTATTTTTGAATTTTCTAACTCGGGTCAGGTTCGAACGGATAGGAGGAAATTTTTTTTCTTCTCTATTTTTCGGCCTGTCCATACCCTTTTAGTCTTGAAATGAAGCTTGGATGATGTTTTTTAATTTTTAGAATTTATTTTTGAATTTTCTAAGTCGGGTCGGGTTCGAACGGATAGGATGGAAATTTTTTTTCTTCTCTATTTTTCGGCCTGTCCATACCCGTTTATTCTTGAAATGAAGCCTGGATGATGTTTTTTAATTTTTAGAATTTTTTTGCATTTTATTTTTGAATTTTCTATCTCGGGTCGGGTTCGAAAGGATAAGACGGAAATTTTTTTTCTTCTCTATTTTTCGGCCTGTCCATACCCGTTTAGTCTTGAAATGAAGCCTGGATGATGTTTTTTAATTTTTAGAATTTTTTTTCATTTTATTTTTGAATTTTCTATCTCGGGTCGGGTTCGAACGGATAGGAAGGAAATTTTTTTTCTTCTCTATTTTTCGGCCTGTCCATACCCGTTTAGTCTTGAAATGAAGCCCGGATGATGTTTTTTAATTTTTAAAATTTTTATGCATTTTATTTTTGAATTTTCTATCTCGGGTCGGGTTCGAACGGATAAGAAGGAAATTTTTTTTCTTCTCTATCTTTCGGCCTGTCCTGACCCGTTTCTTCTTGAAATGCAGCCTGGATGATGTTTTTTAATTTTTAGAATTTATTTTTGAATTTTCTAAGTCGGGTCGGGTTAGAACGGATAGGAAGGAAATTTTTTTTCTTCTCTATTTTCCGGCTTGTCCATATCCGTATGTTCTTGAAATGAAGCCTGTATGATGTTTTTCAATTTTTAAAATTTTTTTGCATTTATTTTTTAATTTTCTAACTCGGGTCGGGTTCGAACGGATAGGAAGGAAATTTTTTTTCCTCTCTATTTTTCAGCCTGTCCTGACTCGTTTCATCTTGAAACGAAGCCAGGATGATGTTTTTTAATGTTTAGAATTTTTTTGCTTTTATTTTTGAATTTTCTAACTCGGGTCGGGTTCGAACGGATAGGAGGAAATTTTTTTTCTTCTGTATTTTTCGGCATGTCCATACCCGTTTAGTCTTGAAATGAAGCTTGGATGATGTTTATTAATTTTTAGAATTTATTTTTGAATTTTCTAAGTCGGGTCGGGTTCGAACGGATAGGATGGAAATTTTTTTTCTTCTCTATTTTTCGGCCTGTCCATACCCGTTTAGTCTTGAAATGAAGCCTGGATGATGTTTTTTAATTTTTAGAATTTTTTTTCATTTTATTTTTGAATTTTCTATCTCGGGTCGGGTTCGAACGGATAGGAAGGAAATTTTTTTTCTTCTCTATCTTTCGGCCTGTCCTGACCCGTTTCATCTTGAAATGCAGCATGGATGATGTTTTTTAATTTTTAGAATTTATTTTTGAATTTTCTAAGTCGGGTCGGGTTAGAACGGATAGGAAGGAAATTTTTTTTCTTCTCTATTTTTCGGCTTGTCCATACCCGTATGTTCTTGGAAAGAAGCGTGTATGATGTTTTTCAATTTTTAAAATTTTTTTGCATTTATTTTTTAATTTTCTAACTCGGGTCGGGTTCGAACGGATAGGAAGGAAATTTTTTTTCCTCTCTATTTTTCAGCCTGTCCTGACTCGTTCCATCTTGAAACGAAGCCAGGATGATGTTTTTTAATTTTTAGAATTTTTTTGCATTTATTTTTGAATTTTCTAACTCGAGTCGGGTTCGAACGGATAGGAGGAAATTTTTTTTCTTCTCTATTTTTCGGCCTGTCCATACCCGTTTAGTCTTGAAATGAAGCTTGGATGATGTTTTTTAATTTTTAGAATTTATTTTTGAATTTCCTAAGTCGGGTCGGGTTCGAACGGATAGGATGGAAATTTTTTTTCTTCTCTATTTTTCGGCCTGTCCATACCCGTTTAGTGTTGAAATGAAGCCTGGACGATGTTTTTTAATTTTTAGAATTTTTTTTCATTTTATTTTTGAATTTTCTATCTCGGGTCGGGTTCGAACAGATTGGAAGGAAATTTTTTTTTCTTCTCTATTTTTCGGCTAGTCCATACCTGTATCTTCTTGAAATGAAGCCTGGATGATGTTTTTTAATTTGTAGAATTTTTTTGCATTTATTTTTTAATTTTCTAACTCGGGTCGGGTTCGAACGGATAGGAAGGAAATTTTTTTCCTCTCTATTTTTCGGCCTGTCCTGACCTGTTTCATCTTGAAATGACGCCAGGATGATGTTTTTTAATTTTTAGAATTTTTTTGCATTTATTTTTGAATTTTCTAACTCGGGTCGGGTTCGAACGGATAGGAGGAAATTTTTTTTCTTCTCTATTTTTCGGCCTGTCCATACCCGTTTAGTCTTGAAATGAAGCCTGGATGATGTTTTTTAATTTTTAGAATTTTTTTGCATTTTATTTTTGAATTTTCTTTCTCGGGTCGGGTTCGAAAGGATAAGATGGAAATTTTTTTTCTTCTCTATTTTTCGGCCTGTCCATACCCGTTTAGTCTTGAAATGAAGCCTGGATGATGTTTTTTAATTTTTAGAATTTTTTTTCATTTTATTTTTCAATTTTCTATCTCGGGTCGGGTTCGAACGGATAGGAAGGAAATTTTTTTTCTTCTCTATTTTTCGGCCTGTCCAAACCCGTTTAGTCTTGAAATGAAGCCCGGATGATATTTTTTAATTTTTAGAATTTTTATGCATTTTATTTTTGAATTTTCTATCTCGGGTCGGGTTCGAACGGATAGGAAGGAAATTTTTTTTCTTCTCTATCTTTCGGCCTGTCCTGACCCGTTTCATCTTGAAATGCAGCATGGATGATGTTTTTTAATTTTTAGAATTTATTTTTGAATTTTCTAAGTCGGGTCGGGTTAGAACGGATAGGAAGGAAATTTTTTTTCTTCTCTATCTTTCGGCCTGTCCTGACCCGTTTCATCTTGAAATGTAGCATGGATGATGTTTTTTAATTTTTAGAATTTATTTTTGAATTTTCTAAGTCGGGTCTGGTTCGAATGGATAGGATGGAAATTTTTTTTCTTCTCTATTTTTCGGCCTGTCCATACCCGTTTAGTCTTGAAATGAAGCCTGGATGATGTTTTTTAATTTTTAGAATTTTTTTTCATTTTATTTTTGAATTTTCTATCTCGGGTCGGGTTCGAACGGATAGGAAGGAAATTTTTTTTCTTCTCTATCTTTCGGCCTGTCCTGACCCGTTTCATCTTGAAATGCAGCATGGATGATGTTTTTTAATTTTTAGAATTTATTTTTGAATTTTCTAAGTCGGGTCGGGTTAGAACGGATAGGAAGGAAATTTTTTTTCTTCTCTATTTTTCGGCTTGTCCATACCCGTATGTTCTTGAAATGAAGCCTGTATGATGTTTTTCAATTTTTAAAATTTTTTTGCATTTATTTTTTAATTTTCTAACTCGGGTCGGGTTCGAACGGATAGGAAGGAAATTTTTTTTCCTCTCTATTTTTCAGCCTGTCCTGACTCGTTTCATCTTGAAACGAAGCCAGGATGATGTTTTTTAATTTTTAGAATTTTTTTGCATTTATTTTTGAATTTTCTAACTCGGGTCGGGTTCGAACGGATAGGAGGAAATTTTTTTTCTTCTCTATTTTTCGGCCTGTCCATACCCGTTTAGTCTTGAAATGAAGCTTGGATGATGTTTTTTTATTTTTAGAATTTATTTTTGAATTTTCTAAGTCGGGTCGGGTTCGAACGGATAGGATGAAAATTTTTTTTCTTCTCTATTTTTCGGCCTGTCCATACCCGTTTAGTGTTGAAATGAAGCCTGGACGATGTTTTTTAATTTTTAGAATTTTTTTTCATTTTATTTTTGAATTTTCTATCTCGGGTCGGGTTCGAACAGATTGGAAGGAAATTTTTTTTTCTTCTCTATTTTTCGGCTTGTCCATACCCGTATCTTCTTGAAATGAAGCCTGGATGATGTTTTTTAATTTTTAGAATTTTTTTGCATTTATTTTTTAATTTTCTAACTCGGGTCGGGTTCGAACGGATAGGAAGGAAATTTTTTTCCTCTCTATTTTTCGGCCTGTCCTGACCCGTTTCATCTTGAAATGATGCCAGGATGATGTTTTTTAATTTTTAGAATTTTTTTGCATTTATTTTTGAATTTTCTAACTCGGGTCGGGTTCGAACGGATAGGAGGAAATTTTTTTTCTTCTCTATTTTTCGGCCTGTCCATACCCGTTTAGTCTTGAAATGAAGCCTGGATGATGTTTTTTAATTTTTAGAATTTTTTTGCATTTTATTTTTGAATTTTCTATCTCGGGTCGGGTTCGAAAGGATAAGATGGAAATTTTTTTTCTTCTCTATTTTTCGGCCCGTCCATACCCGTTTAGTCTTGAAATGAAGCCTGGATGATGTTTTTTAATTTTTAGAATTTTTTTTCATTTTATTTTTGAATTTTCTATCTCGGGTCGGGTTCGAACGGATAGGAAGGAAATTTTTTTTCTTCTCTATTTTTCGGCCTGTCCATACCCGTTTAGTCTTGAAATGAAGCCCGGATGAGGTTTTTTTATTTTTAGAATTTTTATGCATTTTATTTTTGAATTTTCTATCTCGGGTCGGGTTCGAACGGATAGGAAGGAAATTTTTTTTCTTCTCTATCTTTCCGCCAGTCCTGACCCGTTTCATCTTGAAATGCAGCCTGGATGATGTTTTTTAATTTTTAGAATTTATTTTTGAATTTTCTAAGTCGGGTCGGGTTAGAACGGATAGGAAGGAAATTTTTTTTCTTCTCTATTTTTCGGCTTGTCCATACCCGTATGTTCTTGAAATGAAGCCTGTATGATGTTTTTCAATTTTTTAAATTTTTTTGCATTTATTTTTTAATTTTCTAACTCGGGTCGGGTTCGAACGGATATGAAGGAAATTTTTTTGCCTCTCTATTTTTCAGCCTGTCCTAACTCGTTTCATCTTGAAACGAAGCCAGGATGATGTTTTTTAATTTTTAGAATTTTTTTTCATTTATTTTTGAATTTTCTAACTCGGGTCAGGTTCGAACGGATAGGAGGAAATTTTTTTTCTTCTCTATTTTTCGGCCTGTCCATACCCTTTTAGTCTTGAAATGAAGCTTGGATGATGTTTTTTAATTTTTAGAATTTATTTTTGAATTTTCTAAGTCGGGTCGGGTTCGAACGGATAGGATGGAAATTTTTTTTCTTCTCTATTTTTCGGCCTGTCCATACCCGTTTATTCTTGAAATGAAGCCTGGATGATGTTTTTTAATTTTTAGAATTTTTTTGCATTTTATTTTTGAATTTTCTATCTCGGGTCGGGATCGAAAGGATAAGACGGAAATTTTTTTTCTTCTCTATTTTTCGGCCTGTCCATACCCGTTTAGTCTTGAAATGAAGCCTGGATGATGTTTTTTAATTTTTAGAATTTTTTTTCATTTTATTTTTGAATTTTCTATCTCGGGTCGGGTTCGAACGGATAGGAAGGAAATTTTTTTTCTTCTCTATTTTTCGGCCTGTCCATACCCGTTTAGTCTTGAAATGAAGCCCGGATGATGTTTTTTAATTTTTAAAATTTTTATGCATTTTATTTTTGAATTTTCTATCTCGGGTCGGGTTCGAACGGATAAGAAGGAAATTTTTTTTCTTCTCTATCTTTCGGCCTGTCCTGACCCGTTTCTTCTTGAAATGCAGCCTGGATGATGTTTTTTAATTTTTAGAATTTATTTTTGAATTTTCTAAGTCGGGTCGGGTTAGAACGGATAGGAAGGAAATTTTTTTTCTTCTCTATTTTCCGGCTTGTCCATATCCGTATGTTCTTGAAATGAAGCCTGTATGATGTTTTTCAATTTTTAAAATTTTTTTGCATTTATTTTTTAATTTTCTAACTCGGGTCGGGTTCGAACGGATAGGAAGGAAATTTTTTTTCCTCTCTATTTTTCAGCCTGTCCTGACTCGTTTCATCTTGAAACGAAGCCAGGATGATGTTTTTTAATGTTTAGAATTTTTTTGCTTTTATTTTTGAATTTTCTAACTCGGGTCGGGTTCGAACGGATAGGAGGAAATTTTTTTTCTTCTGTATTTTTCGGCATGTCCATACCCGTTTAGTCTTGAAATGAAGCTTGGATGATGTTTATTAATTTTTAGAATTTATTTTTGAATTTTCTAAGTCGGGTCGGGTTCGAACGGATAGGATGGAAATTTTTTTTCTTCTCTATTTTTCGGCCTGTCCATACCCGTTTAGTCTTGAAATGAAGCCTGGATGATGTTTTTTAATTTTTAGAATTTTTTTTCATTTTATTTTTGAATTTTCTATCTCGGGTCGGGTTCGAACGGATAGGAAGGAAATTTTTTTTCTTCTCTTTCTTTCGGCCTGTCCTGACCCGTTTCATCTTGAAATGCAGCATGGATGATGTTTTTTAATTTTTAGAATTTATTTTTGAATTTTCTAAGTCGGGTCGGGTTAGAACGGATAGGAAGGAAATTTTTTTTCTTCTCTATTTTTCGGCTTGTCCATACCCGTATGTTCTTGGAAAGAAGCCTGTATGATGTTTTTCAATTTTTAAAATTTTTTTGCATTTATTTTTTAATTTTCTAACTCGGGTCGGGTTCGAACGGATAGGAAGGAAATTTTTTTTCCTCTCTATTTTTCGGCCTGTCCTGACTCGTTCCATCTTGAAACGAAGCCAGGATGATGTTTTTTAATTTTTAGAATTTTTTTGCATTTATTTTTGAATTTTCTAACTCGAGTCGGGTTCGAACGGATAGGAGGAAATTTTTTTTCTTCTCTATTTTTCGGCCTGTCCATACCCGTTTAGTCTTGAAATGAAGCTTGGATGATGTTTTTTAATTTTTAGAATTTATTTTTGAATTTCCTAAGTCGGGTCGGGTTCGAACGGATAGGATGGAAATTTTTTTTCTTCTCTATTTTTCGGCCTGTCCATACCCGTTTAGTGTTGAAATGAAGCCTGGACGATGTTTTTTAATTTTTAGAATTTTTTTTCATTTTATTTTTGAATTTTCTATCTCGGGTCGGGTTCGAACAGATTGGAAGGAAATTTTTTTTTCTTCTCTATTTTTCGGCTAGTCCATACCTGTATCTTCTTGAAATGAAGCCTGGATGATGTTTTTTAATTTTTAGAATTTTTTTGCATTTATTTTTTAATTTTCTAACTCGGGTCGGGTTCGAACGGATAGGAAGGAAATTTTTTTCCTCTCTATTTTTCGGCCTGTCCTGACCTGTTTCATCTTGAAATGACGCCAGGATGATGTTTTTTAATTTTTAGAATTTTTTTGCATTTATTTTTGAATTTTCTAACTCGGGTCGGGTTCGAACGGATAGGAGGAAATTTTTTTTCTTCTCTATTTTTCGGCCTGTCCATACCCGTTTAGTCTTGAAATGAAGCCTGGATGATGTTTTTTAATTTTTAGAATTTTTTTGCATTTTATTTTTGAATTTTCTTTCTCGGGTCGGGTTCGAAAGGATAAGATGGAAATTTTTTTTCTTCTCTATTTTTCGGCCTGTCCATACCCGTTTAGTCTTGAAATGAAGCCTGGATGATGTTTTTTAATTTTTAGAATTTTTTTTCATTTTATTTTTCAATTTTCTATCTCGGGTCGGGTTCGAACGGATAGGAAGGAAATTTTTTTTCTTCTCTATTTTTCGGCCTGTCCAAACCCGTTTAGTCTTGAAATGAAGCCCGGATGATATTTTTTAATTTTTAGAATTTTTATGCATTTTATTTTTGAATTTTCTATCTCGGGTCGGGTTCGAACGGATAGGAAGGAAATTTTTTTTCTTCTCTATCTTTCGGCCTGTCCTGACCCGTTTCATCTTGAAATGCAGCATGGATGATGTTTTTTAATTTTTAGAATTTATTTTTGAATTTTCTAAGTCGGGTCGGGTTAGAACGGATAGGAAGGAAATTTTTTTTCTTCTCTATCTTTCGGCCTGTCCTGACCCGTTTCATCTTGAAATGTAGCATGGATGATGTTTTTTAATTTTTAGAATTTATTTTTGAATTTTCTAAGTCGGGTCTGGTTCGAATGGATAGGATGGAAATTTTTTTTCTTCTCTATTTTTCGGCCTGTCCATACCCGTTTAGTCTTGAAATGAAGCCTGGATGATGTTTTTTAATTTTTAGAATTTTTTTTCATTTTATTTTTGAATTTTCTATCTCGGGTCGGGTTCGAACGGATAGGAAGGAAATTTTTTTTCTTCTCTATCTTTCGGCCTGTCCTGACCCGTTTCATCTTGAAATGCAGCCTGGATGATGTTTTTTAATTTTTAGAATTTATTTTTGAATTTTCTAAGTCGGGTCGGGTTAGAACGGATAGGAAGGAAATTTTTTTTCTTCTCTATCTTTCGGCCTGTCCTGACCCGTTTCATCTTGAAATGCAGCATGGATGATGTTTTTTAATTTTTAGAATTTATTTTTGAATTTTCTAAGTCGGGTCGGGTTAGAACGGATAGGAGGAAATTTTTTTACTTCTCTGTTTTTCGGCCTGTCCATACCCGTTTAGTCTTGAAATGAAGCTTGGATGATGTTTTTTAATTTTTAGAATTTCTTTTTGAATTTTCTAAGTCGGGTCGGGTTCGAACGGATAGGATGGAAATTTTTTTTCTTCTCTATTTTTCGGCCTGTCCATACCCGTTTAGTCTTGAAATGAAGCCTGGATGATGTTTTTTAATTTTTAGAATTTTTTTTCATTTTATTTTTGAATTTTCTATCTCGGTTCGGGTTCGAATGGATAGGAAGGAAATTTTTTTTCTTCTCTATTTTTCGGCCTGTCCATACCCGTTTAGTCTTGAAATGAAGCCCGGATGATGTTTTTTAATTTTTAGAATTTTTATGCATTTTATTTTTGAATTTTCTATCTCGGGTCGGGTTCGAACGGATAGGAAGGAAATTTTTTTTCTTCTCTATCTTTCGGCCTGTCCTGACCCGTTTCATCTTGAAATGCAGCCTGGATGATGTTTTTTAATTTTTAGAATTTATTTTTGAATTTTCTAAGTCGGGTCGGGTTAGAACGGATAGGAAGGAAATTTTTTTTCTTCTCTATTTTTCGGCCTGTCCATACCCGTTTAGTCTTGAAATGAAGCCCGGATGAGGTTTTTTAATTTTTAGAATTTTTATGCATTTTATTTTTGAATTTTCTATCTCGGGTCGGGTTCGAACGGATAGGAAGGAAATTTTTTTTCTTCTCTATCTTTCGGCCTGTCCTTACCCGTTTCATCTTGAAATGCAGCCTGGATGATGTTTTTTAATTTTTAGAATTTATTTTTGAATTTTCTAAGTCGGGTCGGGTTAGAACGGATAGGAAGGAAATTTTTTTTCTTCTCTATTTTTCGGCTTGTCCATACCCGTATGTTCTTGAAATGAAGCCTGTATGATATTTTTCAATTTTTAAAATTTTTTTGCATTTATTTTTTAATTTTCTAACTCGGGTCGGGTTCGAACGGATAGGAAGGAAATTTTTTTTCCTCTCTATTTTTCAGCCTGTCCTGACTCGTTTCATCTTGGAACGAAGCGAGGATGATGTTTTTTAATTTTTAGAATTTTTTTGCATTTATTTTGGAATTTTCTAACTCGGGTCGGGTTCGAACGGATAGGAGGAAATTTTTTTTCTTCTCTATTTTTCGGCCTGTCCATACCCGTTTAGTCTTGAAATGAAGCGTGGATGATGTTTTTTAATTTTTAGAATTTATTTTTGAATTTTCTAAGTCGGGTCAGGTTCGAACGGATAGGATGGAAATTTTTTTTCTTATCTATTTTTCGGCCTGTCCATACCCGTTTAGTCTTGAAATGAAGCCTGGATGATGTTTTTTAATTTTTAGAATTTTTTTTCATTTTATTTTTGAATTTTCTATCTCGGGTCGGGTTCGAACAGATTGGAAGGAAATTTTTTTTTCTTCTCTATTTTTCGGCTTGTCCATACCCGTATCTTCTTGAAATGAAGCCTGGATGATGTTTTTTAATTTTTAGAATTTTTTTGCATTTATTTTTTAATTTTCTAACTCGGGTCGGGTTCGAACGGATAGGAAGGAAATTTTTTTCCTCTCTATTTTTCGGCCTGTCCTGACCCGTTTCATCTTGAAATGATGCCAGGATGATGTTTTTTAATTTTTAGAATTTTTTTGCATTTATTTTTGAATTTTCTAACTCGGGTCGGGTTCGAACGGATAGGAGGAAATTTTTTTTCTTCTCTATTTTTCGGCCTGTCCATACCCGTTTAGTCTTGAAATGAAGCCTGGATGATGTTTTTTAATTTTTAGAATTTTTTTGCATTTTATTTTTGAATTTTCTATCTCGGGTAGGGTTCGAAAGGATAAAATGGAAATTTTTTTTCTTCTCTATTTTTCGGCCTGTCCATACCCGTTTAGTCTTGAAATGAAGCCTGGATGATGATTTTTAATTTTTAGAATTTTTTTTCATTTTATTTTTGAATTTTCTATCTCGGGTCGGGTTCGTACGGATAGGAAGGAAATTTTTTTTCTTCTCTATTTTTCGGCCTGTCCATACCCGTTTAGTCTTGAAATGAAGCCCGGATGAGGTTTTTTAATTTTTAGAATTCTTATGCATTTTATTTTTGAATTTTCTATCTCGGGTCGAGTTCGAACGGATAGGAAGGAAATTTTTTTTCTTCTCTATCTTTCGGCCTGTCCTGACCCGTTTCATCTTGAAATGCAGCATGGATGATGTTTTTTAATTTTTAGAATTTATTTTTGAATTTTCTAAGTCGGGTCGGGTTAGAACGGATAGGAAGGAAATTTTTTTTCTTCTCTATTTTTAGGCTTGTCCATACCCGTATGTTCTTGAAATGAAGCCTGTATGATGTTTTTCAATTTTTAAAATTTTTTTGCATTTATTTTTTAATTTTCTAACTCGGGTCGGGTTCGAACGGATAGGAAGGAAATTTTTTTTCCTCTCTATTTTTCAGCCTGTCCTGACTCGTTTCATCTTGAAACGAAGCCAGGATGATGTTTTTTAATTTTTAGAATTTTTTTGCATTTATTTTTGAATTTTCTAACTCGGGTCGGGTTCGAACGGATAGGAGGAAATTTTTTTTCTTCTCTATTTTTCGGCCTGTCCATACCCGTTTAGTCTTGAAATGAAGCTTGGATGATGTTTTTTAATTTTTAGAATTTATTTTTGAATTTTCTAAGTCGGGTCGGGTTCGAACGGATAGGATGGAAATTTTTTTTCTTCTCTATTTTTCGGCCTGTCCATACCCGTTTAGTCTTGAAATGAAGCCTGGATGATGTTTTTTAATTTTTAGAATTTATTTTTGAATTTTCTAAGTCGGGTCGGGTTAGAACGGATAGGAAGGAAATTTTTTTTCTTCTCTATTTTTCGGCCTGTCCATACCCGTTTAGTCTTGAAATGAAGCTTCGATGATGTTTTTTTATTTTTAGAATTTATTTTTGAATTTTCTAAGTCGGGTCGGGTTCGAACGGATAGGATGGAAATTTTTTTTCTTCTCTATTTTTCGGCCTGTCCATACCCGTTTAGTGTTGAAATGAAGCCTGGACGATGTTTTTTAATTTTTAGAATTTTTTTTCATTTTATTTTTGAATTTTCTATCTCGGGTCGGGTTCGAACAGATTGGAAGGAAAATTTTTTTTCTTCTCTATTTTTCGGCTTGTCCATACCCGTTTAGTCTTGAAATGAAGCCTGGATGATGTTTTTTAATTTTTAGAATTTTTTTGCATTTATTTTTGAATTTTCTAACTCGGGTCGGGTTCGAACGGATAGGAGGAAATTTTTTTTCATCTCTATTTTTCGGCCTGTCCATACCCGTTTAGTCTTGAAATGAAGCCTGGATGATGTTTTTTAATTTTTAGAATTTTTTTGCATTTTATTTTTGAATTTTCTATCTCGGGTCGGGTTCGAAAGGATAAGATGGAAATTTTTTTTCTTCTCTATTTTTCGGCCCGTCCATACCCGTTTAGTCTTGAAATGAAGCCTGGATGATGTTTTTTAATTTTTAGAATTTTGTTTCATTTTATTTTTGAATTTTCTATCTCGGGTCGGGTTCGAACGAATAGGAAGGAAATTTTTTTTCTTCTCTATTTTTCGGCCTGTCCATACCCGTTTAGTCTTGAAATGAAGCCCGGATGAGGTTTTTTTATTTTTAGAATTTTTATGCATTTTATTTTTGAATTTTCTATCTCGGGTCGGGTTCGAACGGATAGGAAGGAAATTTTTTTTCTTCTCTATCTTTCCGCCAGTCCTGACCCGTTTCATCTTGAAATGCAGCCTGGATGATGTTTTTTAATTTTTAGAATTTATTTTTGAATTTTCTAAGTCGGGTCGGGTTAGAACGGATAGGAAGGAAATTTTTTTTCTTCTCTATTTTTCGGCTTGTCCATACCCGTATGTTCTTGAAATGAAGCCTGTATGATGTTTTTCAATTTTTAAAATTTTTTTGCATTTATTTTTTAATTTTCTAACTCGGGTCGGGTTCGAACGGATAGGAAGGAAATTTTTTTGCCTCTCTATTTTTCAGCCTGTCCTAACTCGTTTCATCTTGAAACGAAGCCAGGATGATGTTTTTTAATTTTTAGAATTTTTTTTCATTTATTTTTGAATTTTCTAACTCGGGTTGGGTTCGAACGGATAGGAGGAAATTTTTTTACTTCTCTGTTTTTCGGCCTGTCCATACCCGTTTAGTCTTGAAATGAAGCTTGGATGATGTTTTTTAATTTTTAGAATTTATTTTTGAATTTTCTAAGTCGGGTCGGCTTCGAACGGATAGGATGGAAATTTTTTTTCTTCTCTATTTTTCGGCCTGTCCATACCCGTTTAGTCTTGAAATGAAGCCTGGATGATGTTTTTTAATTTTTAGAATTTTTTTTCATTTTATTTTTGAATTTTCTATCTCGGTTCGGGTTCGAATGGATAGGAAGGAAATTTTTTTTCTTCTCTATTTTTCGGCCTGTCCATACCCGTTTAGTCTTGAAATGAAGCCCGGATGATGTTTTTTAATTTTTAGAATTTTTATGCATTTTATTTTTGAATTTTCTATCTCGGGTCGGGTTCGAACGGATAGGAAGGAAATTTTTTTTCTTCTCTATCTTTCGGCCTGTCCTGACCCGTTTCATCTTGAAATGCAGCATGGATGATGTTTTTTAATTTTTAGAATTTATTTTTGAATTTTCTAAGTCGGGTCGGGTTAGAACGGATAGGAAGGAAATTTTTTTTCTTCTCTATTTTTCGGCTTGTCCATACCCGTATGTTCTTGAAATGAAGCCTGTATGATGTTTTTCAATTTTTAAAATTTTTTTGCATTTATTTTTTAATTTTCTAACTCGGGTCGGGTTCGAACGGATAGGAAGGAAATTTTTTTTCCTCTCTATTTTTCAGCCTGTCCTAACTCGTTTCATCTTGAAACGAAGCCAGGATGATGTTTTTTAATTTTTAGAATTTTTTTTCATTTATTTTTGAATTTTCTAACTCGGGTTGGGTTCGAACGGATAGGAGGAAATTTTTTTACTTCTCTGTTTTTCGGCCTGTCCATACCCGTTTAGTCTTGAAATGAAGCTTGGATGATGTTTTTTAATTTTTAGAATTTATTTTTGAATTTTCTAAGTCGGGTCGGGTTCGAACGGATAGGATGGAATTTTTTTTTCTTCTCTATTTTTCGGCCTGTCCATACCCGTTTAGTCTTGAAATGAAGCCTGGATGATGTTTTTTAATTTTTAGAATTTATTTTTGAATTTTCTAAGTCGGGTCGGGTTAGAACGGATAGGAAGGAAATTTTTTTTCTTCTCTATTTTTCGGCCTGTCCATACCCGTTTAGTCTTGAAATGAAGCTTGGATGATGTTTTTTTATTTTTAGAATTTATTTTTGAATTTTCTAAGTCGGGTCGGGTTCGAACGGATAGGATGGAAATTTTTTTTCTTCTCTATTTTTCGGCCTGTCCATACCCGTTTAGTGTTGAAATGAAGCCTGGACGATGTTTTTTAATTTTTAGAATTTTTTTTCATTTTATTTTTGAATTTTCTATCTCGGGTCGGGTTCGAACAGATTGGAAGGAAAATTTTTTTTCTTCTCTATTTTTCGGCTTGTCCATACCCGTTTAGTCTTGAAATGAAGCCTGGATGATGTTTTTTAATTTTTAGAATTTTTTTGCATTTATTTTTGAATTTTCTAACTCGGGTCGGGTTCGAACGGATAGGAGGAAATTTTTTTTCATCTCTATTTTTCGGCCTGTCCATACCCGTTTAGTCTTGAAATGAAGCCTGGATGATGTTTTTTAATTTTTAGAATTTTTTTGCATTTTATTTTTGAATTTTCTATCTCGGGTCGGGTTCGAAAGGATAAGATGGAAATTTTTTTTCTTCTCTATTTTTCGGCCCGTCCATACCCGTTTAGTCTTGAAATGAAGCCTGGATGATGTTTTTTAATTTTTAGAATTTTGTTTCATTTTATTTTTGAATTTTCTATCTCGGGTCGGGTTCGAACGGATAGGAAGGAAATTTTTTTTCTTCTCTATTTTTCGGCCTGTCCATACCCGTTTAGTCTTGAAATGAAGCCCGGATGAGGTTTTTTTATTTTTAGAATTTTTATGCATTTTATTTTTGAATTTTCTATCTCGGGTCGGGTTCGAACGGATAGGAAGGAAATTTTTTTTCTTCTCTATCTTTCCGCCAGTCCTGACCCGTTTCATCTTGAAATGCAGCCTGGATGATGTTTTTTAATTTTTAGAATTTATTTTTGAATTTTCTAAGTCGGGTCGGGTTAGAACGGATAGGAAGGAAATTTTTTTTCTTCTCTATTTTTCGGCTTGTCCATACCCGTATGTTCTTGAAATGAAGCCTGTATGATGTTTTTCAATTTTTAAAATTTTTTTGCATTTATTTTTTAATTTTCTAACTCGGGTCGGGTTCGAACGGATAGGAAGGAAATTTTTTTGCCTCTCTATTTTTCAGCCTGTCCTAACTCGTTTCATCTTGAAACGAAGCCAGGATGATGTTTTTTAATTTTTAGAATTTTTTTTCATTTATTTTTGAATTTTCTAACTCGGGTTGGGTTCGAACGGATAGGAGGAAATTTTTTTACTTCTCTGTTTTTCGGCCTGTCCATACCCGTTTAGTCTTGAAATGAAGCTTGGATGATGTTTTTTAATTTTTAGAATTTATTTTTGAATTTTCTAAGTCGGGTCGGGTTCGAACGGATAGGATGGAAATTTTTTTTCTTCTCTATTTTTCGGCCTGTCCATACCCGTTTAGTCTTGAAATGAAGCCTGGATGATGTTTTTTAATTTTTAGAATTTTTTTTCATTTTATTTTTGAATTTTCTATCTCGGTTCGGGTTCGAATGGATAGGAAGGAAATTTTTTTTCTTCTCTATTTTTCGGCCTGTCCATACCCGTTTAGTCTTGAAATGAAGCCCGGATGATGTTTTTTAATTTTTAGAATTTTTATGCATTTTATTTTTGAATTTTCTATCTCGGGTCGGGTTCGAACGGATAGGAAGGAAATTTTTTTTCTTCTCTATCTTTCGGCCTGTCCTGACCCGTTTCATCTTGAAATGCAGCATGGATGATGTTTTTTAATTTTTAGAATTTATTTTTGAATTTTCTAAGTCGGGTCGGGTTAGAACGGATAGGAAGGAAATTTTTTTTCTTCTCTATTTTTCGGCTTGTCCATACCCGTATGTTCTTGAAATGAAGCCTGTATGATGTTTTTCAATTTTTAAAATTTTTTTGCATTTATTTTTTAATTTTCTAACTCGGGTCGGGTTCGAACGGATAGGAAGGAAATTTTTTTTCCTCTCTATTTTTCAGCCTGTCCTGACTCGTTTCATCTTGAAACGAAGCCAGGATGATGTTTTTTAATTTTTAGAATTTTTTTGCATTTATTTTTGAATTTTCTAACTCGGGTCGGGTTCGAACGGATAGGAGGAAATTTTTTTTCTTCTCTATTTTTCGGCCTGTCCATACCCGTTTAGTCTTGAAATGAAGCTTGGATGATGTTTTTTAATTTTTAGAATTTATTTTTGAATTTTCTAAGTCGGGTCGGGTTCGAACGGATAGGATGGAAATTTTTTTTCTTCTCTATTTTTCGGCCTGTCCATACCCGTTTAGTCTTGAAATGAAGCCTGGATGATGTTTTTTAATTTTTAGAATTTATTTTTGAATTTTCTAAGTCGGGTCGGGTTAGAACGGATAGGAAGGAAATTTTTTTTCTTCTCTATTTTTCGGCCTGTCCATACCCGTTTAGTCTTGAAATGAAGCTTGGATGATGTTTTTTTATTTTTAGAATTTATTTTTGAATTTTCTAAGTCGGGTCGGGTTCGAACGGATAGGATGGAAATTTTTTTTCTTCTCTATTTTTCGGCCTGTCCATACCCGTTTAGTGTTGAAATGAAGCCTGGACGATGTTTTTTAATTTTTAGAATTTTTTTTCATTTTATTTTTGAATTTTCTATCTCGGGTCGGGTTCGAACAGATTGGAAGGAAAATTTTTTTTCTTCTCTATTTTTCGGCTTGTCCATACCCGTATCTTCTTGAAATGAAGCCTGGATGATGTTTTTTAATTTTTAGAATTTTTTTTGCATTTATTTTTTAATTTTCTAACTCGGGTCGGGTTCGAACGGATAGGAAGGAAATTTTTTTCCTCTCTATTTTTCGGCCTGTCCTGACCCGTTTCATCTTGAAATGATGCCAGGATGATGTTTTTTAATTTTTAGAATTTTTTTGCATTTATTTTTGAATTTTCTAACTCGGGTCGGGTTCGAACGGATAGGAGGAAATTTTTTTTCTTCTCTATTTTTCGGCCTGTCCATACCCGTTTAGTCTTGAAATGAAGCCTGGATGATGTTTTTTAATTTTTAGAATTTTTTTGCATTTTATTTTTGAATTTTCTATCTCGGGTCGGGTTCGAAAGGATAAGATGGAAATTTTTTTTCTTCTCTATTTTTCGGCCCGTCCATACCCGTTTAGTCTTGAAATGAAGCCTGGATGATGTTTTTTAATTTTTAGAATTTTTTTTCATTTTATTTTTGAATTTTCTATCTCGGGTCGGGTTCGAACGGATAGGAAGGAAATTTTTTTTCTTCTCTATTTTTCGGCCTGTCCATACCCGTTTAGTCTTGAAATGAAGCCCGGATGAGGTTTTTTTATTTTTAGAATTTTTATGCATTTTATTTTTGAATTTTCTATCTCGGGTCGGGTTCGAACGGATAGGAAGGAAATTTTTTTTCTTCTCTATCTTTCCGCCAGTCCTGACCCGTTTCATCTTGAAATGCAGCCTGGATGATGTTTTTTAATTTTTAGAATTTATTTTTGAATTTTCTAAGTCGGGTCGGGTTAGAACGGATAGGAAGGAAATTTTTTTTCTTCTCTATTTTTCGGCTTGTCCATACCCGTATGTTCTTGAAATGAAGCCTGTATGATGTTTTTCAATTTTTAAAATTTTTTTGCATTTATTTTTTAATTTTCTAACTCGGGTCGGGTTCGAACGGATAGGAAGGAAATTTTTTTGCCTCTCTATTTTTCAGCCTGTCCTAACTCGTTTCATCTTGAAACGAAGCCAGGATGATGTTTTTTAATTTTTAGAATTTTTTTTCATTTATTTTTGAATTTTCTAACTCGGGTTGGGTTCGATCGGATAGGAGGAAATTTTTTTACTTCTCTGTTTTTCGGCCTGTCCATACCCGTTTAGTCTTGAAATGAAGCTTGGATGATGTTTTTTAATTTTTAGAATTTATTTTTGAATTTTCTAAGTCGGGTCGGGTTCGAACGGATAGGATGGAAATTTTTTTTCTTCTCTATTTTTCGGCCTGTCCATACCCGTTTAGTCTTGAAATGAAGCCTGGATGATGTTTTTTAATTTTTAGAATTTTTTTTCATTTTATTTTTGAATTTTCTATCTCGGTTCGGGTTCGAATGGATAGGAAGGAAATTTTTTTTCTTCTCTATTTTTCGGCCTGTCCATACCCGTTTAGTCTTGAAATGAAGCCCGGATGATGTTTTTTAATTTTTAGAATTTTTATGCATTTTATTTTTGAATTTTCTATCTCGGGTCGGGTTCGAACGGATAGGAAGGAAATTTTTTTTCTTCTCTATCTTTCGGCCTGTCCTGACCCGTTTCATCTTGAAATGCAGCCTGGATGATGTTTTTTAATTTTTAGAATTTATTTTTGAATTTTCTAAGTCGGGTCGGGTTAGAACGGATAGGAAGGAAATTTTTTTTCTTCTCTATTTTTCGGCCTGTCCATACCCGTTTAGTCTTGAAATGAAGCCCGGATGAGGTTTTTTAATTTTTAGAATTTTTATGCATTTTTTTTATGAATTTTCTATCTCGGGTCGGGTTCGAACGGATAGGAAGGAAATTTTTTTTCTTCTCTATCTTTCGGCCTGTCCTGACCCGTTTCATCTTGAAATGCAGCCTGGATGATGTTTTTTAATTTTTAGAATTTATTTTTGAATTTTCTAAGTCGGGTCGGGTTAGAACGGATAGGAAGGAAATTTTTTTTCTTCTCTATTTTTCGGCTTGTCCATACCCGTATGTTCTTGAAATGAAGCCTGTATGATATTTTTCAATTTTTAAAATTTTTTTGCATTTATTTTTTAATTTACTAACTCGGGTCGGGTTCGAACGGATAGGAAGGAAATTTTTTTTCCTCTCTATTTTTCAGCCTGTCCTGACTCGTTTCATCTTGGAACGAAGCCAGGATGATGTTTTTTAATTTTTAGAATTTTTTTGCATTTATTTTGGAATTTTCTAACTCGGGTCGGGTTCGAACGGATAGGAGGAAATTTTTTTTCTTCTCTATTTTTCGGCCTGTCCATACCCGTTTAGTCTTGAAATGAAGCGTGGATGATGTTTTTTAATTTTTAGAATTTATTTTTGAATTTTCTAAGTCGGGTCAGGTTCGAACGGATAGGATGGAAATTTTTTTTCTTATCTATTTTTCGGCCTGTCCATACCCGTTTAGTCTTGAAATGAAGCCTGGATGATGTTTTTTAATTTTTAGAATTTTTTTTCATTTTATTTTTGAATTTTCTATCTCGGGTCGGGTTCGAACAGATTGGAAGGAAATTTTTTTTTCTTCTCTATTTTTCGGCTTGTCCATACTCGTATCTTCTTGAAATGAAGCCTGGATGATGTTTTTTTATTTTTAGAATTTTTTTGCATTTATTTTTTAATTTTCTAACTCGGGTCGGGTTCGAACGGATAGGAAGGAAATTTTTTTCCTCTCTATTTTTCGGCCTGTCCTGACCCGTTTCATCTTGAAATGATGCCAGGATGATGTTTTTTAATTTTTAGAATTTTTTTGCATTTATTTTTGAATTTTCTAACTCGGGTCGGGTTCGAACGGATAGGAGGAAATTTTTTTTCTTCTCTATTTTTCGGCCTGTCCATACCCGTTTAGTCTTGAAATGAAGCCTGGATGATGTTTTTTAATTTTTACAATTTTTTTGCATTTTATTTTTGAATTTTCTATCTCGGGTAGGGTTCGAAAGGATAAGATGGAAATTTTTTTTCTTCTCTATTTTTCGGCCTGTCCATACCCGTTTAGTCTTGAAATGAAGCCTGGATGATGTTTTTTAATTTTTAGAATTTATTTTTGAATTTTCTAAGTCGGGTCGGGTTCGAACGGATAGGATGGAAATTTTTTTTCTTCTCTATTTTTCGGCCTGTCCATACCCGTTTAGTCTTGAAATGAAGCCTGGATGATGTTTTTTAATTTTTAGAATTTATTTTTGAATTTTCTAAGTCGGGTCGGGTTAGAACGGATAGGAAGGAAATTTTTTTTCTTCTCTATTTTTCGGCTTGTCCATACCCGTATGTTCTTGAAATGAAGCCTGTATGATGTTTTTCAATTTTTAAAATTTTTTTGCATTTATTTTTTAATTTTCTAACTCGGGTCGGGTTCGAACGGATAGGAAGGAAATTTTTTTTCCTCTCTATTTTTCAGCCTGTCCTGACTCGTTTCATCTTGAAACGAAGCCAAGATGATGTTTTTTAATTTTTAGAATTTTTTTGCATTTATTTTGGAATTTTCTAACTCGGGTCGAGTTCGAACGGATAGGAGGAAATTTTTTTTCTTCTCTATTTTTCGGCCTGTCCATACCCGTTTAGTCTTGAAATGAAGCTTGGATGATGTTTTTTAATTTTTAGAATTTATTTTTGAATTTTCTAAGTCGGGTCGGGTTCGAACGGATAGGATGGAAATTTTTTTTCTTCTCTATTTTTCGGCCTGTCCATACCCGTTTAGTCTTGAAATGAATCCTGGACGATGTTTTTTAATTTTTAGAATTTTTTTTCATTTTATTTTTGAATTTTCTATCTCGGGTCGGGTTCGAACAGATTGGAAGGAAATTTTTTTTTCTTCTCTATTTTTCGGCTTGTCCATACCCGTATCTTCTTGAAATGAAGCCTGGATGACGTTTTTTAATATTTAGAATTTTTTTACATTTATTTTTTAATTTTCTAACTCGGGTCGGGTTCGAACGTATAGGAAGGAAATTTTTTTCCTCTCTATTTTTCGGCCTGTCCTGACCCGTTTCATCTTGTAATGATGCCAGGATGATGTTTTTTAATTTTTAGAATTTTTTTGCATTTATTTTTGAATTTTCTAACTCGGGTCGGATTCGAACGGATAGGATAAAATTTTTTTTCTTCTCTATTTTTCGGCCTGTCCATACCCGTTTAGTCTTGAAATGAAGCCTGGATGATGTTTTTTAATTTTTAGAATTTTTTTGCATTTATTTTTGAATTTTCTAACTCGGGTCGGGTTCGAACGGATAGGAGGAAATTTTTTTTCTTCTCTATTTTTCGGCCTGTCCATACCCATTTAGTCTTGAAATGAAGCCTGGATGATGTTTTTTAATTTTTAGAATTTTTTTGCATTTTATTTTTGTATTTTCTATCTCGGGTCGGGTTCGAAAGGATAAGATGGAAATTTTTTTTCTTCTCTATTTTTCGGACTGTCCATACCCGTTTAGTCTTGAAATGAAGCCTGGATGACGTTTTTTAATTTTTAGAATTTTTTTTCATTTTATTTTTGAATTTTCTATCTCGGGTCGGGTTCGAACGGATAGGAAGGAAATTCTTTTTCTTCTCTATTTTTCGGCCTGTCCTGACATGATTCATCTTGAAATGAAGCCTGGATGATATTTTTTAATTTTTAGAATTTTTTTGCGTTTATTTTTGAATTTTCTATATCGGGTCGGGTTCGAACGGATAGGAAGGAAATTTTTTTTCCTCTCTATTTTTCAGCCTGTCCTGACTCGTTTCATCTTGAAACGAAGCCAAGATGATGTTTTTTAATTTTTAGAATTTTTTTGCATTTATTTTTGAATTTTCTAACTCGGGTCGGGTTTGAACGGATAGGAGGAAATTTTTTTTCTTCTCTATTTTTCGGCCTGTCCATACCCGTTTAGTCCTGAAATGAAGCTTGGATGATGTTTTTTAATTTTTAGAATTTATTTTTGAATTTTCTAAGTCGGGTCGGGTTCGAACGGATAGGATGGAAATTTTTTTTCTTCTCTATTTTTCGGCCTGTCCATACCCGTTTAGTCTTGAAATGAAGCCTGGACGATGTTTTTTAATTTTTAGAATTTTTTTTCATTTTATTTTTGAATTTTCTATCTCGGGTCGGGTTCGAACAGATTGGAAGGAAATTTTTTTCTCTTCTCTATTTTTCGGCTTGTCCATACCCGTATCTTCTTGAAATGAAGCCTGGATGATGTTTTTTAATATTTAGAATTTTTTTGCATTTATTTTTTAATTTTCTAACTCGGGTCGGGTTCGAACGGATAGGAAGGAAATTTTTTTCCTCTCTATTTTTCGGCCTGTCCTGACCCGTTTCATCTTGAAATGATGCCAGGATGATGTTTTTTAATTTTTAGAATTTTTTTGCATTTATTTTTGAATTTTCTAACTCGGGTCGAGTTCGAACGGATAGGAGGAAATTTTTTTTCTTCTCTATTTTTCGGCCTGTCCATACCCGTTTAGTCTTGAAATGAAGCCTGGATGATGTTTTTTAATTTTTAGAATTTTTTTGCATTTTATTTTTGAATTTTCTATCTCGGGTCGGGTTCGAAAGGATAAGATGGAAATTTTTTTTCTTCTCTATTTTTCGGCCTGTCCATACCCGTTTAGTCTTGAAATGAAGCCTGGATGATGTTTTTTAATTTTTAGAATTTTTTTTCATTTTATTTTTGAATTTTCTATCTCGGGTCGGGTTCGAACGGATAGGAAGGAAATTTTTTTTCTTCTCTATTTTTCGGCCTGTCCATACCCGTTTAGTCTTGAAATGAAGCCCGGATGATGTTTTTTAATTTTTAGAATTTTTATGCATTTTATTTTTGAATTTTCTATCTCGGGTCGGGTTCGAACGGATAGGAAGGAAATTTTTTTTCTTCTCTATCTTTCAGCCTGTCCTGACCCGTTTCATCTTGAAATGCAGCCTGGATGATGTTTTTTAATTTTTAGTATTTATTTTTGAATTTTCTAAGTCGGGTCGGGTTAGAACGGATAGGAAGGAAATTTTTTTTCTTCTCTATTTTTCGGCTTGTCCATACCCGTATGTTCTTGAAATGAAGCCTGTATGATGTTTTTCAATTTTTAAAATTTTTTTGCATTTATTTTTTAATTTTCTAACTCGGGTCGGGTTCGAACGGATAGGAAGGAAATTTTTTTTCCTCCCCATTTTTCAGCCTGTCCTGACTCGTTTCATCTTGAAACGAAGCCAGGATGATGTTTTTTAATTTTTAGAATTTTTTTCCATTTATTTTTGAATTTTCTAACTCGGGTCGGGTTCGAACGGATAGGAGGAAATTTTTTTTCTTCTCTGTTTTTCGGCCTGTCCATACCCGTTTAGTCTTGAAATGAAGCTTGGATGATGTTTTTTAATTTTTAGAATTTATTTTTGAATTTTCTAAGTCGGGTCGGGTTCGAACGGATAGGATGGAAATTTTTTTTCTTCTCTATTTTTCGGCCTGTCCATACCCGTTTAGTCTTGAAATGAAGCCTGGATGATGTTTTTTAATTTTTAGAATTTTTTTTCATTTTATTTTTGAATTTTCTATCTCGGTTCGGGTTCGAATGGATAGCAAGGAAATTTTTTTTCTTCTCTATTTTTCGGCCTGTCCATACCCGTTTAGTCTTGAAATGAAACCCGGATGATGTTTTTTAATTTTTAGAATTTTTATGCATTTTATTTTTGAATTTTCTATCTCGGGTCGGGTTCGAACGGATAGGAAGGACATTTTTTTTCTTCTCTATCTTTCGGCCTGTCCTGACCCGTTTCATCTTGAAATGCAGCCTGGATGATGTTTTTTAATTTTTAGAATTTATTTTTGAATTTTCTAAGTCGGGTCGGGTTAGAACGGATAGGAAGGAAATTTTTTTTCTTCTCTATTTTTCGGCTTGTCCATACCCGTATGTTCTTGAAATGAAGCCTGTATGATGTTTTTCAATTTTTAAAATTTTTTTGCATTTATTTTTTAATTTTCTAACTCGGGTCGGGTTCGAACGGATAGGAAGGAAATTTTTTTTCCTCTTTATTTTTCAGCCTGTCCTGACTCGTTTCATCTTGAAACGAAGCCAAGATGATGTTTTTTAATTTTTAGAATTTTTTTGCATTTATTTTGGAATTTTCTAACTCGGGTCGGGTTCGAACGGATAGGAGGAAATTTTTTTTCTTCTCTATTTTTCGGCCTGTCCATACCCGTTTAGTCTTGAAATGAAGCTTGGATGATGTTTTTTAATTTTTAGAATTTATTTTTGAATTTTCGAAGTCGGGTCGGGTTCGAACGGATAGGATGGAAATTTTTTTTCTTCTCTATTTTTCGGCCTGTCCATACCCGTTTAGTCTTGAAATGAATCCTGGACGATGTTTTTTAATTTTTAGAATTTTTTTTCATTTTATTTTTGAATTTTCTATCTCGGGTCGGGTTCGAACAGATTGGAAGGAAATTTTTTTTTCTTCTCTATTTTTCGGCTTGTCCATACCCGTATCTTCTTGAAATGAAGCCTGGATGACGTTTTTTAATATTTAGAATTTTTTTGCATTTATTTTTTAATTTTCTAACTCGGGTCGGGTTCGAACGTATAGGAAGGAAATTTTTTTCCTCTCTATTTTTCGGCCTGTCCTGACCCGTTTCATCTTGTAATGATGCCAGGATGATGTTTTTTAATTTTTAGAATTTTTTTGCATTTATTTTTGAATTTTCTAACTCGGGTCGGGTTCGAACGGATAGGATAAAATTTTTTTTCTTCTCTATTTTTCGACCTGTCCATACCCGTTTAGTCTTGAAATGAAGCCTGGATGATGTTTTTTAATTTTTAGAATTTTTTTGCATTTTATTATTGAATTTTCTATCTCGGGTCGGGTTCGAAAGGATAAGATGGAAATTTTTTTTCTTCTCTATTTTTCGGCCTGTCCATACCCGTGTAGTCTTGAAATGAAGCCTGGATGATGTTTTTTAATTTTTAGAATTTTTTTTCATTTTATTTTTGAATTTTCTATCTCGGGTCGGGTTCGAACGGATAGGAAGGAAATTTGTTTTCTTCTCTATTTTTCGGCCTGTCCATACCCGTTTAGTCTTGAAATGAAGCCCGGATGATGTTTTTTAATTTTTAGAATTTTTATGCATTTTATTTTTGAATTTTCTATCTCGGGTCGGGTTCGTACGGATAGGAAGGAAATTTTTTTTCTTCTCTATCTTTCGGCCTGTCCTGACCCGTTTCATCTTGAAATGCAGCCTGGATGATGTTTTTTAATTTTTAGAATTTATTTTTGAATTTTCTAAGTCGGGTCGGGTTAGAACGGATAGGAAGGAAATTTTTTTTCTTCTCTATTTTTCGGCTTGTCCATACCCGTATGTTCTTGAAATGAAGCCTGTATGATGTTTTTCAATTTTTAAAATTTTTTTGCATTTATTTTTTAATTTTCTAACTCGGGTCGGGTTCGAACGGATAGGGAGGAAATTTTTTTTCCTCTCTATTTTTCAGCCTGTCCTGACTCGTTTCATCTTGAAACGAAGCCAGGATGATGTTTTTTAATTTTTAGAATTTTTTTGCATTTATTTTGGAATTTTCTAACTCGGGTCGGGTTCGAACGGATAGGAGGAAATTTTTTTTCTTCTCTATTTTTCGGCCTGTCCATACCCGTTTAGTCTTGAAATGAAGCGTGGATGATGTTTTTTAATTTTTAGAATTTATTTTTGAATTTTCTAAGTCGGGTCAGGTTCGAACGGATAGGATGGAAATTTTTTTTCTTATCTATTTTTCGGCCTGTCCATACCCGTTTAGTCTTGAAATGAAGCCTGGATGATGTTTTTTAATTTTTAGAATTTTTTTTCATTTTATTTTTGAATTTTCTATCTCGGGTCGGGTTCGAACAGATTGGAAGGAAATTTTTTTTTCTTCTCTATTTTTCGGCTTGTCCATACCCGTATCTTCTTGAAATGAAGCCTGGATGATGTTTTTTAATTTTTAGAATTTTTTTGCATTTATTTTTTAATTTTCTAACTCGGGTCGGGTTCGAACGGATAGGAAGGAAATTTTTTTCCTCTCTATTTTTCGGCCTGTCCTGACCCGTTTCATCTTGAAATGATGCCAGGATGATGTTTTTTAATTTTTATAATTTTTTTGCATTTATTTTTGAATTTTCTAACTCGGGTCGGGTTCGAACGGATAGGAGGAAATTTTTTTTCTTCTCTATTTTTCGGCCTGTCCATACCCGTTTAGTCTTGAAATGAAGCCTGGATGATGTTTTTTAATTTTTAGAATTTTTTTGCATTTTATTTTTGAATTTTCTATCTCGGGTCGGGTTCGAAAGGATAAGATGGAAATTTTTTTTCTTCTCTATTTTTCGGACTGTCCATACCCGTTTAGTCTTGAAATGAAGCCTGGATGACGTTTTTTAATTTTTAGAATTTTTTTTCATTTTATTTTTGAATTTTCTATCTCGGGTCGGGTTCGAACGGATAGGAAGGAAATTCTTTTTCTTCTCTATTTTTCGGCCTGTCCTGACATGTTTCATCTTGAAATGAAGCCTGGATGATATTTTTTAATTTTTAGAATTTTTTTGCATTTATTTTTGAATTTTCTATATCGGGTCGGGTTCGAACGGATAGGAAGGAAATTTTTTTTCCTCTCTATTTTTCAGCCTGTCCTGACTCGTTTCATCTTGAAACGAAGCCAGGATGATGTTTTTTAATTTTTAGAATTTTTTTGCATTTATTTTTGAATTTTCTAACTCGGGTCGGGTTTGAACGGATAGGAGGAAATTTTTTTTCTTCTCTATTTTTCGGCCTGT
Source organism: Quercus robur (assembly GCF_932294415.1). Lineage (NCBI taxonomy): Eukaryota > Viridiplantae > Streptophyta > Magnoliopsida > Fagales > Fagaceae > Quercus > Quercus robur. Next base: position 36,903,356 of record NC_065542.1, on the reverse strand, counting down.
CCATACCCGTTTAGTCTTGAAATGAAGCTTGGATGATGTTTTTTAATTTTTAGAATTTATTTTTGAATTTTCTAAGTCGGGTCGGGTTCGAACGGATAGGAAGGAAATTCTTTTTCTTCTCTATTTTTCGGCCTGTCCTGACATGTTTCATCTTGAAATGAAGCCTGGATGATATTTTTTAATTTTTAGAATTTTTTTGCATTTATTTTTGAATTTTCTATATCGGGTCGGGTTCGAACGGATAGGAAGGAAATTTTTTTTCCTCTCTATTTTTCAGCCTGTCCTGACTCATTTCATCTTGAAACGAAGCCAAGATGATGTTTTTTAATTTTTAGAATTTTTTTGCATTTATTTTGGAATTTTCTAACTCGGGTCGGGTTCGAACGGATAGGAGGAAATTTTTTTTCTTCTCTATTTTTCGGCCTGTCCATTCCCGTTTAGTCTTGAAATGAAGCTTGGATGATGTTTTTTAATTTTTAGAATTTATTTTTGAATTTTCTAAGTCGGGTCGGGTTCGAACGGATAGGATGGAAATTTTTTTTCTTCTCTATTTTTCGGCCTGTCCATACCCGTTTAGTCTTGAAATGAATCCTGGACGATGTTTTTTAATTTTTAGAATTTTTTTTCATTTTATTTTTGAATTTTCTATCTCGGGTCGGGTTCGAACAGATTGGAAGGAAATTTTTTTTTCTTCTCTATTTTTCGGCTTGTCCATACCCGTATATTCTTGAAATGAAGCCTGGATGACGTTTTTTAATATTTAGAATTTTTTTACATTTATTTTTTAATTTTCTAACTCGGGTCGGGTTCGAACGTATAGGAAGGAAATTTTTTTCCTCTCTATTTTTCGGCCTGTCCTGACCCGTTTCATCTTGTAATGATGCCAGGATGATGTTTTTTAATTTTTAGAATTTTTTTGCATTTATTTTTGAATTTTCTAACTCGGGTCGGATTCGAACGGATAGGATAAAATTTTTTTTCTTCTCTATTTTTCGGCCTGTCCATACCCGTTTAGTCTTGAAATGAAGCCTGGATGATGTTTTTTAATTTTTAGAATTTTTTTGCATTTATTTTTGAATTTTCTAACTCGGGTCGGGTTCGAACGGATAGGAGGAAATTTTTTTTCTTCTCTATTTTTCGGCCTGTCCATACCCGTTTAGTCTTGAAATGAAGCCTGGATGATGTTTTTTAATTTTTAGAATTTTTTTGCATTTTATTTTTGAATTTTCTATCTCGGGTCGGGTTCGAAAGGATAAGATGGAAATTTTTTTTCTTCTCTATTTTTCGGACTGTCCATACCCGTTTAGTCTTGAAATGAAGCCTGGATGACGTTTTTTAATTTTTAGAATTTTTTTTCATTTTATTTTTGAATTTTCTATCTCGGGTCGGGTTCGAACGGATAGGAAGGAAATTCTTTTTCTTCTCTATTTTTCGGCCTGTCCTGACATGATTCATCTTGAAATGAAGCCTGGATGATATTTTTTAATTTTTAGAATTTTTTTGCATTTATTTTTGAATTTTCTATATCGGGTCGGGTTCGAACGGATAGGAAGGAAATTTTTTTTCCTCTCTATTTTTCAGCCTGTCCTGACTCGTTTCATCTTGAAACGAAGCCAGGATGATGTTTTTTAATTTTTAGAATTTTTTTGCATTTATTTTTGAATTTTCTAACTCGGGTCGGGTTTGAACGGATAGGAGGAAATTTTTTTTCTTCTCTATTTTTCGGCCTGTCCATACCCGTTTAGTCCTGAAATGAAGCTTGGATGATGTTTTTTAATTTTTAGAATTTATTTTTGAATTTTCTAAGTCGGGTCGGGTTCGAACGGATAGGATGGAAATTTTTTTTCTTCTCTATTTTTCGGCCTGTCCATACCCGTTTAGTCTTGAAATGAAGCCTGGACGATGTTTTTTAATTTTTAGAATTTTTTTTCATTTTATTTTTGAATTTTCTATCTCGGGTCGGGTTCGAACAGATTGGAAGGAAATTTTTTTTTCTTCTCTATTTTTCGGCTTGTCCATACCCGTATCTTCTTGAAATGAAGCCTGGATGATGTTTTTTAATATTTAGAATTTTTTTGCATTTATTTTTTAATTTTCTAACTCGGGTCGGGTTCGAACGGATAGGAGGAAATTTTTTTTCTTCTCTATTTTTCGGCCTGTCCATACCCGTTTAGTCTTGAAATGAAGCTTGGATGATGTTTTTTAATTTTTAGAATTTATTTTTGAATTTTCGAAGTCGGGTCGGGTTCGAACGGATAGGATGGAAATTTTTTTTCTTCTCTATTTTTCGGCCTGTCCATACCCGTTTAGTCTTGAAATGAAGCCTGGACGATGTTTTTTAATTTTTAGAATTTTTTTTCATTTTATTTTTGAATTTTCTATCTCGGGTCGGGTTCGAACAGATTGGAAGGAAATTTTTTTTTCTTCTCTATTTTTCGGCTTGTCCATACCCGTATCTTCTTGAAATGAAGCCTGGATGACGTTTTTTAATATTTAGAATTTTTTTGCATTTATTTTTTAATTTTCTAACTCGGGTCGGGTTCGAACGTATAGGAAGGAAATTTTTTTCCTCTCTATTTTTCGGCCTGTCCTGACCCGTTTCATCTTGTAATGATGCCAGGATGATGTTTTTTAATTTTTAGAATTTTTTTGCATTTATTTTTGAATTTTCTAACTCGGGTCGGGTTCGAACGGATAGGATAAAATTTTTTTTCTTCTCTATTTTTCGACCTGTCCATACCCGTTTAGTCTTGAAATGAAGCCTGGATGATGTTTTTTAATTTTTAGAATTTTTTTGCATTTTATTATTGAATTTTCTATCTCGGGTCGGGTTCGAAAGGATAAGATGGAAATTTTTTTTCTTCTCTATTTTTCGGCCTGTCCATACCCGTGTAGTCTTGAAATGAAGCCTGGATGATGTTTTTTAATTTTTAGAATTTTTTTTCATTTTATTTTTGAATTTTCTATCTCGGGTCGGGTTCGAACGGATAGGAAGGAAATTTGTTTTCTTCTCTATTTTTCGGCCTGTCCATACCCGTTTAGTCTTGAAATGAAGCCCGGATGATGTTTTTTAATTTTTAGAATTTTTATGCATTTTATTTTTGAATTTTCTATCTCGGGTCGGGTTCGTACGGATAGGAAGGAAATTTTTTTTCTTCTCTATCTTTCGGCCTGTCCTGACCCGTTTCATCTTGAAATGCAGCCTGGATGATGTTTTTTAATTTTTAGAATTTATTTTTGAATTTTCTAAGTCGGGTCGGGTTAGAACGGATAGGAAGGAAATTTTTTTTCTTCTCTATTTTTCGGCTTGTCCATACCCGTATGTTCTTGAAATGAAGCCTGTATGATGTTTTTCAATTTTTAAAATTTTTTTGCATTTATTTTTTAATTTTCTAACTCGGGTCGGGTTCGAACGGATAGGGAGGAAATTTTTTTTCCTCTCTATTTTTCAGCCTGTCCTGACTCGTTTCATCTTGAAACGAAGCCAGGATGATGTTTTTTAATTTTTAGAATTTTTTTGCATTTATTTTGGAATTTTCTAACTCGGGTCGGGTTCGAACGGATAGGAGGAAATTTTTTTTCTTCTCTATTTTTCGGCCTGTCCATACCCGTTTAGTCTTGAAATGAAGCGTGGATGATGTTTTTTAATTTTTAGAATTTATTTTTGAATTTTCTAAGTCGGGTCAGGTTCGAACGGATAGGATAAAAATTTTTTTTCTTATCTATTTTTCGGCCTGTCCATACCCGTTTAGTCTTGAAATGAAGCCTGGATGATGTTTTTTAATTTTTAGAATTTTTTTTCATTTTATTTTTGAATTTTCTATCTCGGGTCGGGTTCGAACAGATTGGAAGGAAATTTTTTTTTCTTCTCTATTTTTCGGCTTGTCCATACCCGTATCTTCTTGAAATGAAGCCTGGATGATGTTTTTTAATTTTTAGAATTTTTTTGCATTTATTTTTTAATTTTCTAACTCGGGTCGGGTTCGAACGGATAGGAAGGAAATTTTTTTCGTCTCTATTTTTCGGCCTGTCCTGACCCGTTTCATCTTGAAATGATGCCAGGATGATGTTTTTTAATTTTTAGAATTTTTTTGCATTTATTTTTGAATTTTCTAACTCGGGTCGGGTTCGAACGGATAGGAGGAAATTTTTTTTCTTCTCTATTTTTCGGCCTGTCCATACCCGTTTAGTCTTGAAATGAAGCCTGGATGATGTTTTTTAATTTTTAGAATTTTTTTGCATTTATTTTTGAATTTTCTAACTCGGGTCGGGTTCGAACGGATAGGAGGAAATTTTTTTTCTTCTCTATTTTTCGGCCTGTCCATACCCGCTTAGTCTTGAAATGAAGCCTGGATGATGTTTTTTAATTTTTAGAATTTTTTTGCATTTTATTTTTGAATTTTCTATCTCGGGTCGGGTTCGAAAGGATAAGATGGAAATTTTTTTTCTTCTCTATTTTTCGGACTGTCCATACCCGTTTAGTCTTGAAATGAAGCCTGGATGACGTTTTTTAATTTTTAGAATTTTTTTTCATTTTATTTTTGAATTTTCTATCTCGGGTCGGGTTCGAACGGATAGGAAGGAAATTCTTTTTCTTCTCTATTTTTCGGCCTGTCCTGACATGATTCATCTTGAAATGAAGCCTGGATGATATTTTTTAATTTTTAGAATTTTTTTGCATTTATTTTTGAATTTTCTATATCGGGTCGGGTTCGAACGGATAGGAAGGAAATTTTTTTTCCTCTCTATTTTTCAGCCTGTCCTGACTCGTTTCATCTTGAAACGAAGCCAGGATGATGTTTTTTAATTTTTAGAATTTTTTTGCATTTATTTTTGAATTTTCTAACTCGGGTCGGGTTTGAACGGATAGGAGGAAATTTTTTTTCTTCTCTATTTTTCGGCCTGTCCATACCCGTTTAGTCCTGAAATGAAGCTTGGATGATGTTTTTTAATTTTTAGAATTTATTTTTGAATTTTCTAAGTCGGGTCGGGTTCGAACGGATAGGATGGAAATTTTTTTTCTTCTCTATTTTTCGGCCTGTCCATACCCGTTTAGTCTTGAAATGAAGCCTGGACGATGTTTTTTAATTTTTAGAATTTTTTTTCATTTTATTTTTGAATTTTCTATCTCGGGTCGGGTTCGAACAGATTGGAAGGAAATTTTTTTTTCTTCTCTATTTTTCGGCTTGTCCATACCCGTATCTTCTTGAAATGAAGCCTGGATGATGTTTTTTAATATTTAGAATTTTTTTGCATTTATTTTTTAATTTTCTAACTCGGGTCGGGTTCGAACGGATAGGAGGAAATTTTTTTTCTTCTCTATTTTTCGGCCTGTCCATACCCGTTTAGTCTTGAAATGAAGCTTGGATGATGTTTTTTAATTTTTAGAATTTATTTTTGAATTTTCGAAGTCGGGTCGGGTTCGAACGGATAGGATGGAAATTTTTTTTCTTCTCTATTTTTCGGCCTGTCCATACCCGTTTAGTCTTGAAATGAAGCCTGGACGATGTTTTTTAATTTTTAGAATTTTTTTTCATTTTATTTTTGAATTTTCTATCTCGGGTCGGGTTCGAACAGATTGGAAGGAAATTTTTTTTTCTTCTCTATTTTTCGGCTTGTCCATACCCGTATCTTCTTGAAATGAAGCCTGGATGACGTTTTTTAATATTTAGAATTTTTTTGCATTTATTTTTTAATTTTCTAACTCGGGTCGGGTTCGAACGTATAGGAAGGAAATTTTTTTCCTCTCTATTTTTCGGCCTGTCCTGACCCGTTTCATCTTGTAATGATGCCAGGATGATGTTTTTTAATTTTTAGAATTTTTTTGCATTTATTTTTGAATTTTCTAACTCGGGTCGGGTTCGAACGGATAGGATAAAATTTTTTTTCTTCTCTATTTTTCGACCTGTCCATACCCGTTTAGTCTTGAAATGAAGCCTGGATGATGTTTTTTAATTTTTAGAATTTTTTTGCATTTTATTATTGAATTTTCTATCTCGGGTCGGGTTCGAAAGGATAAGATGGAAATTTTTTTTCTTCTCTATTTTTCGGCCTGTCCATACCAGTGTAGTCTTGAAATGAAGCCTGGATGATGTTTTTTAATTTTTAGAATTTTTTTTCATTTTATTTTTGAATTTTCTATCTCGGGTCGGGTTCGAACGGATAGGAAGGAAATTTGTTTTCTTCTCTATTTTTCGGCCTGTCCATACCCGTTTAGTCTTGAAATGAAGCCCGGATGATGTTTTTTAATTTTTAGAATTTTTATGCATTTTATTTTTGAATTTTCTATCTCGGGTCGGGTTCGTACGGATAGGAAGGAAATTTTTTTTCTTCTCTATCTTTCGGCCTGTCCTGACCCGTTTCATCTTGAAATGCAGCCTGGATGATGTTTTTTAATTTTTAGAATTTATTTTTGAATTTTCTAAGTCGGGTCGGGTTAGAACGGATAGGAAGGAAATTTTTTTTCTTCTCTATTTTTCGGCTTGTCCATACCCGTATGTTCTTGAAATGAAGCCTGTATGATGTTTTTCAATTTTTAAAATTTTTTTGCATTTATTTTTTAATTTTCTAACTCGGGTCGGGTTCGAACGGATAGGGAGGAAATTTTTTTTCCTCTCTATTTTTCAGCCTGTCCTGACTCGTTTCATCTTGAAACGAAGCCAGGATGATGTTTTTTAATTTTTAGAATTTTTTTGCATTTATTTTGGAATTTTCTAACTCGGGTCGGGTTCGAACGGATAGGAGGAAATTTTTTTTCTTCTCTATTTTTCGGCCTGTCCATACCCGTTTAGTCTTGAAATGAAGCGTGGATGATGTTTTTTAATTTTTAGAATTTATTTTTGAATTTTCTAAGTCGGGTCAGGTTCGAACGGATAGGATGGAAATTTTTTTTCTTATCTATTTTTCGGCCTGTCCATACCCGTTTAGTCTTGAAATGAAGCCTGGATGATGTTTTTTAATTTTTAGAATTTTTTTTCATTTTATTTTTGAATTTTCTATCTCGGGTCGGGTTCGAACAGATTGGAAGGAAATTTTTTTTTCTTCTCTATTTTTCGGCTTGTCCATACCCGTATCTTCTTGAAATGAAGCCTGGATGATGTTTTTTAATTTTTAGAATTTTTTTGCATTTATTTTTTAATTTTCTAACTCGGGTCGGGTTCGAACGGATAGGAAGGAAATTTTTTTCCTCTCTATTTTTCGGCCTGTCCTGACCCGTTTCATCTTGAAATGATGCCAGGATGATGTTTTTTAATTTTTAGAATTTTTTTGCATTTATTTTTGAATTTTCTAACTCGGGTCGGGTTCGAACGGATAGGAGGAAATTTTTTTTCTTCTCTATTTTTCGGCCTGTCCATACCCGTTTAGTCTTGAAATGAAGCCTGGATGATGTTTTTTAATTTTTAGAATTTTTTTGCATTTTATTTTTGAATTTTCTATCTCGGGTCGGGTTCGAAAGGATAAGATGGAAATTTTTTTTCTTCTCTATTTTTCGGCCTGTCCATACCCGTTTAGTCTTGAAATGAAGCCTGGATGATGTTTTTTAATTTTTAGAATTTTTATGCATTTTATTTTTGAATTTTCTATCTCGGGTCGGGTTCGAACGGATTGGAAGGAAATTTTTTTTCTTCTCTATTTTTCGGCCTGTCCATACCCGTTTAGTCTTGAAATGAAGCCCGGATGATGTTTTTTAATTTTTAGAATTTTTATGCATTTTATTTTTGAATTTTCTATCTCGGGTCGGGTTCGAACGGATAGGAAGGAAATTTTTTTTCTTCTCTATCTTTCGGCCTGTCCTGACCCGTTTCATCTTGAAATGCAGCCTGGATGATGTTTTTTAATTTTTAGAATTTATTTTTGAATTTTCTAAGTCGGGTCGGGTTAGAACGGATAGGAAGGAAATTTTTTTTCTTCTCTATTTTTCGGTCTGTCCATACCCGTATGTTCTTGAAATGAAGCCTGTATGATGTTTTTCAATTTTTAAAATTTTTTTGCATTTATTTTTTAATTTTCTAACTCGGGTCGGGTTCGAACGGATAGGAAGGAAATTTTTTTTCCTCTCCATTTTTCAGCCTGTCCTGACTCGTTTCATCTTGAAACGAAGCCAGGATGATGTTTTTTAATTTTTAGAATTTTTTTCCATTTATTTTTGAATTTTCTAACTCGGGTCGGGTTCGAACGGATAGGAGGAAATTTTTTTTCTTCTCTGTTTTTCGGCCTGTCCATACCCGTTTAGTCTTGAAATGAAGCTTGGATGATGTTTTTTAATTTTTAGAATTTATTTTTGAATGTTATAAGTCGGGTCGGGTTCGAACGGATAGGATGGAAATTTTTTTTCTTCTCTATTTTTCGGCCTGTCCATACCCGTTTAGTCTTGAAATGAAGCCTGGATGATGTTTTTTAATTTTTAGAATTTTTTTTCAATTTATTTTTGAATTTTCTATCTCGGTTCGGGTTCGAATGGATAGGAAGGAAATTTTTTTTCTTCTCTATTTTTCGGCCTGTCCATACCCGTTTAGTCTTGAAATGAAGCCCGGATGAGGTTTTTTAATTTTTAGAATTTTTATGCATTTTTTTTTTGAATTTTCTATCTCGGGTCGGGTTCGAACGGATAGGAAGGA